>NC_092339.1:289385178-289701785 GCF_046630445.1 Rutidosis leptorrhynchoides | reverse complement strand
CGACGTATAAAACGACCGATAGTTCCCGCAACATGGTCCTTACGACCCTACTATTGGTGTATCAAACAACCAATAGATCACACGACACGAAGGCTGGCCGAAAACACACGCGCCCTAGTGAATCCGAACTACACGCGACTCACTACCTTCACCACAACAACAAATCGGGAATGGCCGAACTACACGCGCCATAGTGAATCCGAACTACACGAGAGTCACTATCCCGGAGGAATGACCGAACTACACGAGTCATTTATGAATCCGAACTACACGAGACTCACTCCTCAATACAATGACCGAAACCACACGAGTCATTTGTGAATCCGAACTACACGAGATTCACTTCCACAACATCGAGGTTGGCCGAACTACACGAGCCTTAGTAATCCGAAACCACACGAGATTACTACCTCAATAAGATGACCGAACTACACGAGTCACCATGAATCCGAACTACACGAGATTCATTTAGTTAAGATGACCGAAACCACACGCGTCATCGTGAATCCGAAACCACACGCGATTCACAATCTCAACATAGGAATGGTACTCGCATTTCCCACCGGTACTTCGCATTTCCCGATAGTGTTACACCATACCGACATAACACTACTCCCTTGATGAAGTCAGCGGACCCCGAAGGTCATGCTCCACCAATCACAACACCGGATGAAGTCAGCGGACCCGAAGATCATGCTTCACCGATATAACATCACGCTCATGATGAAGTCAGCGGACCCCGAAGGTCATGCTCCACCAATCACGTATTCCTATGATGAAGTCAGCGGACCCTAAAGATCATGCTTCATCAAACAACCATACCATAATCGAGCAAGAACCACCTATACCAAACATAGGTACCAAACAATAATTCTCCACAAGAGAACCCGACACACACCTCCCTTAACCGGAGGATTTCACCTTGCTCGCCAAATACGTCCATTATCCCTCAACGAGATTTACCACATTACCACCTTGGTGATAATTCAAATCCAAAATCATAAGTACAATTTATCCAAAATTGTGCTCTACCACAAATCGACCCAACCAGGTCTCGACAGCATTTTCCGGATCTACCAATAGCATCATCCGAAATCTCACACTAAAACTTCCTCGTGCGGGAGTGTAACTCCCCCACTTAGAACCACGTTCCATATCCACAACTCGTACAACCGCACAATGCTACCACAGGTAGACTTTACCAACAATTGGGCTCACACGACCCATTACCACATCTTGCTCCAACCTTGAGCACACGAAGGATTTTAACCAACCCTTAAACACTTTGTACGAAAAGTGTACCGCAACACAATCGGAG
Organism: Rutidosis leptorrhynchoides; assembly: GCF_046630445.1. Lineage (NCBI taxonomy): Eukaryota > Viridiplantae > Streptophyta > Magnoliopsida > Asterales > Asteraceae > Rutidosis > Rutidosis leptorrhynchoides. The sequence goes on along the minus strand of NC_092339.1, from coordinate 289,700,467 downwards.
TCGAACACCACGCTAGTAGGTATAAAAGGGGCACCTAATGTCGCGTCATAAAGACTCCATTACCAACACACATCGAGATTTAAAACACTCGATCTCAAGGGTTCCAACCAACCGACGAACCTCATGATTCGTCACTTCAACATAAAAGCGAACACGCGCTTAACAACCAAACACCAAAACCATTTTCGTGGCTTGGTAGAAACGTTTCCCAAATACTAAGGAATGCTTGGTTGCACCAAGTCTTACGCCCTTTGCCCGTCAATCAAACATCAACATAGGGTACTTCCATTAGGAACGTCACCCATAGCATAACATGCACAACAAAGGCACGCAACTCAAACTCAAACGGCATTTAATAAATAATCAAAAGACATATTTATCAAAATTAAACGTACCTTAACGTCTCCTGGCCGCACCCGTCCCCGCTAACTTGGGACATTCCGACTTACGATGTCCTTCTTTTTGGCAATTGAAGCACACCATACCATCACCCTTTGGTACCGAACATTCCCAAGACTTGTGACCCCTCACGCCACAATTGTAACATCTAGCCGCACTAGAATCCGACATACCCGTTCGCGTACCACCCGTGCTCACACTCGGGCCCTTAGCCCTCTTACTCGGAGCACCATAAGAAACGACCCTTCGCTCACTTGAAGGTTCACCCTTTTTTGATCGTGAATACGACTCGAAACCTCTAGCCAAGTCGAATAATTCCGAAAACGATTTCGCTTGACCCCGACTAATTTTACTTTTCAAGTCATCATTCAAGGTCCGATAGAAATCTCCCATCAACAAACGATCATTCCCCAAATACTCCGGACAAAAACGAGCCTTCGCCATAAAGGTCGTCTTGAGAGTACTCAAATCCATAGATCCTTGTCGCAAATTTCGCAACTCATTACGCAATTCCCACAAATCGGCCGAAGTCCGGAACTCCTCGAAGAATTCCTCCTTAAAGTCGTCCCACGATAAAGCCATAAACGTCTCGCCACCGACAAGATCAATCTTACCATCCAACCAATCCCTTGACCTACCCCGCAACAAACTCGTAGCGAGTCTCGTCTTTCTCTCAGGAGGGCAATCAATAGTACGGAAACACCCTTCGACGTCCGAAATCCAAGTTGTGCTTATCAAAGGATCCGATTTCCCGTCATACATCGGGGGTTTAGTCCTCATGGAGCTCTTAAGATAACTCTCCATTTCACTACTACCCCGAAATTCGGAATACTTCCTATCCATTTTTTCTTCCAACGCACCCATTTGCTCCGCAATGGCGGCCGCAACTCTAGTATTAAACTCCTCGTCATTCGTCTCGATCTCATTTCGCGTCGTCATTCTAAAGAATGCAAAACGATTAGTCCACGAACGTGTAAAACCGTACGCACGACACAGCCCCATCTTGCTAAACACTCATCGTACATCACTTGTTAGACACGATTTGCACCCGTAATAAGGTTTGCAAGTTCTTATTACGCACACATGCCGCATCGACTCGTTAGTACAACGACCGTCTCGCTCGATGATATACACAAACACAACCAAAATTCTACGCGGTTCAAACACACGCGAGAATTATTATCACAACACAACAACATATTAATAATATCCGCATTACTAATATAAACGTTAGTCAACCTATAGCCAAGGCACTAACCAAACCCATTCCGACCCGTAATCCTACAAGTCCCGCAATAATTTAAGCACACACAAGTCTAAGTCTAGGCACCTATCTCAAGTCACCTAAATCCCTTAGACCATGCTCTGATACCACTTGTAACAACCCAAACCAACCCGCATTAAACCGCGTTAAATTTACAAAATAAAAAAAAAAATTGCTGAACTGCCACCTGGCGCGGCGCGCCATATAGGCCGCGCGGCGCGCCAAACCTGACTGTCCGGAAAGTCTTTAAATGCGAAAATGTTTGACTAGTTTCCGACATATTTAGGCGTAACGCTTTTAACCCCATGTTCTATATATAAAAACTAGCACGTTCTATTAATAAAATTATGTTTACGAAGCGGGGCCCACATCGACCCAAATTACCCTTTAAGTATCAAAATACAATTTTCGATCATAAGACTTTTAATACAAAACAAAGCCGAGCATGGCGATTGGGGATGCGCTACCCAATCCTAACAAATCCAAAAGCAAGCCTTCTACGCAAACTATGCAAGTCCTCTAATCCTCGCGCTTACCCGAGCCACCATCCGCATGCAATCTATAAAAAGAGTCAACAACGAGAGGGTAAGCTAACGCTTAGTGAATGATAATATACTACATACATATATATGTATAAAATGGACACGCCACAAAATAACAAATACCGCATACCGAGGCATCCATATAAGGCACTACACTAAGCATACCGTACGATCTCTAAGCAACGAGCTAAAGATACAACAACAATATAAGTTCACCAACGACGATGTGAACAACGCCAAATAGCTACACCCGGAGGGTTAGCTACAACACAACAATACATTAATATAACAATATAAACGAACAAGGTTAACACCTTAACCCAATACCGAGAACCAAATACCACAATGAAGATTGGCCGAACTACACGAGCCTTAGTAATCCGAAACCACACGAGATTACTACCTCAATAAGATGACCGAACTACACGAGTCACCATGAATCCGAACTATACGAGATCCATTTTGATAAGATGACCGAACTACACGAGTCACCATGAATCCGAACTACACGAGATTCATTTTGATAAGATGACCGAACTACACGCGTCATCGTGAATCCGAACTACACGCGATTCACTTCTCCAACTCAAAACCCTTCGCCATTGGGGTTATATCATCCACATCACAATCACGTGTGATAGTGTACACACAAAACGTGTACCTCGCCAAATATGGTCAACCAAAACGCACAACCGTGCTAATTGGATCTAAACGCAAGTCTATCAAATCCATCTATATGTGAGGTGAGCTCTATAGCCGAGAATCACTTCACCCGACCCGCACCCATCCTACACATACATATGCACATAGGATATTAACACTCACCTTGAAGTCTTGAAGAAAGCTTCCAAGTAATCCGCAACTCGTCAATGGAAAGTACCTATTCCATTATCACAAATATCACAACACAATTAGGATGGATTTACAAACCACCCAATTCGACCCTTAGTGCAATTTCGACCCAAATGCACTTCCAAGCACAAACCGTATCCGAACTAACCAATAATCACTAACACAAGTGAGAATGGTCATAATATGCTAAATGAACCCGAACTTAAGTGTTAAACACGTGTCATACCCATTTTGACACTTAAACCCTAATTTTGACCCATAAAGGTCAAAATCTCATCCTTTACAAGTTTGACACCAAAACACATTTAACTCGGTTTAATACTTCAACTTAATCCATTTTAAGTTTATAAACCTCATTAATTCGCCAATCGGGTCATAATTACCACCAAAACCTAATTTGACCCAAAGTCACAATTAGTCACCCAAATTACCCTAAATGGGTTCCAATACTTCCATAATCACTAATCCAAGTGATTAAACTCCAAACCAAAGCCTAATCAAGGCCAAAACGTCATCCAACCCAAAACCCGCCAAGTGACAAGAATAACTAGTCACCATAAACCCATTTCATCACCTAAGTGGGTTACTCAACAAATTAACTCAAAACCCTAAATTGAATATCAAGTTAAACAAAAGAAATTCGAAGTTTGAGCTTACCAATACCACCACAACGTAGCTAGGAACGAGGAGAACAACTTTAAAACCCGAGACTTTGAACGATTCGAGCTTCTTCCTCACCAAAACCTTCAATCTCTCTCTAAGCCTCTCTCTCTCTCTCTAAGAATGGATGAAGATGATGAGTGGATGTGAATGGGATCCAAAACTGATCCAAACTAGCTCATAAGCCTCACAAATCCGGCCCCATGTGATTTTACCCTTTTACCCCTCATTAAAGCAATTAAAAATAAAGAGGGTTCTGTCAGCAGCAATCGGCGCGGCGCGCCCCAACCCTGCGCGGCGCGCAACACAGCTGAACCAGATTCCTTTGCATATTAATTCCATATAAATATTAAACGAAGCCCGATCTCATATGTCTTTTATAAACAAGTATACAAAATAAATATTCGGGTCTTACAATATATATAAACATGGAAAAGTTCGGGTCACTACACCTGTGATGCCTGCAAGTTGCGCATCATGTTCTCCAAAGTCACTACTCGAGCGCGAAGCTCGTTGAATTCTTCTAGTACACCAGGATGATTGTCGGTTCGGACAAGGGGATGAATAAGATTCAGAATAGTAGATATTATGTAATCATTGCGAGCTATTCTGGAAATGAGGGTGAAAATGGTGATTCGAACTGGTTCGCCGGTAAGTGCTTCAGGTTCTTCACCAAGAGGGAAATTTGGTGGATGGAAGGGATCACTTTCTTCTTGTCTCCAATGATTAAGCAGATTACGAACCCATCCCCAAATCATCCAGAATAGATGATGGCTAATTGGTTGATCCATTCCGGTTACGCTGCTTTCGGAGCTCAGGTAGAATTCCATATTGGAATAGCTGTCGGAATCTGAGGAATTCGAACTAGATGCGGAATTCATCTTACACGGTTAGATAAAGTATTTTCGATATGAAATGATTTTTGGATATCGGATGATATTCTAATTACATAGAATACCTATATATAGTACAAGGGATCCACAAATTACGGAGGAACTTTCGAAAGCTGTCAGACAAAGTTTACAGTAACAAATATGCTAAGATATGAATTTTGTCTATACAATATTCATGCAATCAATGCAGTAAAACGTGTCTAGACTAAGAATGATAAGCAGGTAATTTCTGACAAGAAATGATAAGCAAAACTTTTGACATGCAGACACGGTCAAAGTCCAGACTTACTAATGCATCCTAACAACTATCAGTTAGACACACTAATGCAAGACTTGGTTCGCTAGGACCAACGCTCTAATACCAACTGTGATGACCCGTCCAAATCCATATGGACGAATACATCATTCATCGATTTCATTGCGAGATATTTGACCTCTATATGATACGTTTTACAAACATTGCATTCTTTTGAAAAGGCACACCATAAATGAATATTTAAATCTAAGGTTTTCGACATCTGATGATTTCTACATATAGACAATCACCGTAAATAATGGTTTACAATAATACTTCTGTTGACAATGCCATCAAAATATGATACATGGTGATGATTTTGTGAATGCAACGTTTTCTCGAATAAAGCATGTATGACTCCATGCACATAGCTTGTATAACATATAAGCAAACAGTGGAAGACTTCTAGGAACCTGAGAATAAACATGCTTACAAGTGTCAACACAAAGGTTGGTGAGTTCATAGTTTTAATGTTTCGCATAATCTGTATATAAAGGTGGATCACAAGATTTCAGTTGTTTCATCCAGAAACATTTATCAAAATATTCTACCAAATTGAGCACCCTGGTAACTAAGCTTTACCGTTATAATAAGTACCCCTGTTTTAACATACATGCAACCAACATGTACAATACACACAATCCAACGTGTACTAAACTCAAATAGCATACGCCTATTTTATAGTTCAGGCTAGGGTTTCTATACCTGGAACAGACGGGGATGTCAAGCCCTATGGATCCATATACAACTACTCGCGCCCACCAGTTCTTATAACCGGCAGTTACTAGTTACCAAAGCTAAGGGATTTTCGGTTCAAACTCGGTGGAGAATTTAGTATGTACTTGTATCCATTGCGTTTAAAATAAAGTGCATGTATTCTCAGGCCAAAAATATAGATTGCAAAAGCAATTAAAAAGGGAGCATATGAAACTCACCTTAGCAGCACATAAAGTAATTCACCGGAATGTGACCGAAACACGGAATACCAAATAACCGTAGATCTCAACCTAGAGAACATATGTTGGTCAATAAATGTCTATCAAGCTAGGTCAGGTCATAGTGTATCACATTCCTAATGCTCGAGATCAACATACAAAAGTTATCAAAGGTTATTTCGAAAAGTCAATTTTGACAATTGTTCAACAAATGTCTATCAAGCTAGGTCAGGTCATAGTGCATGCCTTATATAAGAATTCATTTACGCGGCTGGTAATATCTAAAAATCCAATTTATCAATCTTATAAACAAGTTGTTTAAATATTAATTGCAGATTCAAAAGCAATTCCAATTAACGTTAATCATAATTCAGTTGTCCATATCTTTTAATTCGTTCATCGAAATTACGCGATTTCTAAATGAAAAGTTATTGATTTTTTGCCAGCTTTCCAATAACATGCATATCATATACTTTTTTTTTTATCAGTAGTATATGTATTAAATTCGTGTTTCATCATAAACTATCAAATGACAATATTAAAGCATACAAGCATGCATAAATATATATACTCGAGCACTAGACATGGATACACTATTAATATATAAAAGATAAGATATGAATGCTCACATATCAATATTGTGATTCAATATTGCAGGAAAGTACGTAGACACAACGGAGATGATAACACTAGGTTTGACTTACAAACAATACCCACGAACATTAGCTATAACCTCCATAGCTATAACCCATAGTTTCCTTAGCTCTATCCCGCTCGAAACCCATTTTGAAAGTGACACGCTCATGACCTCGTCGTAGTATTTTATGTATAATAATAATAATAATAATAATAATAATAATAATAATAATAATAATAATAATAATAATAATAATAATAATAATAATAATAAGATTAATAATAATAATAATATTAATCTTAATAATAATAATAATAATAATAATAATAATAATAATAATAATAATAATAATAATAATAATAATATAAATAAATATATACGGAGGAATATAGATAGAGAGGAGTGAATTGTGAAGCCAAACTGATCGGCTTTTATAGACTTTCCTGAAATCAGTCCCCATGCGATCGCATGGGGTTTTAGTTTCATTTTCATGCGATCGCATGAAGCATTTGGCCAGGCTTGTGTCCCACATCTCCGCGATCGCTGTATGTTTGTGTGTGAGTGCTCCGCGATCGCGGAGCAGCCATTTCCAGCTCACCCTTGTTTTGGCCACTTCCTTGTCGACATAATTAAATATAATATATATAATATATATAATTTAAATTAATTAATTATATATTATATTTTATTCCCGTGCATAGTTGATTTGTAATTTTTGTTCCGATAAGTCGTACGTTGTCACTCAACTTTTGTCCCGGTTCCGGTTTTTTAAACGTCCTCTCATACACTGAGAAAACTTGTACTTTACGTTTCGCGACTCGTACCTTTGTAAAAATATAGACTTAAATTATCTATAAACTATACCACTCGAAATATAACTTATACATTTGAGTGTTTTGGTCATTTGCTTCTATAAATTATCGTCTTGTTATTTACCAATATTATAGTATTATAAAACGTTTTATAACCAACTTAATATATATTATTTAAAAACACATTTTAAAAAAACACAACGCAAGTTATTCAAACAATTAATATCCAACTTATCATAAATATTCACATAGATATTTAAACCAACAAGTTTAATGCACAGTATCATATACTTAATACTTTGTTACGCTTTCAAGTTATAGTATATATATGTATCTATTTACACATAATTGTTCGTGAATCATGGGAACAGTCGAAGTGTATTTAAATAGTTTAAAAATTTTGAGATTCAACTTTACAGACTTTGCTTATCATGTCGGAAACGTTAATCATACAAAAATTAAGTTTAAATTTGGTCAGAAATTTCCGGGTCGTCACACCACGGATGATCCTTATCCCAAGAATCACATCCGCAACCCCCATATCCTTCATTAAAAACTTAGATGACAAAAATTGTTTGGTCTTATCAACTTGATCTTGGTTAGTACCAAATATCAACATGTCATCCACATACAAGCAAATAATCACACCATTCCCCTTATGATCAAATTTGCTATACACACACTTATCCGATTGGTTGATCATAAAGTCATGAGACAAAATGACATCATCAACTTTTAATGCCATTGCTTTAGTGCTTGCTTAAGTCCATATAAAGACTTAATCAACTTGCACACCTTCGTTTCTTGTCCCGGCAACACAAATCCTTCCAGTTGTTTCATGTACACCTCTTCCTCCAAATAACAGTTAAGAAAAGCGGTTTTTACAACCATTTGGTGAATAACAAGATTGTGAATCGACGAAAGTGAAATCAACAATCTAATGGTGGTGATACGCGCAACCGTAGCATAGGTATCAAAATAGTCAATACCCTCCTTTTGCCTAAAGCCTTGTATGACCAAACGTGCTTTGAACTTGTCAACCGATCCATCAACTTTCATCTTCCTTTTGAAGATCCACTTGTTGCCCAATGGTTTACAACCGGGAGGCAAATCGACTAGAACCCATGTATTGTTTTCCATGATAGAGTCTATCTCATCACGAATTGCCTCTTTCCAAAAGGCAACATCACGAGACCTCATGGCCTCATCATATGTCCTCGGATCCTCTTCAATATTATAACAATAATGAAGTTGAGATATGACACTATCTCTAGTTCCTTCAACTAAGAATAGTTGAAAATCCTCACCATATGATTTAGGAGTTCTTTTCCTACTCCCTCTTCGTGGCTCATGAGTCTCATTTGGAATTTCTTCCAATTGAGCAACTTGGGAGGTACTTGCAATAGGTGCCATATCCTTTGGTTTAGGTATTGATGAGAACCTAGATTCATCAAATATTGCATCTCTAGATTCAATTACGGTATTAACCAAAATAGCATCATTTGGCTCAATGACAAAGAATCTATACGCCTTGGAATGCTCGACATATCCAATAAAACTGCAATCAATACCCTTTTCACCCAACGTTTTCCTTTTGGGTTCTGGAAGTCTCACGACCGCCCTACATCCCCAAACTCGCAAGTAATGCAAGTTAGGATGTTTGTTAAACCAAAGTTCATATGGAGTCTTCTTCCCATTCTTATTGGGAACCATATTCAAAATGTAACAAGCCGTTAACATGGCTTCCCCCCAAAATCCCTCACTCAAACCGGAATAAGACAACATGGAATTAACCATCTCTTTAAGTGTCCTATTCTTCCTTTCGGCTATCCCATTTTGTTGTGGCGTATAGGGAGCCGTGGTTTGGTGAATATATATATATATATGCATATCGATTGGAAATATTCCGGGTCATAATACTCGCCACCTCGGTCGGTACGCAATGTTTTAATTGAATAATCAAGTTGAAATTCTACTTCAGTTTTATAGATTTTGAATTTGTCTAGAGCTTCATCTTTAGAATGCAAAAGATACACATAGCAATACCTAGACGAATCATCTATAAAGGTAATCATGTACTTCTTAATACCCATTGATGGAGTAGCATGAAGATCACATATATCACTATGAATTAGTTCTAATAATGATGATTTTCGATTTATTTCTCTAAAAGGTTGTCTAGTGATCTTTGTTATTATACAAGTTTTACATTTATCTAATTGTTTATCAAAACTTGGTGTTAAGTCATCCTTAGACATTTCATACATTCTTTTGTAATGTACATGACCCAAACGAGCATGCCATAAACCGGAATCACTTGTACTAGAACTAATCATGCAAGTAGAATTGATGGCCCTAGGAAAATTTTTGAGAATAAGCATGAACATACCATTGTTATAATACCCAAAACCAACAAACACACCACACTTAGACAAAATATATTTGTCACTTTCAAACACTTGTTTATACCCACATTTGTTCAACATGGGACTAGATATAAGATTCTTACGCAAGTTAGGTACATACAATACATTATAAAGAGTAATAGATTTTCCGGAGCTAAACTCCAATACAACATTTCCATAACCAACAACACTAGCAATAGATTCGTTGCCCATGTGCAAGACATCCTTTTTCGGTACAAAAGTCTTGAACCATTCACGGTCCTTGGAAGCATGGCATGTTGCACCCAAATCTACCCACCATCCAATTGTATCATCTTGTACGTAGAATGTATCAGAAATATGTGAAACATAGTTCTTAATTGGAATGGTCACAAAGTCAGAAATTTGACCTTGATTAGGAGTAGGATCCTTTGATCCTTAGCCCGCACCCGATGTGCTTCCTCCTTCTCCCATCTTGACTTTGCAATCTCGCTTATAGTGACCCGGTTTGCCACATCTCTAACAAGACTTCTTGTCCTTCTTATTGGACGCATTCTTGTTGCCATCAAACTTTCATTTATTCGAAAAGAGAAAATAATTCAAAAAAAAGAGAGATTGTTCTTGTGACTCGGGATGAACCTTTCTCGGTGGAGTAAAGGAGTAGCGATGGATTCCTATGGAGCATCCAGGAAGAGCTAGAAAGGCCTTATTTCGTTTCGTTCCTGTTCTTCATTTCCTTCTTATCGAAAAAGGTGGATTTCTCATATTTAGAATCTTTCTGCGGTGTGCTCCGTTTACGCTTGTTTTTGACAAACGCTCGACCTTCAAAACAGCTTATGAGCCGCGCCGCGGGCTTCCTAGCCGCGCCGCGGCTTAACCCTGCGTCTAGTACCTCAAATTCGTGCTTAAGGTTTTCCGAGCGTATGGCCTTTTCAATTCTTGTTTCGCATTCCTCAAGTTCCATACATTATTTCCAAGTCCAAAGGATACATCAAACCATCTCACGTTTTACGAACGTGTACTCCAGACTCTCCGAATTCGTGTAACGTATCAACGGTTCGAAAACACTTTCAACTTAGTAATCCAATCACTAAAATGATATGTTGGATCATGCTAAAATCACCAACAACCTTTTCTTTAGACGAGATTGGGTATTGATCGATGGTTATGTTCATTCTATTAGGCTATATCAATTGATAAACTAAACAATCAATTTATGTTATGAATTAATACCATTGACTTTAAATTAACTAAGTATATATTATATCGTATGTAATTAAATTGTTGTATACTAGACATATTGCACAAAGAGATGTAGATGTATGTATGGTTCTACTTCTTTCTAAAAGTGAAGTTGTATAATTTAAAAAAATGAAAATTGTAATACTAATGGGTGCGTGAATTTGCCTTTCAAAAATAAAATAAAAATTGTAACACTAGTATAATTGTCATTTTAATATTATTTTAGTCTGCATGGACAAGAAACTAATGTGCATTAAACATAACAGTCCAATAAGATATTTGGGCCTTGGCCCAATCAATTTATTTGTGTATCGGGTTGGCGCCTTCATCCGGTTGCTCCAATTCATGCCCCAAAACCAATACCCACATTTCTATCCCTCAACTTTCTGCAAATTGTTTCTCGTGGGATTCATCTTCCACAACATAACTGCACTCAATCATCCTCTTTCAACGCTATCTATCATTTTCCCCCAATTTGCAAACCCTAATTTTTAACCTAACTTCTATGCTTTACAAAATTCCGTCTGCAATTGTAACTACTGTACGTTTTCTCTTCATCATTTCGTTTATTTCATTGTCAATTGCATTTGCGTGGACTATAATTACGTGTCTGGTTTCTTATAAGTTCATTAATTTGAGTTTTTTTTTTTGAACCGGAAACGGAAACGGAAACCCGAAGTCCGACTTGTTTGAATCGGCGGTTTGCCCGATCCATCGGTTTTTTTATTTTATTTTATTATTACTCTTTATTTATTATATACCGGATTATCGGGTTGGTTTCGATTTCGGGTCGGGTCAAACTAAGACGTATCAAATCTGGGTCGGGTATGTTTGTAGTGAAATGGGTAATTTGTAGTTTGATTTCTTAACGCTTTAATCTATTCTTTTCTATGTTCATTTCTGATGTTGAGTATTTGCAATCTGTAATTAGTACTATTTGTATTTGTATGACTTGGTTCTTCTTAAATACAAATCAGTATCAAAATTAGGATATGTTAGCTGTCTTAAATTTGGTGCTTGGTTAGCACATTGTATTAATCGAATTGTTGAATTTATGGGTTAGATACAAATAACTTGTTAAACATAACTTTGAACACATATTGTTGCAATTATTACAAAAATGTGGTACTTGCTAGGTGCTACTCGATCGACCGAGGAGTTAGGGACCTCGTAGGAGTATGAGTAGAGATGAAAATGCTAATGATTTTTCCATACTTTATTTTGACATTATTAAAGTGTAAATTATACATATGAATTATTGTCCGTTTATTATCAAATTGCCCCTGATCTGTCGATATTTATGCGATGTAAGTACACCGTATGACTTATAACTATGATATAGGAGCACCATATTATCTTGATCTCATTGTGTTTCTTTTCTGTTGTTAACTGTGCAGATATAATGGAGATTTCTGAGGAGACGGTAATAATCGATTCTAGCAGATTAAAATCAGCAGTATGGAAAGATTTTGACCGAGTCAGACGGGGTGATGCGTGCGTAGCCGTTTGTAAGCATTGTAAGAAGAAACTCAGTGGTTCAAGTACGAGCGGAACGTCACATTTAAGAAATCACTTAATCAGATGTCGAAGAAGAACAAATCATGACGTGTCACAAATGCTTATATCATCAAAAGGAAAGAAAAAAGAAGCATCGTTAACCCCGGTAACTTTGACTTACGACCAAGATGAGACAAAACCCGACATCACTAACCTTATTACTGCTAATTACGAGCAAAATTTACCATTAAAAGAAAGTCTTGTTAGCATAACGAATGGTCAATTCGATAACAAAAGGAGTCGATTCGACCTTGCTCGTATGATTATCTTACATGGTTATCCTTTAGCCATGGTGGAACATGTTGGGTTTAAAATATTTATTCGGAAACTTCAGCCGTTGTTTGAGCTCGCTACTCTTAATGACGTAATCGCTGACTGTAATGAAATTTATATAAAAGAGAAACAAAAAGTTTGTGAATTGTTCGATAATCTTCCTGGGAAAATTAGTTTGAGTGTCGACACGTGGGATGCAAAAGGAGATGATAAGTACTTGTGTTTGACCGCCCATTCGGTTGATGACACTTGGGCACTAAAAAAGAAGATTATAAGTTTCGTACATTATGACCTTTTTCAAACGAATGATGCGGTTTCTGAAGCCGTAATGTCAAGATTAATGGAATGGGACATCGACCGTAAATTGTTTTCCATGACTTGCGATAGTTGTGTAATTCATGACGGTATCGTTTGTAAGGTTAGAGATCGTTTATCACAAAATCGGTTTCTTTTATGCAATGGTCAACTATTCGAAGTTAGATGTGCAGCAAATCTTATCAAAACAATGGTTGAAGATTGTCTAGAAGCATTAAGTTCAACAATCAATAAGATCCGCGAAAGCATAAGGTACATTCGAAGCTCACAAGCAATTAATGAAAAGTTCAACGAAATGGTTCAAGAAGTTGGAGTCAACGGTCAAAGTCAAAAGTCGTTATGTCTCGATAATCCACACCATTGGAATTCAACGTACGTTATGCTCGATGTTGCTTTGGAATATCGAGAGGCATTTTTGCGTTACCAAGAACACAACTTTTCGTGCACAATGTGTCCATCGGACGATGAATGGAGCCAAGCGAGCACCATAACAAGTTTCTTGAAACTTTTTGTTGAAGTTTCAACCGCTTTCGCGCGAAGCAAAATCCCAACCGCAAATATTTATTTCCCCGAGGTTTGTCATATCCATTTACAATTAATCGATTGGTGTCAAAGTCAAGACGAGTATATAAGCTCGTTATCGTTAAAAATGAAGTCCAAATTTGATGATTATTGGAAGAAATGTAGCTTGTCGTTAGCCGTTGCCGCAATTTTAGACCCGCGGTTTAAAATGAAACTAGTCGAATATTATTACCCGCAAATATACGGTGGGGACGCTCCCGATTGTGTAGATATTGTTTCGAATTGTATGCGGGCCCTATACAACGGGCACGATGTGTACTCAACGTTAGCTTCAAATAGCCACGTAGGAGATGGAAATGATACACGTGATCGGTTGACTGGGTTTGACCGTTTTTTACATGAAACGTCACAAAGTCAAAATGTGAAATCGGACCTTGATAAGTATTTGGAGGAACCGTTGTTTCCTCGTAATGTTGATTTTAATATATTAAATTGGTGGAAAGTGCATAGTCCTCGATACCCTGTGTTATCGATGATGGCGAGAAATATTTTAGGGATTCCGATGTCGAAAATCCCTATGGATTCGGTTTTTGATAGTGATGATCGAGTTCTTGATCAGTATCGTAGCTCGTTAAGTGTGGATACTTTGGAAGCCTTGATTTGCACACAAGACTGGATGCAAAATGATTTAGAAGGTTCGTGTTTATTTTTGTTTTGTTATTTATACATATGTTTGATTTTTATGTACCAGAGGTGACAAGATGGCCAGGTTCGGCTAGGGCATGTATGTAATGGGTTACAAAAGGTTCAGGACACAATGGGTAACTTTTTTTTTTGTGCGGGCTGGGTTGATTTAAACAAATATTGTCCAAAAATTGTATTGTTACAACCATATATCCAGTTCACTAAAACATGTCTGGATTTAGTGGTTGTACACCTTGGTGGTACACTTTGGGAAGAATTTTGACCTGTTCAACCCGTTTTCGTTTTGTTCAGATTTTTGGATTTACCCATACAAGCAGGGGCATTTCTATGTTGGGGCAACCGGGGTCAGCTGCCCCCTGACAACAGGATTTTTTTTAATGTATATATGTTAAAATTTCGACGTTTTGCCCCTGTTTTTTGTTTTTTCTTTTTATCTTTAACGTTTTCACCCTGTCGATTTTTTTTTTGGATCCGCCACTGCATATAAGCCTTTTGAGATAAACGCAAGACATAATGTGCCAATCCATTAATAAATGGGTTGAAATTGGCACCTCTACTCTATATTCAATGACTGACCTGCATATTTTTTGGTTGTTTTGTAGCAGATTCTAAAACTTCTTCAAGCACTTCGTCGTTAGCCCTCTGCTATGATGCAAATTAGAAGTGACGTTAGTAAAGAGCTCTCCTTTTGATAGCCCTCGATCGTTAGAAGAATTGGTCGAGCTTTTATATGATTTTTAGATCTTGTTCCATATATATATATATATAGCTGCTGCTTTTTGGATAAATTATCTACAGCATAACTGGTGCACGTAATTTTAATTTTAGTTAATAGTCCTACTAATTTGTTTTTACATTATACATTTAGTATATGGAAGTTTTAGAGAGTGACAAGGCTGAGTGAAATTTGTATGCGGCTTGTTTTTCTTGCTTCGCTTAAACATAACCTTACGAGAGTAAGAAGGATGATTATTAGGATGAAAGTACTTTTATCATTTTTGGCAGTGTTTGCAGAACTTGGAATTACTTGACGATTACTTGGCTCTTTCATGGGGTCCGATTTGGCAATTTTCGGGATTACTTGGAAATTACTCCCTCTAGATCCGAGTAGCGATTTTTAAACGTAGCCCTAAGGGTTACGTTTAGCATTCTCCTAAAAATTTTAGCGTCTGCTCTGATTGCGGGGATGCTAATGGTCATATTTAGCTTATTTTCGGCACTAACGATTAGCATAATTACATATAATTAGCCCTTACAATTAGCTTACTTCCTTGGTTAATCTCGGATGTAATGTGTGTACATATTCTCACGTTTGAATCGATGAATTTAAGAGATTCTCCCCCAATGGTTTTGAACAACACCACCACCCAATCTCACAATGTGAAACGTAGACAATGTTTCCTCTATCCTAGAAATAGAAAGACAAGTCGTATTTTCAGCACGTGTAGAGAAAGCAATCTCCTATAGTTTTGAAGACGTTGCTATATTCTTAAGTCTCGGCTGGAAAAAAAATAGTTATCAAACTGTTGTTTATTGCGTTGACCTCGGTAGTACTCGACTACTTTCGAGAGACACATCTGGATGTAGTTCAGTGTTGTTTTCGGTAGGTAATATTTTGTAAATGAGGAAAACGATGAACAAAAATGGAGGTACGAAGACATGAAGAAAAAGGCCATTGCAATTAGTTGGTAAGACCACTTGTGTCAATCAAGATTCAAAAACCTCCATCTTTCTCGGCGTGATCTGGGCGATCCCTAATTATTGAATATGATCAAACTTTCTGGTGCCGTTGTGGGTGGGAACCATGGGTGGACGATCTATTTATCGTAAGGAAGAAGACTGATGGTACTACAAAGTGCGTAATGGTAACAACAGTGAATTTCAATCTATTCCAAATCCATATCAGGCTTCTTCGTCAAAGTCATCAACTTCGTTTACATTACCAATCTACCCGAGCGTGTTGATCGTAATGGTGTGTTGAAACATTCGCAAAACTGCTGTCGACGATAACAATTGGTAATATGAACATTTTGCCACGGTGGCTAGGTTTCATCGTGGTAAATCGAAATATAAAGGTGATGTGCCTGTTAACAAATAGACTGCTCACCCAACTAGTTCACCGGCAAGATCAACGATTCACAGTCATATTCTAATAATAAGGGTAAGGGTTCCTATGCTAATGTTTATCAGATTATGTTAAAACACTTGATCCGAATAAGAAGTTGACTATATATGGTTGAACAAGACCTCGTTCAAATGTCTAACACAATGGAGTATGTGCTTGTTAAGCTTAAACACATGCAAACCATGAAAAGCATTACAACGGAGTGTAACGAAGAGGGTTTTGAGGATGTAACAATTCAATACGTTGTGGGATTATAGTTGTGGTTAATGTTCTTTTCGGTTGACAGGGCGTCATGTTAAATTTATGGGCCCTATTCAATAACAAAATATGGGCCCTTTATATACGAAATTTTTCTCATAAATAATAATATGTTCAATAATACTAATAAAGTCATACGTACTAAGATAATTTAAAATAATGATTGTATTCACATATAAATATATATATATATATATATATATATATATATATATATATATATATATATATATATATATATATATATATATATATATATATATATATATATATAGTCATAATCAAGAGGAAAGCACTTTTTTGGGGGGAAGTAAATTTTTTTCGTTTTTTTTCAAATATTCTTTTTCAGACATCAAGTTTAAGTTAAAATATGAACATTTAAAAAAGACACTATGTGATGAATGTTATTATTTTGACGGGAAAACGATTGAAGAAATAATTGATAACATTCGTCATGAGTAATGTCATTCCTAATAATATTTTTGGAATGTTGTTTTTTTTTATCTTATTTGAAGTTTTTTTTTTCAAAATTTAGCCTGATTTAGAGCTTATGGTTTAGTGTTTTGGACCCAAAACCGTAAACCCTAAACCGTTCTTGTTAAAAATTCAATCTAAACCCTAAACCCTAATTTCTAAACACTAATTTTTAACCCCCTAATTTCTAAACCTTAATTACTAAACCTTAATTTTTAAACCCTAAATAAAAAAACTCAGAAGCATAATATTACATATGATGCATGTTTTCATTTTTCTCTTCGAGCGTTTTCCCGCCAAAATAATAACATTCATCACAAAGTGTCTTTTTAAATGTTCATATTTTCATGTGATTTTGATTCCTGAAAAAAACGAAAAAAATTTACTTCTCCCCAAAAAAGTGTTTCCCTCTTGATTAAATCTCTCTCTCTCTATATATATATATATATATATATATATATATATATATATATATATATATATATATATGGCTAATTTTTTGGGGCCCCTATAGATATTGGGACCTGTGCGACCGCACGCCTTACACGCCCTAATAATCTGCCATGTCGGTTGATTCACCTTTTAAGCTTATGCCACGTTAAAATCATTATATTCAGCTATAAAACCAATATCTAAAAACTATAAGATGTTGATGCATTTTATGCAAGTCCCTAGACATCTACCCACGTCCATTGCAGGTACAACAGTTTACAGGCCACCATGATCGCTCGTTATTATCCTATCTGTGTTTGTATGTGGTTATAGGTGAAAGGACCCGTCCTAATCCATCCGGACGAAGTCCACATCGATTATAAACGATTCACAACAGTTGATTACATCGTGAGGTTCTTGACCTCTATATGATACATTTTACAAACATTGCATTCGTTTTTAAAAGACAAACTTTCATTTACATTGAAAGTTGACGACATGCATACCATTTCATAATATATCTAAACTATAAATGACTTAATAATAATCTTGATGAACTCAACGACTCGAATGCAACGTCTTTTAAAATATGTCATGAATGACTCCAAGTAATGTCTCTACAATGAGCAAATGCACAGCGGAAGATTTCTTTCATACCTGAGAATAAACATACTTTCAAGTGTCAACCAAAAGGTTTGTGAGTTCATTAGTTTATCATAAATAATCAATTCATAATTTTAATAGACCACAAGATTTCATATTTCCATTTCTCATAAACATACGTCCCATGCATAGAGACAAAAATATCATTCATATGGATTGAACACCTGGTAACCGACATTAACAAGATGCATATAAGAATATCCCCTATCATTCCGGGAAATCCTTCGGACATGATAAAACCAATTCGAAGTACTAAAGCATCCGGTACTTTGGATGGGGTTCGTTAGGCCCAATAGATCTATCTTTAGGATTCGCGTCAATTAGTAGATCAGTTTACTAATTCTTAGGTTACCAAGCAAAAGGGGCATATTCGGCTTCGAACATTCACCCATATAATGTAGTTTCAATTACTTGTGTCTATTTCGTAAAACATTTATAAAAAATTGCTCATGTATTCTCAGCCCAAAAATATAAAGGGTAAAAAGGCAAATGAAACTCACGCATATAATTATTGTAAAACAGTTAATAAAGCATTTGCATGTATTCTCAGCCCAAAAAATGTAAAGAGTAAAAGGGAGAAAATAAACTCACCATACTGTATTTTGTAGTAAAAATACATATAACAACATTAAACAACTGAACAATGCAGGGTTGGCCTCAGATTCACGAACCTATATCATGTATATATATTAATATACATAATTGTAATCGAACAGACATATATGTATTTATTATTAGTGATATAATTTTTATGTTAATAATCTATATATGTCATTTTATTTATATATATGTATATATATATATATATATATATATATATATATATATATATATATATATATATATATATATATATATATATATATATATATATATATATATATATATATATAATAATTAAACATATTTATAGAGTTAAGTTTGGTATTAAATATATATGTATATATATATATATTTGTATATGTATATCTATTTTATAAACATCTTTTGTCTGTTAACTTAATGATAATACTAATAACAAAAATACTATTAGTTATAATAATATTATTGATAATAATTATAATAATAATACTGATAGTTTTATTGATAGCTTTAGTAAAATTGATAGTAATGATAGTAAATTTTTAATAATAATAGTACAGATAATACTAATCATAATAATAATAGTAAATATTAATGATGATGCTTATAACAAAAATAATGATAAATATGATATTAATACTTGTAAGTATATTGATAAAACTAATATTTATAAAAAAAAAATAACAATCCTAATGTTAATGATAATAATAAAATATTTTTAACAATAATACTAGTTAATCATAATAATACACTAATAACAATAATAAATGATAATCATAATTATAACATTAATATCTAATACTAACAACCATAACAATAATAATAATAATAATCATAACAATTAATAATATAATAATAATAATAATAACTTGAAGAAAACTACCTCATAAGGAAGCCTTTAAAAAAAATAAACTGCAGCGAACGGGACTCGAACTCAAGACCCCTAGCTCGACACCAACACTCTTAACCACTCCTCTGCCCAGTTAATTCAGTTTAAATTCGTAACCCACTTATATTTAACCGAATTATGCTCATCTGCAAGCCCAACAGAAATAATTGGATCATGGCCCATCATCAGTTTCTATAGGCCTACTTATCTCGGCCCAACAATTAAGTTATCTAATCCAAGATGCACAAATCCACTGACTTTTTAATTTAATTTGTACGAGGGGTTTGTAGGGTTCGATAATAAAAAAAAAAAAAAAACAGAAAACTGCAAGTGGTAGCAGCCACTCCGTCCCACCCATATTAAAAAAACCGTCGCCATCATCTTCCATATATATCATCGACATCACTTTTAAATCATCATCATCATCGATCATCATAAAAACACTCCAGCCATCATCATCATTCCCACTATTCATCATCCTCATCAAATCTTCATCACCATTATCGTTGTTATAGCAAGAAACAGAAACAGGATAACAAGTATAGCAGTCGCTATATCATCGTTTTCGTCTCATCTGGGTGTCGTCCGAAAAGAAGAAAAATAATAAAGTGACAAATGGTGTTGGTTGGTTGATTGGCCAGGAAGAAACTCCAACAGGAAGTTGTAATTTGCAGTAGTATTAATAACGATAGGTGTGGTGGTGTTTTTTCTTATTTTGAACATGAACATATCAGTTTTAAAGCAAAGGGGTTTAATGATTGTGTTTAGTGATGGTGTGTGGTGACCGAAGGCAGCAACCTTGCTGCAGCTATGGTGGCGGTTTGTCTGCAGAAAACACGAACACGATGGTGAGGGTTTTATATGATGAAAGTGGTTATCGAAGGTAACCGTGGTGATGACTTGGAGGAAAATTATGGTTACAAGTGGTGTTTGAAGGTGGGGAAGGTGTAGGGTGTCGATGGTTTCAAGGGTAATGGTCAATTGTATGTGTTAATTGATAAGGAAGATGAACATTGAAAGGTTTTAGCATAATAATATGAGTAATTGATTTGCTGTAAAGATATAAGCTCGACAATTGGGTCAAACAGGAACAGAGAGGAGTAAATAAAAAAAAATATAACATCGATATTGATTTATAACAGAAATTGTTTGCTTGTGAATCAGTTCTTGTGATGTAAATCAGAGTGGAGACAGAATCCAAAAGTTAAAACAGTTTGATTGTTACATATAACAACTCCTACGAATCTCTTGACTTATGGATTCATATTAAATTAATCTAAATTAATAATTAGATTATTAATGTAATAATAATACTGAGTCATATGTATATATTAGTGTATCTATATATAACTGTCTTTATATATTTGTAATTAATAACTACTCTTATTTATTAATATATAATTAAATAAATATATATGAATAATCTAATTATATATATATATATATATATATATATATATATATATATATATATATATATATATATATGTACATATATATATATATATATATATATATATATATATATATATATATATATATATATATATATATGTATATATATATATATGTATACATATATATATATATGTATGTATATGTATATATATATATATATATATATGTATATATATGTATATATATATATATATATATATATATATATATATATATATATATATATATATATATATATATATATATATATATCGATAATTTTATTAATACTACTAACATTTACTAATATTATTAATAACAAAAATAACCATAATATTAATGATAATAATACCAAAATACTATTAATAATAATAAGGGTGCTGATATTTATTTTAGTAATAATGAAAGCGATAATAACAATATTAATATGATAACTTATAATTACATGTCTTAATATTAAAATTTATAGTTATGTAATGTTTAATGATTATATAATGTATATACATATATGTAATAACATAAATACATTTTAATATATTACACTATACATATAATCATCAATTAAGTATAGAATATATAATAAATTAATAGTGTTTAATACCTAGTATATTATATTTTGATTACTATTTAAAGATATCTAATAACTATATACATATTTATTTACAAGTAATTGTTCGTGAATCGTCGAGAATAGTCGAAGGTCAGTTGAATATATGAAAGTAGTTCAAAATTTTGAGGCTCAACATTACAGACTTTACTTATCGTGTCGAAACATATAAAGATTCAAGTTTAAATTTGGTCGAAAATTCTCGGGTCACTACAGTACCTACCCGTTAAATAAATTTCGTTCCGAAATTTGAGTGAGGTTGTCATGGCTAACAATAAAAATGTTTTCATGACAACTATGAGTTGATAAATTAAGTTTTATCATTATTGACTAATATAGATAAAACGATTCGATTAGATGAAGTGTACGAATGAAGCTATCACAAAAGAATGCAATGAGTAAAAGCAGGTTCGTCTTAACCAATGACATAATCATGGTTGATTTTATAAAAATAAGGTGCATCTTAACTTTTGACGTTGTCTTGGTTGAATTCTGGAATTCAAGGGATTTAAAGAAAATTTTCGAAATCCAAAAGATTTGATTCTTCGGCGAATAAAGAAATTAAGATCTTTATAATTAAATACGGTGACCGGTCTCGATTACTCTGTCTGATATTTCCATTATAAATTAAACTCCTCCGTTCCATTATTCTCACCATTCCTATACTTTCTTTCTTAGTTCATACATCCAAAAGATTGTGAAAATGCTTAATTCCGTGCTAATCCTTGATATTTTTCTAATTATCATTTCTGTCACCCCTTCTTTTCAATCTTCCACCCGAAGAATCTATTTACTTCTACTATTACCTTGGGGTGATACTATTCTTAATTATACCGTGTCATTATATTGCTGTTCGTATTAATATCCATGGTTTGTAGTTTCGAGGTTATTATCGAGCTTTACATTCTCCATTATATTTCGGAGCTTCATGCTTTCGTTTTTCTCTTCCCGTCCGCAAGTCAAGCGAATAGTGATCCGGAATTCGTAGATATGGATTTTGAAATGAACATAGTTAATGTTCTAAGAAGGAATTGGTAATGGCTCGATTTTGATTTGTCAAATTACAAGAATATCCGGAAAAATAGAACTATCAAGAAAATATGTTCTTAATATTTTTAGAGATTGAGTAGATTGCAAGAGTCGTGTAAATGGCACATGATGGTGGTATGTTCTGTGAATCATCACGTTCCATTAGAAACTCAGCATGACTTACTTTAATATAATCACGTTGATCAAGTGTTATTATATTATACTAACTCATGCATCAGTTCCCAACATTACTTCAATAACTTTCATATTTTAAGCTCGAAAGTTTACAGAATATAGAAACTAATAGTTTCTATATGATGTAACACTAATAGTACGAAGAGATTAATGATTTCAGATAAGAATAGTTATAAAAATATCTTCAAAAATATGGAGGATATTTATAATAAAAGATACGATAATATCTCGGAATACCTAAGATCAGAGGATGATAGAAAACTATTGTTTGCAAGGGTTTAGAATAATGAGCAAGATATTCACTAAAGACCTTAGCAGACATTGAATCATTTGGATTCTTTGAAGTCAAACTTATTCTTTGTGATTTGTCCACAGCTTTCTTCATAGTTTCGCATAATTTGCTTTTCGGTACTAAATTTTCTATTGAATGTTTCCATTATAATGATACACAGGAAGCACGAAGAGGTATATAATTTCGGACGAGAATATTTATGAAAATATCCTCAGAAATATCGAAGATATTGATGACGATATTTTGGAATTTCTAAGTACGATGGTTGATAAGGAAAAATTTTCCGCAAGATTTTAACATGACTTCGGAGCAAGATATTTTCTAAAGATTTCAACAGATCCATAATTACCTGGATTATTTGAATATAGGGTATGGTCCTTGTATTTTTCCTTGGTTTCCTTCGTGGTTATCTCAATCCGTTTTCCAGTTCTAACTTTTCTGAGCTTTTCCAACATTCTATTCTTTATCATCAAACTTCCGATGATTAAGGTCGTTTACAGTTTTTTTGTTGCTTCATTCAACTTTTCAAAATTCAGAGTATTAGTTCGCAGACTGGGTGCTTTTCAGAATTTCAGAATGGAAGATAATTATTCTAAGAGATAAATGTTATACATATAACTGTTGATGTAGATATGCTGTGAGTTTTCAAAGTACTGATTGCCGATTCCTCTACATTTACTGCTACCATATCTGAATCATTGGTTATCGATCCGAGGTGATTTCAAGAGAATTGTGTTTTTAGATGATTAAACGCTGACGGTAATATGGTGGAATATAAAAAGTTTCCCGGTAACAATAAAAGAACATACATATAAATCAAGGTGATAATAAGGTTGTTTCGAACGAAAAGTCGAAGTTGATTTGCTGAAGCTGTGACAAAATTTGCTACTTTGAAAAGGAATCGCAAAGTTATTTTTGCTAATAAATGCCAAAAGATCTGACCCGGCTACGTGTTAAACTTTTTCTCAGTTGCCGAGAGTTTCTCAGGTGTAATTCTATATACATAAATCTTTCCTTCCGTAGACGAAGTGCGGTTGGTTCATCCTCTCAATCGAGGTGTTTTCAAGAATCATGAAAGGTTTGAACGCAGATTGTAATTGTCAAGATTTGAACGAGGTTTAAGATGAAATCAATCGGCAAACTTGAAGAATTGTTTAGTTTCATATGTTATAATCAATATTTTAATTCATTTTAATTGTACAATGTTATTAGTCCACAGTCGATAGTCCACTAATAATAGTCCAATAATTCATATATAGTTTAATATATAATATTTGAATTAATTAATACGTATCGTGACCCGTGTACATGTCTGATAGGTCAGATCATGTTGAGATTGAGAGAAATGATAAGATAAAGAGAGATTCGGTATGTAAGCATGAGACTCGGTATTAGAGAGAATCGGTACAATTACATTCCACAGCTTCTAGAACTCGGTTACAATGTAATGGTTATCTAATTAAGACTACTTAGGTTCCTTATATAGCCCTCTTCTAAGGAACCTTCATTTAAGCTTATATTCACATTAACACTATACAACTTCGGGGTCCTAACAATCTCCCCCTTAGTGTTAAATGTGAACTTTACAACATAATCCTATTTTGAAATCTTGAGAGGTCCAAACGTTAGTTTCCATCGTGTGCCATCTGGTTTCGAAACTTCTACTTGATTTTCTGAAACTTGTTTAGAAGGTTTCCAGACACCCCACGCTTTTCTTGGATCTCCCTCATATAATGGATATTCATCCATTTCCTTGAAATATCTTCTCTTTCTCTGTCCACGAAGTATCTCAAACTGTCTTGTATGAACTCGGAGTTTCAGACGATCTCTTATATGCTTTATGAATTCTCCAAGACCCATTATCATGTCAATGTCATGGAACTTGCTTTGATGAATCTTAAGATACTTCAGTGCAGCCTTAAGTGTTCCATCTGAATATTTGTTCAGCTCTTCAGTACGAATGAACACCTTTTCTTTTTGAGAATTTACAAAAACAAACCCTTCGGGTTCGAATTGCATTTGAAACATCCTCATATCCTTCAGTCCCTCTGTAAATTGATTCGGACACGTAATTCGAATCTTTTTCCTTTTTGCTTCGAGACCTATTTGAAAATCTTCACGTCTCATCAGTTCAATTGTCTCCATCATGTATCTTTTCACAGCTTCCAAAGCTTGAGCCTTAGCAAAAGGTCGAATGATGATGATACTGAGGTAGTTGTAGATGTGAATGATGTCAAGCATGTCAAGATTATGAAAATCTGCTTCTGTGAACTTGTACTCTTTCTCATCTTCTCTAATAACGTGGAACTGACTGATGACGTCTTTCTTTTCGCTTATCTCTACTCCGACTCGAGTAATATTCAACACTTCTGAAATACGATAGTTTCTTTGAAGCCACAAATCATCTTCATCTTTGTTGATATGTTTTCTCCACATAAACTCATACCAATTCCTTTCACTTGCTAGAAGCAATCGTGAACCTATATAAGTAAACCTTTTACTCCTTGGTAATTCATTGATGCGGAAGATCTTGTAAGCATTTTCCTCGATCAATGTGTTTCGTAACGTTATAAAATCATGTTCTACTCCTAACAATAATCTTTGCTCCTGATTCTTAAAGAATATTCCATGATTGTATTTGAATCTGGAATTCACTGTTTCACTTGATGTAGGTGTACCAAAAGTTGAACTTTCATTAGCATTTGTTGGATTTGAACTCGATGAGGGTGTAGAATTTGATGAATGACCAGTAGGATTTGTTGCATCATCATCTTCAATATGATCAAAGATCTCATCTTCATTTGGATTAACATATAGATTGTCTTCATCATCATCAGAAGAATCCATTTCATCATCACTTTCTATTACTGGTTCAGGATTCTCTTCATCTACAATCTCTACATCTTCCGAAATTGAAGATACTGGTGATAACTTGCTTAGAATGACAAATCCATCATCATCCGTCTCTTCAAGATATAAATCACTCAAGTTCAAACCCTCATCTACCAGTCTACTATCAGCCTCATTATGAACAATTGGAATTATAACTTGCTCAGGCTCCTTATCATCATGTGTAGAAACCATTTCTGATTCCATCTGAACTTGTTGAGCTTGTGAAGCTGATGAAGACCTTACACCACCACCCTTAGTTGAAATGTTTACCATTAGATATTCTCCATCTACTCCTATCTCCCCCTCATGGCTATTCTGAGGATCAGAATCGTCATGTTCATCATCACGGTGAGGACTCAACGGAGAAGAGCAGGAATTAAGTGGATATCGAACACGAGCACGAAACAATGCTTGAAGCGAAGTGCATTGAAGAACATCTAGATTGACTCTAGAAAACATACGACTGAAATATTCTTGCTCCAAAGCATCATAGAAAAGTGGTAAACGAGAAGGTGATGGTGGAAAAGTAACAATAGGAACACCAGCAGCAGCAACTGTTGAAGGCGATGTCGGTGGAAGTGTTTGAGTTGCCGTGAGGGCAGGTAAGGATGATTGTGCGATATTATTCTTATATGTAGGGCTGTACATACTACTAGTCAGATTCGTGATATCCCCTTCTGATGGAGGTTGGGTAACAACCGGAGTTGTCACCGGCGAAGTTTCTTTCAAAGCATCCGCCTCCATGACTTTGGTCTCATGGGACTCTGACAGAGTAGTAGAACTACCCGTGTGTTTAGTTCTCGCAGAGATATTGCTATCCTCGACTCCTGAAATCATTGATATGCCATGAGATGGCACATCTCTTTCAGTTAAAGACTCTTCCTCCAGACCCTGAGATTCAGAATCCGGAAGAGAAGTGGTTTGAACCAATGGATCACTTTCATGAACCAAGGGAACAGTCTGCTGGAAGTCTGATAAATATCCCGAAGGATTGTCATGTTGACTCGTTTCCATGGGACGCGGCAGATCTTCCTCATCAAGATAAGCCAGACCTCGAGAGCCTATTGTACGTTGAAGTACAGGAGGATTTCCAGCCGATACGCAGGGTGCCTTTTCAAGATTTTTCGGCTCCCCTTCGGTCGTTCTGGACTTCAATGATTGAGTTTCCTCAATCAATTGAGTCAACACAGACTTTACTGCAGAGGAAGACTTTACTTCCTTAGATGCCGAAGCACCTTGCTTTGTAGGATTTATTATTAAGTCCTGTTTAGATTGAATGGGCTTAGTGGTCGTTTTACCATCCGTGCGTTTAGATCTCTTGCCTACCGAAGCTTGCGCTTCATTTAGCGTAGGGCTTACTGTTATTCTTGAATGTGATACGGAGATGGGTGAGGGTGACCTAATTGGCTCTAGGTCTTGGTCCGTATCACCACTGGTTGGAGTAACTGTTTGGCGGACGATGGGTGTTAAAGTCCTAGATCTAGTTACTCGTTGGGTTGGCGGAGTCTGAATCATCTCATCAGGTATGTATCGAGTTCTCTTAGGAGAATGTTCAGGAGATGATTCAGATGCTGTTGCTGAAGTGTCACTGCTTACTTCGGGTGTTGTGGAAAGGGTTGGTTCAATCCTAGTTGGACTAGGTTCCCCGATCCTCACGGGTTGAGCTTGGTGTGCTACCCTAGATCGTTTGAGGTTCACCCTAAGTGGAGGATTAGCTGGCCTGGGTGGTTGAACTACAGGTTCCTCTACAACCTCTGGGGCTGGAACCACGGCAGGTTCAACTTGTTCTTGTTGTACCGAGTTCGGAAGAGGTATTCCTACAGCCTGAAAATAAGAACGCATACGAGCGTCTTGGGGTTCAGCTAGCCTCACTAGCTAATTTGGAATTGGCGCAGTGAATTGATTATCAGACACCATAGGGGTGTTCATCTCCAGATCTCCAAACCTTTTCATCTGTAATCCATGTGTACCTGGTACAAAGATATTTGCATTTCTGCAAGCATTGATAGCATCATGGATAAAGATACAGAAAAACCTTTCGCAAGGGATGTATGTGTAGTGACCCGAAATTTTCCATGTTTATATATATATATTAAATGAAATTGTTATTTTACATGATTAAGTGTTTCCAACATGTTAAGCAATCAAACTTGTTAAGACTTGATTAATTGAAATAGGTTTCATATAGACAATTGACCACCCAAGTTGACTGGTGATTCACGAATGTTAAAACTTGTAAAAACTATATGATGCATATATATGGTTATATATATAGTTAACATGATATTATGATAAGTAAACATATCATTAAGTATATTAACAATGAACTACATATGTAAAAATAAGACTACTAACTTAATGATTTTGAAACGAGACATATATGTAACGATTATCGTTGTAACGACATTTAATGTATATATATCATATTAATAGATATTCGTACATCATAATATCATGATAATATAATAATTTAAAATCTCTTTTGATATTATAAACATTGGGTTAACAACATTTAACAAGATCGTTAACCTAAAGGTTTCAAAACAACACTTACATGTAACGACTAATGATGACTTAACGACTCAGTTAAAATGTATATACATGTAGGGCCTGTTTACTTTGTTTTCCATTAAGTCATGTATGGATATAGATGACAGTATGTGTAAAGATGATTATATGCAATAATCAGTGAATGATTAATGTTGTTTACGAGTTATGCTGAATAAAAAGTCTGAATGATAAAATTGACTATTATACCCCTAAACTAAAAAAGAATTATATTCATTTTTATTTTACACCTAAACTTAAATATATACATACATATATATATATATATATATATATATATATATATATATTATGCATATCAATTAAAAGGAAAATTCAAGAACTATCCAGAGACTTTATAGTGGACGTACTATTGAATTTCTAGATGTATGGATATACTTATAATTATAATCTACCAAACTCCATAAACTATATCACATTATCACTTGCAACTTTACAAATAGCCAAATCGCTTCACCTACTTTTCAAAATCTTAGGAAACCTTCATCGTCCTTAATTCCTTTACAAATATATTAAATCAAAAAATTTACCACACCAATATCTGGATTTAAAAACTGGATTTGCAGACGAGTAGACGACGGTCGAGATCTATCAGGCCAATATCTTCATTCAAGAAAAAATAATAAACTTCTCTGCTCTTCTTGTTGGTGCCTTGAGGTTCCAATAAATTTCTTTGGAATCTCTGCTTGCCCACTCAAGCTTTACAAAAAGAGTAGTCGACAGAGATGATTCGATTACAAAAGTTATCTTCTTGCATCGATTACAAAATTTGTCTTATGCTTCAGTTACAAAAAATTAATTCGATTTTAGTAATACCCTGATATTCGATTTCATCAATACATGAAATTAACGAACGCAATTAATACGAAAAAAATTCCTGAAATTATACGTGGGAAGCACCTGTGGTCAGGAAGGGTAATATTGACAAAAGTTGGGAAAAGATTAGCTATATGGGGACAACTATGGTTTTCCAAATTAACGAATAATGCTTGGATCCAGCCATTTCATTAATTTAAGGCACAAGTAAACAGGATATTATTTGACCGAATAAGTCTTTCATTCACCACAGCTCATTAATTCACAAATAAACAGGCCCGTAGTGTTTTAATATGTATTCATACACTTTTGAAAGACTTCAAGACACTTATCAAAATACTTATACTTAACAAAAATGCTTACAATTACATCCTCGTTCAGTTTCATCAACAATTCTACTCGTATGCACCCGTATTTGTACTCGTACAATACACAGCTTTTAGATGTATGTACTATTGGTATATATACTCCAATGATCAGCTCTTAGTAGCCCATGTGAGTCACCTAACACATGTGGGAACCATCATTTGGCAACTAGCATGAAATATCTCATAAAATTACAAAAATTTGAGTAATCATTCATGACTTATTTACATGAAAACAAAATTACATATCCTTTATATCTAATCCATACACCAACGACCAAAAACACCTACAAACACTTTCATTCTTCAATTTTCTTCATCTAATTGATCTCTCTCAAGTTCTATCTTCAAGTTCTAAGTGTTCTTCATAAATTCCAAAAGTTCTAGTTTCATAAAATCAAGAATACTTCCAAGATTGCAAGTTTACTTCCAAGTTTTCTAAATCCATTCCAAGTAATCATCCAAGATCAAGAAACCTTTGTTACTTACAGTAGGTTATCTTTCTAATACAAGGTAATAATCATATTCAAACTTTAATTCAATTTCTATAACTATAACAATCTTATTTCGAGTGGAAATCTTACTTGAAATTGTTTTCGTGTCATGATTCTGCTTCAAGAACTTTCAAGCCATCCAAGGATCCTTTGAAGCTAGATCCATTTTTCTCATTTCCAGTAGGTTTATCCAAGGAACTTGAGGTAGTAATGATGTTCATAACATCATTCGATTCATACATAAAAAGCTGTCTTATTCAACGTTATAAACTTGTAATCACTAGAACATATTTTAGTTAATTCTAAACTTGTTCGCAAATAAAGTTAATCCTTCTAACTAGACTTTTAAAATCAACTAAACACATGTTCTATATCTATATGATATGCTAACTTAATGATTTAAAACCCGGAAACACGATAAACACCATAAAACTGGATATACGCCGTCGTAGTAAAACCGGGGGCTGTTTTGGTTGGGATAATTAAAAGCTAAGAAGAACTTTGATTTAAAAGCCATACTTCTGGAAAAATTATTTTTCTTATGAACATGATACTATATCCAAAAATCATGGTTAAACTCAAAGTGAAAGTATGTTTTTCAAAATGGTCATCAAGATGTCGTTCTTTCGACGGAAATGACTACCTCTTTCAAAAACGACTTGTAACTTGTATTTCCAACTATAAACTTATACTTTTTCTGTTTAGATTCATAAAGTTAAGTTCAATACAAAACCGTGGCCACTGGAATCACTCAAAACGGATTAGAAACGAAGAAATGGCGAGTAAAACAAGATTGATAAAAACTACTCATTTTACCTACGTGAAAGTTAGTAGTAAATCTTTTCCAACCATAACCTAATCAACTTATATTGTATATTATGTAATCTTGAGATACCATAGACACGTATATAATGTTTCGACCTATCATGTCGACCCATCTATATATATATTGCGGAACAACCATAGACACTCTATATGTGAATATTGGAGTTAGCTATACAGGGTTGTGGTTGATTCCAAAATATATATATAGTTTGAGTTATGATCAATACTGAGATACGTATACACTGGGTCGTGGATTGATTCAAGATAATATTTATCGATTTATTTCTGTACATCTAACTGTGGACAACTAGTTGTAGGTTATTAACGAGGACAACTGACTTAATAAACTTAAAACATCAAAATGTATTAAAAGTTTTGTAAATATATTTTGAACATACTTTGATATATATGTATATATTGTTATAGGTTTGTGAATCAACCAGTGGCCAAGTCTTACTTCCCGACAAAGTAAAAATCTATGAAAGTGAGTTATAGTCCCACTTTTAAAATCTAATATTTTTGGGATGAGAATACATGCAGGTTTTATAAATGATTTACAAAATAGACACAACCACGTGAAACTACATTCTATGGTTGAATTATCGAAATCGAATATGCCCTTTTTATTAAGTCTGGTAATCTAAGAATTAGGGAACAGACACCCTAATTGACGCGAATCCTAAAGATAGATCTATTGGGCCCAACAAGCCCCATCCAAAGTACCAGATGCTTTAGTACTTCGAAATTTATATCATATCCGAAGGGTGTCCCGGAATGATGGGGATATTCTTATATATGCATCTTGTTAATGTCGGTTACCAGGTGTTCACCATATGAATGATTTTTATCTCTATGTATGGGATGTGTATTGAAATATGAAATCTTGTGGTCTATTGTTATGATTTGATATATATAGGTTAAACCTATAACTCACCAACATTTTTGTTGACGTTTAAAGCATGTTTATTCTCAGGTGAATACTAAGAGCTTCCGCTGTTGCATACTAAAATAAGGACAAGATTTGGAGTCCATGTTTGTATGATATTGTGTAAAAACTGCATTCAAGAAACTGATTTCGATGTAACATATTTGTATTGTAAACCATTATGTAATGGTCGTGTGTAAACATGATATTTTAGATTATCATTATTTGATAATCTACGTGAAGCTTTTTAAACCTTTATTTATGAAATAAAGGTTATGGTTTTTTTTAAAAATGAATGCAGTCTTTGAAAAACGTCTCATGTAGAGGTCAAAACCTCGCAACGAAATCAATTAATATGGAACGTTTTTAATCAATAAGAACGGGACATTTCAGTTGGTATCCGAGCGTTGGTCTTAGAGAACCAGAATTTTGCATTAGTGTGTCTTATCGAGTTTGTTAGGATGCATTAGTGAGTTTGGACTTCGACCGTGTTTACTTGAAAAATGATTGCTTAACAAATTTTGTTGGAAACTATATATTTTTAAAATGTGAATATTATGTGATATATTAATCTCTTAACGCGTTTGATATTATGTGATAGATGTCTACCTCTAGAACAAGTCCCATTGACTCACCTAATAATAATGAAGAGTCAAATGTAAATTGGAATGATTCGTGGACTGTTTCACAAGTTCCCTAAGAGGAACCGGAAGAAGAGTCGGAACCGGAAGAAGAATCGAAACCGGAAGAAGAATCGGAACCGGAAGAAGAAATAGAACTAGCGGGGGAAATAATAAAACGGTTAAGTAGAAGAAAATCCTCAACCAACCGACCAAAGTTAATTATGGTCAATGGTGTTTCCGCCAAGGAAGCAAAGTATTGGGAGGATTACCAATTCTCCGATGAATCGGATCCCGACAAGGATTCCGATGATGTTATAGAAATTACCCCAACACAATTTAATAAGGAAAAAGAGAACAATATGGGAAAGGGCATAAAAATAGAGAAATTTGATTCCAAACCCGATGAACTTTATATGTATCGTCAACACCCGTATTTCTTAAGTTGTGACAATAACCCGGGAACCTCTAAATCACCAGGTTTTTCTAAACCAATGTGGAAAACGACGGCTCGTATTAGGGGAACATCATATATCCCTAGAAACTTGGCAAAACGAACCAAAACTGGAGAAGAAGAAACGAGCGAGTCGGAATAAGATAGTTGTATTCGTGTGGTGTAATATATGTAATATAGTGTGCTTATGCTTTATGATATATGTAAAAATTGCTTGTATTAATAAGTATTTTTTTTATGAATCTAACTCTTGTCTATTTTACAGTATAAAAACACAAAATGGATAGACAACCCAATATTTTAAGAGACCTACCCGGAGACATGATTGATGAAATCTTGTCTAGAGTCGGTCAGAATTCCTCGGCACAACTATTTAAGGCGAGATCAGTTTGTAAGACATTCGAAGAACGTTCCAAGAATGCCTTGGTTTATAAAAGGCTTTCGTTCGAAAGATGGGGGATATCACATTGGAAAATCCATAAGTTACGATGTGTTTACTTTGACGCATATATTGCGGGGAACCCAAATGCTATTTTACACAACGGGTTAAGAAATTATTTTGACTCAATATATCCGAATATAGGACTTCGTGATTTAGAAAAAGCGGCTAACATGCAACATAAAGAAGCATGTTATGCTTACGGGTTAGTAATGTTCGCTTCTCACCAAAGTGAGAACAAGAACATCGGGCTACAACTATTAAACAAAACGTTCCCATAAGTGACGGAGTCGGTAATTGGGGTAAGAAATGAGGTTTTTAGGTTATTACGAGACTGTTGGTCATTACGTAACCTTCATCCTTTTGACGACGTTACAACACATTGTCTTACTATCGGTCACAACGGTTATGTTCCACAAAACCAAGGATGGGAAGTGGTATTAGTAAAACCAGAATGCATGACTTGTTTCTGGACGTATGAATTACGTGTCTCTATTGCCTTTGATGAACGCCTTATTTATTAACAAGAATTATCTTCTCAACTACTTTGTATCAAAGTTTTATGTGCTATATTTCATGCTATATGTAAAAAAAAAAAGCGGTATTGTAAGTTTGCAAGTTATTGTATAAAGGTTTGAATATGATACATTTTTTTTTTTTTTTTTGTGATTAGTTTTTCATATAGAATTGTAGTAGTTGGAATGGTATGTTAGCTACTAAGTATGAACTTAACGGGTAGGTACTACCCGAATTAAAGAGTATAAAACGCTAATGTGAAGAAAGAGCTTTTATAAATAAGTTTATATTACGCTACGAAATACTATTGACAACTCTTGATATTCTATATGATTAACTCGTTTCATTTGACTATTGTGAAAGAAATGGCACCGACTACTCGACACACCTTGAATATGAGTGAAGAGGAATTTCGTGCCTTTCTTGCTTCAAACATAGCCGCAGTACAGGCCGCGCTACATACCAACAATAACCTTGGATCTAGGATGCACCTACAAAGAATTCACTGCCTGCAAACCTTTGGAATTTGATGGAACCGAAGGACCGATCGGATTGAAACGGTGGACCGAGAAGGTCGAATCAGTTTTTGCCATAAGTAAGTGTACTGAAGAGGACAAAGTGAAGTACGCTACGCATACCTTCACAGGTACTGCGTTAACATGGTGTAATACCTATCTAGAGCAAGTGGGACAAGATGATGCTTACGCACTACCGTGGTCAGCATTCAAGCACTTGATGAACGAGAAGTACCGTCCCAGAACCGAGGTCAATAAGCTCAAGACAGAACTTAGAGGGTTATGAACCCAAGGATTTGATATTACCACGTACGAAAGACGATTCACAAAATTGTGCCTATTGTGTCTGGGAGCGTTCGAAGATGAGGAAGAGAAGATCGACGCGTTTGTGAAAGGATTACCGAAAAGAATCCAAGAAGATATAAGTTCACACGAGCCTGCCTCCATACAACAGGCATGTAGAATGGCTCACAAACTAGTGAACCAGATTGAGGAAAGAATTAAAGAACAGTCGGCTGAAGAGGCCAATGTGAAGCAAGTCAAAAGAAAGTGGGAGGAAAACGGTGATAAGAATCACCAATACAACAACAACAGCAATTACAACAATAATCGCAACAACTATCCCAACAATCGCAACATCAATCGCAACTAAAACAAACAGCCTAACAACAACAACAACAACAACAACAACAACAACAAC
The DNA here is from genome assembly GCF_046630445.1 of Rutidosis leptorrhynchoides. Taxonomy (NCBI): domain Eukaryota; kingdom Viridiplantae; phylum Streptophyta; class Magnoliopsida; order Asterales; family Asteraceae; genus Rutidosis; species Rutidosis leptorrhynchoides. The sequence continues at coordinate 289,665,068 of NC_092339.1, read as the reverse complement.
AATAACAACAACAACAACAACAACAACAACAACAACAACAGCAGCAACTACAACAATCATCCCAATAACAATAACAACCGCAACAACAACAACAATCAGAAGCAGCTATGCCAAAGGTGTGAAAAGTATCACTCGGGGTTCTGCACCAAATTTTGCAACAAGTGTAAAAGAAATGGTCATAGCGCGGCGAAGTGTGAGGTCTACGGACCAGGGGTTAATAGAACGAAAGGAACAAATGGTGTCGGAACGAGTAATGGCGGAGCAAGTAGTGTCGGAGCAAGTTATGCCAATGTAGTTTGTTATAAATGTGGAAAACCGGGCCACATTATTAGAAATTGCCCGAACCAGGAGAACACAAATGGACAAGTCCGCGGAAGAGTTTTCAATATTAATGCGGCAGAAGCACAGGAAGACCCGGAGCTTGCTACGGGTACGTTACTTATTGACAATAAATCTGCTTACATTTTATTTGATTCGGGTGCGGATAGAAGCTATATGAGTAGAGATTTTTGTGCTAAATTAAGCTGCCCATTGACGCCTTTGGATAGTAAATTTTTACTCGAATTAGCAAATGGTAAATTAATTTCAGCAGATAATATATGTCAGAATCGAGAAATTAAACTGGTTAGCGAAACATTTAAGATTGACTTGATACCAGTAGAGTTAGGGAGTTTTGATGTGATAATCGGTATGGACTGGTTGAAAGAAGTGAAAGCAGAGATCGTTTGTTACAAAAATGCAATTCGCATTATACGAGAAAAAGGAAAACCCTTAATGGTGTACGGAGAAAAGAGCAACGCAAAGTCAAATCTTATTAGTAACCTGAAGGCACAAAAACAAATAAGAAAAGGTTGCTATGCTGTTCTAGCACACGTCGAGAAAGTACAAACTGAAGAAAAGAGCATCAATGATGTTCCCGTCGCAAAAGAATTTCCCGATGTATTTTCGAAAGAATTACCAGGGTTACCCCCACATCGATCCGTTGAATTTCAAATAGATCTTGTACCAGGAGCTGCACCAATAGCTCGTGCTCCTTACAGACTCGCACCCAGTGAGATGAAAGAACTGCAAAGTCAATTACAAGAACTTTTAGAACGTGGTTTCATTCGACCAAGCACATCACCATGGGGAGCTCGTGTTTTGTTTGTCAAGAAGAAAGATGGTACATTCAGGTTGTGTATCGACTACCGAGAGTTGAACAAACTTACCATCAAGAACCGCTACCCACTACCGAGAATCGACGACTTATTTGATCAACTACAAGGCTCGTCTGTTTATTCAAAGATTGACTTACGTTCCGGATATCATCAAATGTGGGTGAAAGAAGATGATATTCCAAAGACTGCTTTCAGAACACGTTACGGTCATTACGAGTTTATGGTCATGCCGTTTGGTTTAACTAATGCACCAGCTGTGTTCATGGACCTTATGAACCGAGTGTGTGGACCATACCTTGACAAGTTTGTCATTGTTTTCATTAATGACATACTTATTTACTCAAAGAATGACCAAGAACACGGTGAACATTTGAGAAAGGTGTTAGAAGTATTGAGGAAGGAAGAATTGTACGCTAAGTTTTCAAAGTGTGCATTTTGGTTAGAAGAAGTTCAATTCCTCGGTCACATAGTGAACAAATAAGGTATTAAGGTGGATCCGGCAAAGATAGAAACTATTGAAAAGTGGGAAACTCCGAAAACTCCGAAACACATACGCCAGTTTTTAGGACTAGCGAGTTACTACAGAAGGTTCATCCAAGACTTTTCCAGAATAGCAAAACCCTTGACTGCATTAACGCATAAAGGGAAGAAATTTGAATGGAAGGATGAACAAGAGAAAGCGTTTCAGTTATTGAAGAAAAAGCTAACTACGGCACCTATATTGTCATTGCCTGAAGGGAATGATGATTTTGTGATTTATTGTGACACATCAAAGCAAGGTCTCGGTTGTGTATTAATGCAACGAACGATGGTGATTGCTTATGCGTCTAGACAATTGAAGATTCACGAACAAAATTATACGACACATGATTTGGAATTAGGCGCGGTTGTTTTTGCATTAAAGAATTGGAGGCACCACTTATATGGGGTCAAAAGTATTATATATACCGACCACAAAAGTCTTCAACACATATTTAATCAGAAACAACTGAATATGAGGCAGCGTAGGTGGATTGAATTGTTGAATGATTACGACTTTGAGATTCGTTACCACCCGGGGAAGGCAAATGTGGTAGCCGACGCCTTGAGCAGGAAGGACAGAGAACCCATTCGAGTAAAATCTATGAATATAATGATTCACAATAACCTTACTACTCAAATAAAGGAGGCGCAACAAGGAGTTTTAAAAGAGGGAAATTTAAAGGATGAAATACCCAAAGGATCAGAGAAGCATCTTAATATTCGGAAAGACGGAACCCGGTATAGGGCTGAAAGGATTTGGGTACCAAAATTTGGAGATATGAGAGAAATGGTACTTAGAGAAGCTCATAAAACCAGATACTCAATACATCCTGGAACGGGGAAGATGTACAAGGATCTCAAGAAACATTTTTGGTGGCCGGGTATGAAAGCTGATGTTGCTAAATACGTAGGAGAATGTTTGACGTGTTCTAAGGTTAAAGCTGAGCATCAGAAACCATCAGGTCTACTTCAACAACCCGAAATCCCGGAATGGAAATGGGAAAATATTACCATGGATTTCATCACTAAATTGCCAAGGAATGCAAGTGGTTTTGATACTATTTGGGTAATAGTTGATCGTCTCACCAAATCAGCACACTTCCTACCAATAAGAGAAGATGACAAGATGGAGAAGTTAGCATGACTGTATTTGAAGGAAGTCGTCTCCAGACATGGAATACCAATCTCTATTATCTCTGATAGGGATGGTAGATTTATTTCAAGATTCTGGCAGACATTACAGCAAGCATTAGGAACTCGTCTAGACATGAGTACTGCCTATCATCCACAAACTGATGGGCAGAGCGAAAGGACGATACAAACGCTTGAAGACATGCTACGAGCATGTGTTATTGATTTCGGAAACAGTTGGGATCGACATCTACCGTTAGCAGAATTTTCCTACAACAACAGCTACCATTCAAGCATTGAGATGGTGCCGTTTGAAGCACTTTATGGTAGAAAGTGCAGGTCTCCGATTTGTTGGAGTGAAGTAGGGGATAGACAGATTACGGGTCCGGAGATAATACAAGAAACTACCGAGAAGATCATCCAAATTCAACAACGGTTGAAAACCGCCCAAAGTCGACAAAAGAGCTACGCTGACATTAAAAGAAAAGATATAGAATTTGAAATTGGAGAGATGGTCATGCTTAAAGTTGCACCTTGGAAAGGCGTTGTTCGATTTGGTAAACGAGGGAAATTAAATCCAAGGTATATTGGACCATTCAAGATTATTGATCGTGTCGGACCAGTAGCTTACCGACTTGAGTTACCTCAACAACTCGCGGCTTTACATAACACTTTCCACGTCTCGAATTTGAAGAAATGTTTAGCTAAAGAAGATCTCACTATTCCGTTAGATGAAATCCAAATCAATGAAAAACTTCAATTTATCGAAGAACCCGTCGAAATAATGGATCGTGAGGTTAAAAGACTTAAGAAAAACAAGATACCAATTGTTAAGGTTCGATGGAATGCTCGTAGAGGACCCGAGTTCACCTGGGAACGAGAAGATCAGATGAAGAAGAAATACCCACATTTATTTCCAGAAGATACGTCAACACCTCCAACTGCTTAAAATTTCGGGACGAAATTTATTTAATGGGTAGGTACTGTAGTGACCTGAACTTTTCCATGTTTATATATATATTAAATGAAATTGTTATTTTACATGATTAAGTGTTTCCAACATGTTAAGCAATCAAACTTGTTAAGACTTGATTAATTGAAATAGGTTTCATATAGACAATTGACCACCCAAGTTGACTGGTGATTCACGAACGTTAAAACTTGTAAAAACTATATGATGACATATATATGGTTATATATATAGTTAACATGATATTATGATAAGTAAACATATCATTAAGTATATTAACAATGAACTACATATGTAAAAACAAGACTACTAACTTAATGATTTTGAAACGAGACATATATGTAACGATTATCGTTGTAACGACATTTAATGTATATATATATATATATATATCATATTAATAGATATTCGTACTTCATAATATCATGATAATATAATAATTTAAAATCTCTTTTGATATTATAAACATTGGGTTAACAACATTTAACAAGATCGTTAACCTAAAGGTTTCAAAACAACACTTACATGTAACGACTAACGATGACTTAACGACTCAGTTAAAATGTATATACGTGTAGTGTTTTAATATGTATTCATACACTTTTGAAAGACTTCAAGACACTTATCAAAATACTTCTACTTAACAAAAATGCTTACAATTACATCCTCATTCAGTTTCATCAACAATTCTACTCGTATGTACCCGTATTTGTACTCGTACAATACACAGCTTTTAGATGTATGTATTATTGGTATATACACTCCAATGATCAGCTCTTAGTAGCCCATGTGAGTCACCTAACACATGTGGGAACCATCATTTGGCAACTAGCATGAAATATCTCATAAAATTACAAAAATTTGAGTAATCATTCATGACTTATTTACATGAAAACAAAATTACATATCCTTTATATCTAATCCATACACCAACGACCAAAAACACCTACAAACACTTTCATTCTTCAATTTTCTTCATCTAATTGATCTCTCTCAATTTCTATCTTCAAGTTCTAAGTGTTCTTCATAAATTCCAAAAGTTCTAGTTTCATAAAATCAAGAATACTTCCAAGATTGCAAGAATTACCAGGATTTCCCGATGTATTTCCGAAAGAATTACCAGGATTACCCCCACATCGATCCGTTGAATTTCAAATAGATCTTGTACCAGGAGCTGCACCAATAGCTCGTGCTCCTTACAGACTCGCACCCAGCGAGATGAAAGAACTGCAAAGCGAATTACAAGAACTTTTAGAGCGTGGTTTCATTCGACCAAGCACATCACCGTGGGGAGCTCCTGTTTTGTTTGTCAAGAAGAAAGATGGTACATTCAGGTTGTGTATCGACTACCGAGAGTTGAACAAACTTACCATCAAGAACCGCTACCCACTACCGAGAATCGACGACTTATTTGATCAACTACAAGGCTCGTCTGTTTATTCAAAGATTGACTTACGTTCCGGGTATCATCAAATGCGGGTGAAAGAAGATGATATTCCAAAGACTGCTTTCAGAACACGTTACGGTCATTACGAGTTTATGGTCATGCCGTTTGGTTTAACTAATGCACCAGCTGTTTTCATGGACCTTATGAACCGAGTGTGTGGACCATACCTTGACAAGTTTGTCATTGTTTTCATTGATGACATACTTATTTACTCAAAGAATGACCAAGAACACGGTGAACATTTGAGAAAGGTGTTAGAAGTATTGAGGAAGGAAGAATTGTACGCTAAATTTTCAAAGTGTGCATTTTGGTTGGAAGAAGTTCAATTCCTCGGTCACATAGTGAACAAAGAAGGTATTAAGGTGGATCCGGCAAAGATAGAAACTGTTGAAAAGTGGGAAACCCCAAAAACTCCGAAACACATACGCCAGTTTTTAGGACTAGCTGGTTACTACAGAAGGTTCATCCAAGACTTTTCCAGAATAGCAAAACCCTTGACTGCATTAACGCATAAAGGGAAGAAATTTGAATGGAATGATGAACAAGAGAAAGCGTTTCAGTTATTGAAGAAAAAGCTAACTACGGCACCTATATTGTCATTGCCTGAAGGGAATGATGATTTTGTGATTTATTGTGACGCATCAAAGCAAGGTCTCGGTTGTGTATTAATGCAACGAACGAAGGTGATTGCTTATGCGTCTAGACAATTGAAGATTCACGAACAAAATTATACGACGCATGATTTGGAATTAGGCGCGGTTGTTTTTGCATTAAAGACTTGGAGGCACTACTTATATGGGGTCAAAAGTATTATATATACCTACCACAAAAGTCTTCAACACATATTTAATCAGAAACAACTGAATATGAGGCAGCGTAGGTGGATTGAATTGTTGAATGATTACGACTTTGAGATTCGTTACCAGCCAGGGAAGGCAAATGTGGTAGCCGATGCCTTGAGCAGGAAGGACAGAGAACCCATTCGAGTAAAATCTATGAATATAATGATTCATAATAACCTTACTACTCAAATAAAGGAGGCGCATCAAGGAGTTTTAAAAGAGGGAAATTTAAAGGATGAAATACCCAAAGGATCGGAGAAGCATCTTAATATCCAGGAAGACGGAACCCGGTATAGGGCTGAAAGGATTTGGGTACCAAAATTTGGAGATATGAGAGAAATGGTACTTAGAGAAGCTCATAAAATCAGATACTCAATACATCCTGGAACGGGGAAGATGTACAAGGATCTCAAGAAACATTTTTGGTGGCCGGGTATGAAAGCCGATGTTGCTAAATACGTAGGAGAATGTTTGACGTGTTCTAAGGTCAAAGCTGAGCATCAGAAACCATCAGGTCTACTTCAAAAACCCGAAATCCCGGAATGGAAATGGGAAAACATTACCATGGATTTCATCACTAAATTGCCAAGGACTGCAAGTGGTTTTGATACTATTTGGGTAATAGTTGATCGTCTCACCAAATCAGCACACTTCCTGCCAATAAGAGAAGATGACAAGATGGAGAAGTTAGCACGACTGTATTTGAAGGAAGTCGTCTCCAGACATGGAATACCAATCTCTATTATCTCTGATAGGGATGGCAGATTTATTTCAAGATTCTGGCAGACATTGCAGCAAGCATTAGGAACTCGTCTAGACATGAGTACTGACTATCATCCACAAACTGATGGGCAGAGCGAAAGGACGATACAAACGCTTGAAGACATGCTACGAGCATGTGTTATTGATTTCGGAAACAGTTGGGATCGACATCTACCGTTAGCAGAATTTTCCTACAACAACAGCTACCATTCAAGCATTGAGATGGCGCCGTTTGAAGCACTTTATGGTAGAAAGTGCAGGTCTCCGATTTGTTGGAGTGAAGTGGGGGATAGACAGATTACGGGTCCGGAGATTATACAAGAAACTACCGAGAAGATCATCCAAATTCAACAACGGTTGAAAACCGCCCAAAGTCGACAAAAGAGCTACGCTGACATTAAAAGAAAAGATATAGAATTTGAAATTGGAGAGATGGTCATGCTTAAAGTTGCACCTTGGAAAGGCGTTGTTCGATTTGGTAAACGAGGGAAATTAAATCCAAGGTATATTGGACCATTCAAGATTATTGATCGTGTCGGACCAGTAGCTTACCGACTTGAGTTACCTCAACAACTCGCGGCTGTACATAACACTTTCCACGTCTCGAATTTGAAGAAATGTTTTGCTAAAGAAGATCTCACTATTCCGTTAGATGAAATCCAAATCAACGAAAAACTTCAATTCATCGAAGAACCCGTCGAAATAATGGATCGTGAGGTTAAAAGACTTAAGCAAAACAAGATACCAATTGTTAAGGTTCGATGGAATGCTCGTAGAGGACCCGAGTTCACTTGGGAGCGTGAAGATCAGATGAAGAAGAAATACCCGCATCTATTTCCAGAAGATTCGTCAACACCTTCAACAGCTTAAAATTTCGGGACGAAATTTATTTAACGGGTAGGTACTGTAGTGACCCCAACTTTTCCATGTTTATATATATTAATTGAGATTGATATTTACATGATTAAATGTTTTCAACATGTTAAGCAATCAAACTTACATGATTAAATGTTTCCAACATGTTAAGCAATCAAACTTGTTAAGACTTGATTAATTGAAATATGTTTCATATAGACAATTGACCACCCAAGTTGACCGGTGTTTCACGAACGTTAAAACTTGTAAAAACTATACAATTACATATATATGGTTATATATATAGTTAACATGTTTTTATTATAAGTATGTATCTCATTAGGTATTTTAACAATGAGTTATATACATAAAAATGAGACTATTAATTTAAGAAACTAGAAAACGATATATATAACGATTATCGTTATAACAACGTCTTACTAGGTACATATGAATCATATTAAGATATTGATACACTTGGTTAATTATGTTAAATGATAAGTAAATATATTATTAAGTGTATTAACAATGAAATACATATGTAAAAATAAGACTACTAACTTAATGATTTCGAAACGAGACATATATGTAACGATTATCGTTGTAACGACATTTAACTGTATATACATCATACTAAGATATATTATATATCATAATATCATGATAATATAATAATTTAACATCTCATTTGTTATAATAAACAATGGGTTAACAACATTCAACAAGATCGTTAACCTAAAGGTTTCAAAACAACATTTACATGTAACGACTAACGATGACTTAACGACTCAGTTAAAATGTATATACATGTAGTGTTTTAATATGTATTCAAACACTTTTGAAAGACTTCAAGACACTTATCAAAATACTTCTACTTAACAAAAATGCTTACAATTACATCCTCGTTCAGTTTCATCAACAATTCTACTCGTATGCACCCGTATTCGTACTCGTACAATACACAGCTTTTAGATGTATGTACTATTGGTATATACACTCCAATGATCAGCTCTTAGCAGCCCATGTGATTCACCTAACACATGTGGGAACCATCATTTGGCAACTAGCATGAAATATCTCATAAAATTACAAAAATATGAGTAATCATTCATGACTTATTTACATGAAAACAAAATTACATATCCTTTATATCTAATCCATACACCAATGACCAAAAACACCTACAAACACTTTCATTCTTCAATTTTCTTCATCTAATTGATCTCTCTCAAGTTCTATCTTCAAGTTCTAAGTGTTCTTCATATATTTTACAAGTTCTAGTTACATAAAATCAAGAATACTTTCAAGTTCGCTAGCTCACTTCCAATCTTGTAAGGTGATCATCCAACCTCAAGAAATCTTTGTTTATTACAGTAGGTTATCATTATAATACAAGGTAATAATCATATTCAAACTTTGGTTCAATTTCTATAACTATAACAATCTTATTTCAAGTGATGATCTTACTTGAACTTGTTTTCGTGTCATGATTCTGCTTCAAGAACTTCGAGCCATCCAAGGATCCGTTGAAGCTAGATCCATTTTTCTCTTTTCCAGTAGGTTTATCCAAGGAACTTAAGGTAGTAATGATGTTCATAACATCATTCGATTCATACATATAAAGCTATCTTATTCGAAGGTTTAAACTTGTAATCACTAGAACATAGTTTAGTTAATTCTAAACTTGTTCGCAAACAAAAGTTAATCCTTCTAACTTGACTTTTAAAATCAACTAAACACATGTTCTATATCTATATGATATGCTAACTTAATGATTTAAAACCTGGAAACACGAAAAACACCGTAAAACCGGATTTACGTCGTCGTAGTAACACCGCGGGCTGTTTTGGGTTAGTTAATTAAAAACTATGATAAACTTTGATTTAAAAGTTGTTATTCTGAGAAAATGATTTTTATTATGAACATGAAACTATATCCAAAAATTATGGTTAAACTCAAAGTGGAAGTATGTTTTCTAAAATGGTCATCTAGACGTCGTTCTTTCGACTGAAATGACTACCTTTATAAAAATGACTTGTAACTTATTTTTTCGACTATAAACCTATACTTTTTCTATTTAGATTCATAAAATAGAGTTCAATATGAAACCATAGCAATTTGATTCACTCAAAACGGATTTAAAATGAAGAAGTTATGGGTAAAACAAGATTGGATAATTTTTCTCATTTTAGCTACGTGAAAATTGGTAACAAATTTATTCCAACCATAACTTAATCAACTTGTATTGTATATTATGTAATCTTGAGATACCATAGACACGTATACAATGTTTCGACCTATCATGTCGACACATCTATATATATTTCGGAACAACTATAGACACTCTATATGTGAATGTTGGAGTTAGCTATACAGGGTTGAGGTTGATTCCAAAATATATATAGTTTGAGTTGTGATCAATACTGAGATACGTATACACTGGGTCATGGATTGATTCAAGATAATATTTATCGATTTATTTCTGTACATCTAATTGTGGACAACTAGTTGTAGGTTACTAACGAGGACAGCTGACTTAATAAACTTAAAACATCAAAATATATTAAAAGTGTTGTAAATATATTTTGAACATACTTTGATATATATGTATATATTGTTATAGGTTCGTGAATAAAACCAGTGGCCAAGTCTTACTTCTCGACGAAGTAAAAATCTGTGAAAGTGAGTTATAGTCCCACTTTTAAAATCTAATATTTTTGGGATGGGAATACATGCAGGTTTTATAAATGATTTACAAAATAGACACAAGTACGTGAAACTACATTCTATGGTTGAATTATCGAAATCGAATATGCCCCTTTTTATTAAGTCTGGTAATCTAAGAATTAGGGAACAGACACCCTAATTGACGCGAATCCTAAAGATAGATCTATCGGGCCCAACAAGCCCCATCCAAAGTACCGGATGCTTTAGTACTTCGAAATTTATATCATATCCGAAGGGTGTCCCGGAATGATGGGGATATTCTTATATATGCATCTTGTTAATGTCGGTTACCAGGTGTTCACCATATGAATCACTTTTATCTCTATGTATGGGATGTGTATTGAAATATGAAATCTTGTGGTCTATTATTATGATTTGATATATATAGGTTAAACCTATAACTCACCAACATTTTTGTTGACGTTTTAAGCATGTTTATTCTCAGGTGATTATTAAGAGCTTCCGCTGTCGCATACTTAAATAAGGACGAGATTTGGAGTCCATGTTTGTATGATATTGTGTAAAAACTGCATTCAAGAAACTTATTTTGTTGTAACATATTTGTATTGTAAACCATTATGTAATGGTCGTGTGTAAACAGGATATTTTAGATTATCATTATTTGATAATCTACGTAAAGCTTTTTAAACCTTTATTGATGAAATAAAGGTTATGGTTTGTTTTAAAATGAATGCAGTCTTTGAAAAACGTCTTATATAGAGGTCAAAACCTCGCAACGAAATCAATTAATATGGAACATTTTTTTAATCAATAAGAACGGGACATTTCAGTTGGTATCCGAGCGTTGGTCTTAGAGAACCAGAATTTTGCATTAGTGTGTCTTATCGAGTTTGTTAGGATGCATTAGTGAGTCTGGACTTCGACCGTGTTTACTTGAAAAATGATTGCTTAACAAATTTTGTTGGAAACTATATATTTTTAACATGTGAATATTATGTGATATATTAATCTCTTAACGCGTTTGATATTATGTGATAGATGTCTACCTCTAGAACAAGTCCCATTGACTCACCTAATAATAATGAAGAGTCAAATGTAAATTGGAATGATTCGTGGACTGATTCACAAGTTCCCGAAGAGGAACCGGAAGAAGAGTCGGAACCGGAAGAAGAATCGGAACCGGAAGAAGAATCGGAACCGGATGAAGAAGTAGAACCGGTGGGGGAAATAATAAAACGGTTAAGTAAAAGAAAATCCTCAACCAACCGACCAAGGTTAATTATGGTCAATGGTGTTTCCGCCAAGGAAGCAAAATATTGGGAGGATTACAAATTCTCCGATGAATCGGATTTCGACGAGAATTCCGATGATGTTATAGAAATTACCCCAACTGAATTTAAAAAGGCAAAAGAAAATAATAAGGGAAAGGGCATAAAAATAGAGAAATCTAATTCCAACCCCGATGAACTTTATATGTATCGTCAACCCCCGAAGTCCTTAAGTTGTAACAATGACCCGGGAACCTCTAAACCACCAGGTTTTTCTAAACCGTTGTGGAAAACGACAGTTAGTATTAGGGGAACATCATATATCCCTAGAAACTTGGCAAAACGAACCAAAACCGAAGAAGAAGAAACGAGCGAGTCGGAATAAGATAGTTGTATTCGTGTGGTGTAATATATGTAATATAGTGTGCTTATGCTTTATGATATATGTAAAAATTGCTTGTATTAATAAGTATTTTTTATGAATCTAACTCTTGTCTATTTTACAGTTTAAAAACACAAAATGGATAGACAACCCAATATTTTAAGAGACCTACCCGGAGACATGATTGATGAAATCTTGTCTAGAGTTGGTCAGAATTCCTCGGCACAACTATTTAAGGCGAGATCAGTTTGTAAGACATTCGAAGAACGTTCCAAGAATGTCTTGGTTTATAAGAGACTTTCATTTGAAAGATGGGGGATATCACATTGGGAAACCCATAAGTTACGATGTGTTTACTTTGACGCATATATTGCGGGGAACCCAAATGCTATTTTACGCAACGGGTTAAGAAATTATTTTGACTCAATATATCCAAATATTGGACTTCGTGATTTAGAAAAAGCGGCTAACATGCAACATAAAGAAGCATGTTATGCTTACGGATTAGTAATGTTCGCTTCTCACCAAAGTGAGAACAAGAACATCGGGCTACAACTATTAAACAAAACATTTCCACAAGTGACGGAGTCGGTAATTGGGGTAAGAAATGAGGTTTTTAGATTGTTACGGGACTGTTGGACATTACGTAACCCTCGTCCCTTTGACGACGTTACAACTCGCTGTCTTATCAAAGGCCATAACGGTTATGTTCCACAAGACCAAGGATGGGAAGTAATCCTAGTAAAACCAGAATGCATGACTTGTTTCTGGACGTATGAATTACGTGTCTTTATTGCCTTTGCTGAACAACTTGTGTACTAGCTAGAATTATCTTCACAACCATCTTGTATAAAATTTATTGTGTGCTATATTTCATGCTATATGTAAAATAAGCGGTATTGTAAGTTTGTAAAATATTGTGTAAAAGTTTGAACGCGAAATATTATTATAATCAGTTTTTCATATAGAATTGTAGTAGTTGAATTGTATATTAGCTACTAAGTATGAACTTAACGGGTAGGTACTACCCGAATTTAAACTTATAAAACGCTAATATGAAGAAAAAGCTTTTATAAATGAGTTCATATTATGCTACGAAATACTATTAACTACTCTTAATATTCTGTATGATTAACTTGTTCCATTTGACTATTTTGAAGGAAATGGCACCGACTACTCGACACACTGTGAATATGAATGAAGAGGAATTCCGTACTTTTCTAGCTTCAAACATAGCCGCAGTACAGGCTGCGCTACATACCAACAATAACCTTGGATCTAGCAGTACAGGAAATCGTGTAGGATGCACCTACAAAGAATTCACTGCCTGCAAACCTTTGGAATTTGATGGAACCGAAGGACCGATCGGATTGAAACGGTGGACCGAGAAGGTCGAATCGGTGTTTGCCATAAGTAAGTGTACTGAAGAGGACAAAGTGAAGTACGCTACACATACCTTCACATGTTCTGCGCTAACATGGTGGAATACCTATCTAGAGCAAGTGGGACAAGACGATGCATACGCATTACCGTGGTCAGCATTCAAGCACTTGATGAACGAGAAGTACCGTCCCAGAACCGAGGTCAATAAGCTCAAGACAGAACTTAGAGGGTTACGAACCCAAGGATTTGATATTACCACGTACGAAAGACGATTCACAGAATTGTGCCTATTATGTCCGGGAGCATTCGAAGATGAGGAAGAGAAGATCGACGCGTTTGTGAAAGGATTACCGGAAAGAATCCAAGAAGATATAAGTTCACACGAGCCCGCCTCCATACAACAGGCATGTAGAATGGCTCACAAACTAGTGAACCAGATTGAAGAAAGAATTAAAGAACAGATTGCTGAAGAGGCCAATGTGAAGCAAGTCAAAAGAAAGTGGGAGGAAAATGGTGATAAGAATCACCAATACAACAACAGCAATTACAACAATAATCGCAACAATTATCCCAACAATCGCAACATCAATCGCAACTACAACAAACGGTCCAACAACAACAACAACAGCAGCAACTACAACAATCATCCCAACAACAATAATAACCGCAACAACAACAACAACAACAACAACAACAATCAGAAGCAGCTATGCCAAAGGTGTGAAAAGTATCACTCGGGGTTCTGCACCAAATTTTGCAACAAGTGTAAAAGAAATGGTCATAGCGCGGTTTAACAACCCGTCCTAATCCTCCTGGACGAAATCATCAACATTTGGTCCCATTGCGATGATCGACTCCAAGTAAGGTCCTTAACATGAGCAAATGCACAGCGGAAGACTTAATTCGTACCTGAGAATAACATGCTTTAAAAAGTCAACATAAAGTTGGTGAGATATAGGTTTAATGCTAGCAGTGTTATAACTATGGACCACAAGATTTTAAGTTTATACATAATACACTCCTCGTGTATAGAAAAGCAGTTGAGCACTTGGTAACCATACTTAACTAAAAGTCACAGCAGCATATTCTTAAATAAACCCTACACCGTACCAAGTGTAGTAACGAGAACGAAGTACTGTGCAACCGTTAAATGCTGGTCGTCCAGCCCGGTTGGGGATGTCAGCCCGATAGATCTATCAACAGGATTCGCGTTTACGCTCCTCACGTAATTAGCAGTTACCAAGTATAAAGAGATATGCCATGGTACAACTCAACGTAGATTTTATTTTTGATCACTTGTGTCCATAACGTAAATCATTTATAAAACAGCGTATGTATTCTCAGCCCAAAATATTTAGAGTTTAAAAGGGACTATATACTCACCTAATGTATTTTGTAGTAAAAATACATATAACATCATTGATCAAGTATAGGGTTGGCCTTGGATTCACGAACCTATATTATTTGTATATTCATTAATACACATAACCGTACTCGAACTTCATATACCATATTCTTATATATTATTTATTTAATTTGCACATATATATATATATATATATATATATATATATATATATATATATATATATATTTTAAAATATATAATGAACATATAATGGCATTCCAGCTAGATTATTTATATTTATTATTTAATATATTACATAATCGATATATTAATGTATGCATTATTTCCAACATTATATATCTATATATAAAATTTTAAAATAGTAATTTAGATATACTTTTGATATATGTAAAAATATATATATTGGTTTCTATATAAATATCTTTTTCTTTTTTTTTAAAAAAAACAATGGTTATAATAATACAAAAAAAAAAAATTTGTAGTTGTAATGATAATGATAATAATATTAATAACAATAAAATGTAAATAATACTAATAAAAGTAATGTTAATACTAATAATTATATTAATGATACTTTTTGATAATAATATTACTATAAATAAAATGATAAATTCAATAACATTAATAATAACAATAATAATAATAATAATAATAATAATAATAATAATAATAATAATAATAATAATAATAATAATAATAATAATAATAATAATAATAATAATAATAATAATAGTAAAAATTAGGAGTTATACCTTAAATAAAAATCGGAGTAAAAAAGAAATGACACTAGTTAGGATTGAACCCAAGACCTCTCGAACCCCGACAACCACCCTTACCACTCCTCTGATTCGTTTTATCTGTTATAGTTTAGAACCTATTTAAATTAACCCGTCTTACATTGTTCATCTTCTTCTATCTCTCTGAAAACATATAACCCGTACTCCCTTCACCCTATTGCTTCTTCTTCTCCATTCAAACAGAAATCAAATCGATACAATCAATACTCTAATTAAATGATTTTTGGTTTAGCACTAGAAACCGAACTAATTGGTATCAATTTAATTGGTTTTACAGATAAAAAAAAATGAAATATTGCTGTCGTGTTTATCAAAAATACAATCAGCGATTTTAAAATACAAAATGTTATAGACCTCGATCTCTACATGAAACCTGTTTTAATTAGTGCCTAAAAACTATCTCAACTATTAATTGGTCATAAATTACAACAGAAAACTTGGATTAAATCGAAGAACAGTCGTTGACTATTTGATACATAAACCTTGACTTTAAAAATTAAAATTCGTTAAAAAGATTTGAAAGATGAATCTTGACAGATAGTTCAAACATTTGATTCCTAATAATATGACATTTACACTTTTTAAAATTTATTCAAAAATCGTGGTTTGAGAAAAATTGAAGCAGGAACAGGGACGAGGTATATGTTCTTTCCTTTTCTGTTTTTACTTTCGATTTGCAGGGATACCAAATCACTTAGATAGATGTTCCCATAAATAGAATTCAACTGATTGTATAAATCCAAGCGACAGCTACTCACGAGGTTACAGGAACGTTTGAAAAAAATTAAACTGACATTGATAGGGAGAAAGAATCCTATGTATATCTGTTTGAGTTTATATTTATTTATTTATTTATTATTATTATTTTTTTTATAATTATAGATCTGTAATCTCATATACTACAATTAGTCTTAAGAATTAATAAGTGTATTAATACTACGTAATATTCATACTTTTAATATTTACATATAATGATAAAAAGAAATCAATAAATAAAAATAACAATATTCTAATAATAAGAAATTTATTAAGGATAATAATTATGCTAATAATAACGCTACTTAATATATCATTGATGTTATTAATGATAACGGTACTATGAATGATAGTAATTATAATATACAACTTGTTCATATCAAACTTTCATATATATCCATGTATTAGATTTTTTTAGAAATAATAATATTCACAATACTAATAAAAATAAAGATATATCATTTAATGTTTATGTTTATATAATATTTATATATTTTATCAGTATACCTGTAGTAATAATTATGTATATTAATTATGTGTAAACTCAAGCTATTATATCAAAATATATTATTTAGATATATTTTGAATAAATAAACTCATAATATAATACTATACGTTTTATATTTTTCTATCGTTGATCCATTATATTCGAACTCCTTTGTATTTAATATACTCTATGCATTCAAAATAACAAGTTTTAGTTTTAAATTTTTTTTTTTTAATAACTAAATCACAATATAATTTGTTAATATATTTAATTCATTATGTATAACTATTTACACATATAATTATATACACCTACCATAGTGTTTACAGTTAAAGGTCCGTGAATCGTTAGGCATGGTAAAAGGGTAACAGATTATCCGCATATAGATTTCATACTTTCTAGACTCAACATTACAGATTCTGCTTATCGTGTCGGGAATATGTAAAGGATAAGGTTTAAATTTGGTCAGAAATTTCCGGGTCGTTACAGTACCCACCCCTTAAAGAAATTTCGTCCCCGAAATTTGGTAGAGGTTGTCATAAATAACAATAGGAATGTTTTCATGACGAATATGAGGTAATAATAGAGTTTTATCATTATTGGAAGATATGGATAAAACGATTCGATCATGTGAAGCGCACGAGTGGAGCTATCACAAAAGAATGAAATGAGTGAATATGGAATTGTTTTAACCGATGACGTGATTAGGATTGATTTCCAGAATTTAAGGGATTTAAAGAAAATCTTATGTAATAAAATTTGGTTCTTCAACGATTTAGGAAACAGGATCTCCTTTGATTTAATGCGGTAATCTGTTTCAATTTCTGTGTCGGATATTTCGCTATAAATCCACCTCCTTCCCTTCCTTGCTTCCATACCTCACATCCCCTACTCCTCCTCCTCTATTTCATACCTTAAGGTATTCTTTAAAATGCTTCGTCCTGTTCTGATTTTTGTTATACTTCTAACTTTCATATCTTTCATTCTTCTTTTTCATCTACCGCCAGAAGAATTTATTCACTTTTATGATTTCCTTGAAATTATAATGTTTCTAATTCTCCCGTGTCTTTACGTTGCAATATGTATTGATATACACGGTTTGTAACTTCTGGGTGATTGTTGGGTTTTATATCTTCCCTTATATTTCGATGTTCCTACTTCTGTCTTCTATAATCATTGTCATCCACAGTTAATGATTTCTCCTATTTGCTGCGATCTATACCCCAAATTTTTATTTCTAAGCTTCATTCTTTCGTTTCCTCTTCTTACGGTTAAGCGTTTCTTCTAATGGTCCAGAATTCGTAGGTATGAGATTTGGAATGAACATAACTAATGTTCTCAGAAAGGAATGGTAATGGCATGATTTTGATTTGTTAAAATACCAGGATATCCAGGAAAATAGAACTATCGAGATGATTTGTTCTTAATATGTTTTGGAATTGGATAGAATATAAGAGCCGTGTAACATGGCATATGATGACGGTACTGTGAATCATCACATTCCATTAGAAACTTAACATGACTTACTATAATATAATGAAGTTGATCAAGTTTCATTATATTATACTAATTCACGCATCAGTTCCCAACACTGCTTCAAAACATTCATATTTTAAACTTGAAGATTTCAGAATTTAGAAACTAACACAGTTTCTTTTATGTCGTAACGCAGATATTACGGGGAGATAGATGATTGCAGATAGGAATAGTTGTGAAAATATCTTTAGAAATATGGAGAATATGTATAGCGGAAAATATGAAGATATCTTATAATATCTAAGATAAGATGATGACGAATAATATCATCTGAAAAAGTTTAGAATAAGGAGTAGGGTTCATACTGACGGTTTCAACAGACACTGAATCATTTGCATTATTTGAAGGCAGGTTCATTCCTTGTATTTGTTCTTTGTTTCCTTCATGGTTAGCCCAATCCATTTTTCAGCACTAAATTTTCTATCGAGCGTTCCTAACATTCCCTTCTTTATCATCAAACTTTTGGCCATTTAGGCCATCTAAAATTTTACTGTTTCCTCTGCATTTAATGCAGTCATATCTGAATCGTCGATTATCAATCCGAGGTGTTTTTGGGCGAATTGTGTTTTTAGATGATTAAATGCTGATGATAACATGGCGGAGTATGAAAGGTTCCCCGGTAACGATGAGGAAAAACCAATCGTATATATCAAAGTTATAATAAGACTTATTCGAATGAAAGGTCGAAGTTGTTCTGCTGGAGCTGTGACAAAATTGGCTACTTAAAAAAAATCGTAAGGTGGTTTTTGCTAATGAATGATAAGGAATTCGACGCGGTTATGTTTTAACTATAACTTTGGTTTCGAAAGTTTTTCAGGTGCATAACTGTATGCATAAATCTTTCTTTCGTAGACGAGGTGTGGCAGGTTCAACTTCTCGATCGAGGTGTTTTCAAGAATCATGATCGGTTCGAATATGGATTGTAATTGTCGAGGTACAAATGAGGTTTAAGATGAAATCAAGTGGCAAACTTGAAGAATTGTTTAGTTTCATATGTTATAATCAATATTTTAATTTATTTTAATTGTCCAAAGTTAGCAGTCCAATTGTCCAATGGTCCAATAGTTCAACAATTCAATATATTCATATATAATTTAATATACATAATTAATTAATACATATCGTGACCCGTGTACCAGTCTCAGTGTCGATCACAACTCAAAGTATATATATATTTTGGAATCAACTCCGACCCTGTATAGCCAACTCCCACCTTCACATATAGAGTGTCTACGGTTGTTCCGAAATATATATATAGATGGGTCGATATGATAAGTCAAAACCTTGCATACGTGTCCCGTTATTTAAAGTGCGTAAAATAAATAAATATATATCATGACCCATTCCACAACGTGTTGTCTCAGAATTAATCCGACGTATTGTTGTACATGTGTCCCGACGGTATGTAAAATGCAGAAATAAAATTGCGAGAATGTAAACTGCGGTAAATTAAATGTTAATCAGTTAGCTGGGCACAGTTAGCTAGGAACAGTTAGCGTGGAATCTTAACAGAATTTCAATTAGTTAATTCGTTTGTTTCTAACAAATTTTTTTTTTATCATGTCCAATGTTTTCTTCATTATGCCACTTGTTGAATTCTGATAGGTCAAAATCCAAATATGAAATTTGAATGGAAATGGTTATTCGGCGGTGAACGGATACGTATAACAATGGTTGTAAGTAGGATAGTAAATGATAGTTGAATCAGATTCGAAGAATGTACAGTGTAACTTATTAATGTGAAATCTAAATATTCCTCGGGTACTACCTACCCGTTAAAATATTTTTCATCATTAATAGTTTGTACGAAAGAATTTTTAATTACAATCTTTATGAAAATGTACTTGCATATATATTTTCTTCAGATGCAATTATGGATTTAATGAGTCAATAAGATATTAAGCTCATTCGATTTATTGTTAATACTAGATTACATGATCTCTAAAACATTAGAGATTACATAATCACCATGTCGAACGAAGATAAATAAGGTAGAACGTTACGTAAAACGGAAATAATTGATGTAGAACGTTATGTAGAACGAAGATCATACTCGAAGTACAGATGGGGTTATTGAGGCGTGTGAGTTTGATATCCGAGGCACAGATTATGATGTTGAAGTTTACGACGCGGTTGTGGTTAAAGTGATATGGGTACT
Organism: Rutidosis leptorrhynchoides; assembly: GCF_046630445.1. Lineage (NCBI taxonomy): Eukaryota > Viridiplantae > Streptophyta > Magnoliopsida > Asterales > Asteraceae > Rutidosis > Rutidosis leptorrhynchoides. The sequence continues at coordinate 289,644,558 of NC_092339.1, read as the reverse complement.
GTCGGCGTTGATGATGGTGGTACTGATTATGCTGTTGGTGTTTGTAAATTTTGCACCATATTCTCCAAAGCTACAACTCGAGCGCGAAATTCGTTGACTTTTTCTATGATGATTGTCGGTCGCGGATGAATAAGGTTCGAAATATGGGATAATATATAATCGTGACGAGATACGTTAGAAATGAGAGAAAATGGTTTTCGAACAAGTTCGCCGGTAAGTGCTTCAGGTTCATCGCCAAGAGGGCAATTTGATGGATGGAAGGGATCTTCGATATGAAATGATTTTCAGATATCGGGTGATATTCTCGCTATATAGAATATCTATATATGTAATACTTAAAGATTTCGTAGAATACAGAGGAACCTATGACATATGTCAGGCAAGTCTACGGATGTGCTAAGATATGAATTATCAGATACGCGAAGATATGAATTTCGTCTATACACTATCGATGCACTAAATGCAGTAAGACGTGTCTAGACTTAAGAATGATAAGCAGGCAATTTCCTAAGGATGATAAGCAGATGTTTTCTGACTAAAAATGATACGCAAAACTTTTTGACATGTAGACACGTTCAAAGTCCAGACTCGCTAATGTATCTTAACAACTACTAGTTAGACACACTAATGCAAGGCCTGGTTCACTAAGACCAACGCTCTGATACCAACTTTAACAACCCGTCCTAATCCTCCTGGACGAAATCATAAACATTTGGTCCCATTGCGATGATCGACTCCAAGTAAGGTCCTTAACATGAGCAAATGCACAGCGGAAGACTTAATTCGTACCTGAGAATAACATGCTTTAAAAAGTCAACATAAAGTTGGTGAGATATTGGTTTAATGCTAGCAGTGTTATAACTATGGACCACAAGATTTTAAGTTTATACATAATACACTCCTCGTGTATAGAAAAGCAGTTGAGCACTTGGTAACCATACTTAACTAAAAGTCACAGCAGCATATTCTTAAATAAACCCTACACCGTACCAAGTGTAGTAACGAGAACGAAGTACTGTGCAACCGTTAAATGCTGGTCGTCCAGCCCGGTTGGGGATGTCAGCCAGATAGATCTATCAACAGGATTCGCGTTTACGCTCCTCACGTAATTAGCAGTTACCAAGTATAAAGAGATATGCCATGGTACAACTCAACGTAGATTTTATTTTTGATCACTTGTGTCCATAACGTAAATCATTTATAAAACAGCGTATGTATTCTCAGCCCAAAATATTTAGAGTTTAAAAGGGACTATATACTCACCTAATGTATTTTGTAGTAAAAATACATATAACATCATTGATCAAGTATAGGGTTGGCCTTGGATTCACGAACCTATATTATTTGTATATTCATTAATACACATAACCGTACTCGAACTTCATATACTATATTCTTATATATTATTTATTTAATTTGCATATATATATATATATATATATATATATATATATATATATATATATATATATATATATATATATATATATATATATATATTTTAAAATATATAATGAACATATAATGGCATTCCAGCTAGATTATTTATATTTATTATTTAATATATTACATAATCGATATATTAATGTATGCATTATTTCCAACGTTATATATCTATATATAAAATTTTAAAATAGTAATTTAGATATACTTTTGATATATGTAAAAATATATATATTGGTTTCTATATAAATATCTTTTTCTTTTTTTTTAAAAAAATAATGGTTATAATAATACAAAAAAAAAATTTTGTAGTTGTAATGATAATGATAATAATATTAATAACAATAAAATGTAAATAATACTAATAAAAGTAATGTTAATACTAATAATTATATTAATGATACTTTTTGATAATAATATTACTATAAATAAAATGATAAATTCAATAACATTAATAATAACAATAATAATAATAATAATAATAATAATAATAATAATAATAATAATAATAATAATAATAATAATAATAATAATAATAATAATAATAATAATAATAATAGTAAAAATTAGGAGTTATACCTTAAATAAAAATCGGAGTAAAAAAGAAATGACACTAGTCAGGATTGAACCCAAGACCTCTCGAACCCCGACAACCACCCTTACCACTCCTCTGATTCGTTTTATCTGTTATAGTTTAGAACCTATTTAAATTAACCCGTCTTACATTGTTCATCTTCTTCTATCTCTCTGAAAACATATAACCCGTACTCCCTTCACCCTATTGCTTCTTCTTCTCCATTCAAACAGAAATCAAATCGATACAATCAATACTCTAATTAAATTATTTTTGGTTCAGCACTAGAAACCGAACTAATTGGTATCAATTTAATTGGTTTTACAGATAAAAAAAAAATGAAATATTGCTGTCGTATTTATCAAAAATACAATCAGCGATTTTAAAATACAGAATGTTATAGACCTCGATCTCTACATGAAACCTGTTTTAATTAGTGCCTAAAAACTATCTCAACTATTAATTGGTCATAAATTACAACAGAAAACTTGGATTAAATCGAAGAACAGTCGTTGACTATTTGATACATAAACCTTGACTTTAAAAATTAAAATTCGTTAAAAAGATTTGAAAGATGAATCTTGACAGATAGTTCAAACATTTGATTCCTAATAATATGACATTTACACTTTTTAAAATTTATTCAAAAATCGTGGTTTGAGAAAAATTGAAGCAGGAACAGGGACGAGGTATATGTTCTTTCCTTTTCTGTTTTTACTTTCGATTTACAGGGATACCAAATCACTTAGATAGATGTTCCCATAAATAGAATTCAACTGATTGTATAAATCCAAGCGACAGCTACTCACGAGGTTACAGGAACGTTTGAAAAAAATTAAACTGACATTGATAGGGAGAAAGAATCCTATGTATATCTGTTTGAGTTTATATTTATTTATTTATTTATTTATTTATTATTATTATTATTTTTTATAATTATAGATCTGTAATCTCATATACTACAATTAGTCTTAAGAATTAATAAGTGTATTAATAATACGTAATATTCATACTTTTAATATTTACATATAATGATAAAAAGAAATCAATAAATAAAAATAACAATATTCTAATAATAAGAAATTTATTAAGGATAATAATTATGCTAATAATAACGCTACTTAATATATCATTGATGTTATTAATGATAACGGTAATATGAATGATAGTAATTATAATATACAACTTGTTCATATCAAACTTTCATATATATCCATGTATTAGATTTTTTTAGAAATAATAATATTCACAATACTAATAAAAATAAAGATATATCATTTAATGTTTATGTTTATATAATATTTATATATTTTATCAGTATACCTGTAGTAATAATTATGTATATTAATTATGTGTAAACTCAAGCTATTATATCAAAATATATTATTTAGATATATTTTGAATAAATAAACTCATAATATAATACTATACGTTTTATATTTTGCTATCGTTGATCCATTATATTCTAACTCCTTTGTATTTAATATACTCTATGCATTCAAAATAACAAGTTTTAGTTTTAAATTATTTTTTTTAATAACAAAATCACAATATAATTTGTTAATATATTTAATTCATTATGTATAACTATTTACACATATAATTATATACACCTACCATAGTGTTTACAGTTAAAGGTCCGTGAATCGTTAGGCATGGTAAAAGGGTAACAGATTATCCGCATATAGATTTCATACTTTCTAGACTCAACATTACAGATTCTGCTTATCGTGTCGGGAATATGTAAAGGATAAGGTTTAAATTTGGTCAGAAATTTCCGGGTCGTTACACGCGGCGAAGTGTGAGGTCTACGGACCAGGGGTTAATAGAATGAAAGGAACAAATGGTGTCGGAATGAGTAATGGCGGAGCAAGTAGTGTCGGAGCAAGTTATGCCAATGTAGTTTGTTATAAATGTGGAAAACCGGGCCACATTATTAGAAATTGCCCGAACCAGGAGAACACGAATGGACAAGGCCGCGGAAGAGTTTTCAATATTAATGCGGCAGAGGCACAGGAAGACCCGGAGCTTGTTACGGGTACGTTTCTTATTGACAATAAATCTGCTTACGTTTTATTTGATTCGGGTGCGGATAGAAGCTATATGAGTAGAGATTTTTGTGCTAAATTAAGTTGTCCATTGACGCCTTTGGATAGTAAATTTTTACTCGAATTAGCAAATGGTAAATTAATTTCAGCAGATAATATATGTCAGAATCGAGAAATTAAACTGGTTAGCGAAACATTTAAGATTGATTTGATACCAGTAGAGTTAGGGAGTTTTGATGTGATAATCGGTATGGACTGGTTGAAAGAAGTGAAAGCAGAGATCGTTTGTTACAAAAATGCAATTCGCATTATACGAGAAAAAGGAAAACCCTTAATGGTGTACGGAGAAAAGGGCAACACGAAGCTACATCTTATTAGTAATTTGAAGGCACAAAAACTAATAAGAAAAGGTTGCTATGCTGTTCTAGCATACGTCAAGAAAGTACAAACTGAAGAAAAGAGCATCAATGATGTTCCCATTGCAAAAGAATTTCCCGATGTATTTCCGAAAGAATTACCAGGATTACCCCCACATCGATCCGTTGAATTTCAAATAGATCTTGTACCAGGAGCTGCACCAATAGCTCATGCTCCTTATAGACTTGCACCCAGCGAGATGAAAGAACTGCAAAGCCAATTACAAGAACTTTTAGAGCGTGGTTTCATTCGACCAAGCACATCACCGTGGGGAGCTCCTGTTTTGTTTGTCAAGAAGAAAGATGGTACATTCAGGTTGTGTATCGACTACCGAGAGTTGAACAAACTTACCATCAAGAACCGCTACCCACTACCGAGAATCGACGACTTATTTGATCAACTACAAGGCTCGTCTGTTTATTCAAAGATTGACTTACGTTCCGGGTATCATCAAATGCGGGTGAAAGAAGATGATATTCCAAAGACTGCTTTCAGAACACGTTACGGTCATTACGAGTTTATGGTCATGCCGTTTGGTTTAACTAATGCACCAGCTGTTTTCATGGACCTTATGAACCGAGTGTGTGGACCATACCTTGACAAGTTTGTCATTGTTTTCATTGATGACATACTTATTTACTCAAAGAATGACCAAGAACACGGTGAACATTTGAGAAAGGTGTTAGAAGTATTGAGGAAGGAAGAATTGTACGCTAAATTTTCAAAGTGTGCATTTTGGTTGGAAGAAGTTCAATTCCTCGGTCACATAGTGAACAAAGAAGGTATTAAGGTGGATCCGGCAAAGATAGAAACTGTTGAAAAGTGGGAAACCCCAAAAACTCCGAAACACATACGCCAATTTTTAGGACTAGCTGGTTACTACAGAAGGTTCATCCAAGACTTTTCCAGAATAGCAAAACCCTTGACTGCATTAACGCATAAAGGGAAGAAATTTGAATGGAATGATGAACAAGAGAAAGCGTTTCAGTTATTGAAGAAAAAGCTAACTACGGCACCTATATTGTCATTGCCTGAAGGGAATGATGATTTTGTGATTTATTGTGACGCATCAAAGCAAGGTCTCGGTTGTGTATTAATGCAACGAACGAAGGTGATTGCTTATGCGTCTAGACAATTGAAGATTCACGAACAAAATTATACGACGCATGATTTGGAATTAGGCGCGGTTGTTTTTGCATTAAAGACTTGGAGGCACTACTTATATGGGGTCAAAAGTATTATATATACCGACCACAAAAGTCTTCAACACATATTTAATCAGAAACAACTGAATATGAGGCAGCGTAGGTGGATTGAATTGTTGAATGATTACGACTTTGAGATTCGTTACCACCCAGGGAAGGCAAATGTGGTAGCCGATGCCTTGAGCAGGAAGGACAGAGAACCCATTCGAGTAAAATCTATGAATACAATGATTCATAATAACCTTACTACTCAAATAAAGGAGGCGCAACAAGGAGTTTTAAAAGAGGGAAATTTAAAGGATGAAATACCCAAAGGATCGGAGAAGCATCTTAATATCCAGGAAGACAGAACCCGGTATAGGGCTGAAAGGATTTGGGTACCAAAATTTGGAGATATGAGAGAAATGGTACTTAGAGAAGCTCATAAAACCAGATACTCAATACATCCTGGAACGGGGAAGATGTACAAGGATCTCAAGAAACATTTTTGGTGGCCGGGTATGAAAGCCGATGTTGCTAAATACGTAGGAGAATGTTTGACGTGTTCTAAGGTCAAAGCTGAGCATCAGAAACCATCAGGTCTACTTCAACAACCCGAAATCCCGGAATGGAAATGGGAAAACATTACCATGGATTTCATCACTAAATTGCCAAGGACTGCAAGTGGTTTTGATACTATTTGGGTAATAGTTGATCGTCTCACCAAATCAGCACACTTCCTGCCAATAAGAGAAGATGACAAGATGGAGAAGTTAGCATGACTGTATTTGAAGGAAGTCGTCTCCAGACATGGAATACCAATCTCTATTATCTCTGATAGGGATGGCAGATTTATTTTAAGATTCTGGCAGACATTGCAGCAAGCATTAGGAACTCGTCTAGACATGAGTACTGCCTATCATCCACAAACTGATGGGCAGAGCGAAAGGACGATACAACCGCTTGAAGACATGCTACGAGCATGTGTTATTGATTTCGGAAACAGTTGGGATCGACATCTACCGTTAGCAGAATTTTCCTACAACAACAGCTACCATTCAAGCATTGAGATGGCGCCATTTGAAGCACTTTATGGTAGAAAGTGCAGGTCTCTGATTTTTTGGAGTGAAGTGGGGGATAGACAGATTACGGGTCCGGAGATTATACAAGAAACTACCGAGAAGATCATCCAAATTCAACAACGGTTGAAAACCGCCCAAATTCGACAAAATAGCTACGCTGACATTAAAAGAAAAGATATAGAATTTGAAATTGGAGAGATGGTCATGCTTAAATTTGCACCTTGGAAAGGCGTTGTTCGATTTGGTAAACGAGGGAAATTAAATCCAAGGTATATTAGACCATTCAAGATTATTGATCGTGTCGGACCAGTAGCTTACCGACTTGAGTTACCTCAACAACTCGCGGCTGTACATAACACTTTCCACGTCTCGAATTTGAAGAAATGTTTTGCTAAAGAAGATCTCACTATTCCGTTAGATGAAATCCAAATCAACGAAAAACTTCAATTCATCGAAGAACCCGTCGAAATAATGGATCGTGAGGTTAAAAGACTTAAGCAAAACAAGATACCAATTGTTAAGGTTCAATGGAATGCTCGTAGAGGACCCGAGTTCACTTGGGAGCGTGAAGATTAGATGAAGAAGAAATACCCGCATCTATTTCCAGAAGATTCGTCAACACCTTCAACAGCGACGAAATTTATTTAACGGGTAGGTACTGTAGTGACCCCAACTTTTCCATGTTTATATATATTAATTGAGATTGATATTTACATGATTAAATGTTTCCAACATGTTAAACAATCAAACTTGTTAAGACTTGATTAATTGAAATATGTTTCATATAGACAATTGACCACCCAAGTTGACCGGTGTTTCACGAACGTTAAAACTTGTAAAAACTATACAATGACATATATATGGTTATATATATAGTTAACATGTTTTTATTATAAGTATGTATCTCATTAGGTATTTTAACAATGAGTTATATACATAAAAATGAGACTATTAATTTAAGAAACTCGAAAACGATATATATAACGATTATCGTTATAACAACGTCTTACTAGGTACATATGAATCATATTAAGATATTGATACACTTGGTTAATTATGTTAAATGATAAGTAAATATATTATTAAGTGTATTAACAATGAAATACATATGTAAAAATAAGACTACTAACTTAATGATTTCGAAACGAGACATATATGTAACGATCATCGTTGTAACGACATTTAACTGTATATACATCATACTAAGATATATTATATATCATAATATCATGATAATATAATAATTTAACATCTCATTTGTTATAATAAACAATGGGTTAACAACATTCAACAAGATCGTTAACCTAAAGGTTTCAAAACAACATTTACATGTAACGACTAACGATGACTTAACGACTCAGTTAAAATGTATATACATGTAGTGTTTTAATATGTAATCATACACTTTTGAAAGACTTCAAGACACTTATCAAAATACTTCTACTTAACAAAAATGCTTACAATTACATCCTCGTTCAGTTTCATCAACAATTCTACTCGTATGCACCCGTATTCGTACTCGTACAATACACAGCTTTTAGATGTATGTACTATTGGTATATACACTCCAATGATCAGCTCTTAGCAGCCCATGTGAGTCACCTAACACATGTGGGAACCATCATTTGGCAACTAGCATGAAATATCTCATAAAATTACAAAAATATGAGTAATCATTCATGACTTATTTACATGAAAACAAAATTACATATCCTTTATATCTAATCCATACACCAACGACCAAAAACACCTAAAAAAACTTTCATTCTTCAATTTTCTTCATCTAATTGATCTCTCTCAAGTTCTATCTTCAAGTTCTAAGTGTTCTTCATATATTTTACAAGTTCTAGTTACATAAAATCAAGAATACTTTCAAGTTTGCTAGCTCACTTCCAATCTTGTAAGGTGATCATCCAACCTCAAGAAATCTTTGTTTCTTATAGTAGGTTATCATTCTAATACAAGGTAATAATCATATTCAAACTTTGGTTCAATTTCTATAACTATAACAATCTTATTTCAAGTGATGATCTTACTTGAACTTGTTTTCGTGTCATGATTCTGCTTCAAGAACTTCGAGCCATCCAAGGATCCGTTGAAGCAAGATCCATTTTTCTCTTTTCCAGTAGGTTTATCCAAGGAAATTAAGGTAGTATTGATGTTCATAACATCATTCAATTCATACATATAAAGCTATCTTATTCGAAGGTTTAAACTTGTAATCACTAGAACATAGTTTAGTTAATTCTAAACTTGTTCGCAAACAAAAGTTAATCCTTCTAACTTGACTTTTAAAATCAACTAAACACATGTTCTATATCTATATGATATGCTAACTTAATGATTTAAAACCTGGAAACACGAAAAACACCGTAAAACCGGATTTACGCCGTCGTAGTAACACCGCGGGCTGTTTTGGGTTAGTTAATTAAAAACTATGATAAACTTTGATTTAAAAGTTGTTATTCTGAGAAAATGATTTTTATTATGAACATGAAACTATATCCAAAAATTATGGTTAAACTCAAAGTGGAAGTGTGTTTTCTAAAATGGTCATCTAGACGTCGTTCTTTCGACTGAAATGACTACCTTTACAAAAACGACTTGTAACTTATTTTTCCGACTATAAACCTATACTTTTTCTATTTATATTCATAAAATAGAGTTCAATATGAAACCATAGCAATTTGATTCACTCAAAACGGATTTAAAATGAAGAAGTTATGGGTAAAACAAGATTGGATAATTTTTCTCATTTTAGCTACGTGAAAATTGGTAACAAATCTATTCCAACCATAACTTAATCAACTTGTATTGTATATTATGTAATCTTGAGATACCATAGACACGTATACAATGTTTCGACCTATCATGTCGACACATCTATATATATTTCGGAACAACCATAGACACTCTATATGTGAATGTTGGAGTTAGCTATACAGGGTTGAGGTTGATTCCAAAATATATATAGTTTGAGTTGTGATCAATACTGAGATACGTATACACTGGGTCGTGGATTGATTCAAGATAATATTTATCGATTTATTTCTGTACATCTAATTGTGGACAACTAGTTGTAGGTTACTAACGAGGACAGCTGACTTAATAAACTTAAAACATCAAAATATATTAAAAGTGTTGTAAATATATTTTGAACATACTTTGATATATATGTATATATTGTTATATGTTCGTGAATCAACCAGTGGCCAAGTCTTACTTCCCGACGAAGTAAAAATCTGTGAAAGTGAGTTATAGTCCCACTTTTAAAATCTAATATTTTTGGGATGAGAATACATGCAGGTTTTATAAATGATTTACAAAATAGACACAAGTACGTGAAACTACATTCTATGGTTGAATTATCGAAATCGAATATGCCCCTTTTTATTAAGTCTGGTAATCTAAGAATTAGGGAACAGACACCCTAATTGACACGAATCCTAAAGATAGATCTATCGGGCCCAACAAGCCCCATCCAAAGTACCGGATGCTTTAGTACTTCGAAATTTATATCATATCCGAAGGGTGTCCCGGAATGATGGGGTTATTCTTATATATGCATCTTGTTAATGTCGGTTACCAGGTGTTCACCATATGAATGACTTTTATCTCTATGTATGGGATGTGTATTGAAATATGAAATCTTGTGGTCTATTATTATGATTTGATATATATAGGTTAAACCTATAACTCACCAACATTTTTGTTGACGTTTTAAGCATGTTTATTCTCAGGTGATTATTAAGAGCTTCCGCTGTCGCATACTTAAATAAGGACGAGATTTGGAGTCCATGTTTGTATGATATTGTGTAAAAACTGCATTCAAGAAACTTATTTTGTTGTAACATATTTGTATTGTAAACCATTATGTAATGGTCGTGTGTAAACATGATATTTTAGATTATCATTATTTGATAATCTACGTAAAGCTTTTTAAACCTTTATTGATGAAATAAAGGTTATGGTTTGTTTTAAAATGAATGCAGTCTTTGAAAAACGTCTCATATAGAGGTCAAAACCTCGCAACGAAATCAATTAATATGGAACGTTTTTTTAATCAATAAGAACGGGACATTTCAGGATGTGTATTGAAATATGAAATCTTGTGGTCTATTGTAATGATTTGATATATATAGGTTAAACCTATAACTCATCAACATTTTTGTTGACGTTTAAAGCATGTTTATTCTCAGGTGAATACTAAGAGCTTCCGCTGTTGCATACTAAAATAAGGACAAGATTTGGAGTCCATGTTTGTATGATATTGTGTAAAAACTGCATTCAAGAAACTGATTTCGATGTAACATATTTGTATTGTAAACCATTATGTAATGGTCGTGTGTAAACATGATATTTTAGATTATCATTATTTGATAATCTACGTGAAGCTTTTTAAACCTTTATTTATGAAATAAAGGTTATGGTTTGTTTTAAAAATGAATGCAGTCTTTGAAAAACGTCTCATGTAGAGGTCAAAACCTCGCAACGAAATCAATTAATATGGAACGTTTTTAATCAATAAGAACGGGACATTTCTGTATGAACCCCTTGGCTTTTCAACCTGTGCCTGAACCAAATCCCATATAAGTTCTTCATAATCAGGATTCTCTACTCTTGTGAATGAGTAGAAAAGTTTGAGCATCGGCACTGTTAAGCTATCAGATCCACTTCTTGTCATCAACAAGCATCTGTTGATGATTGAGAAGATCACATACCACCTTGAGTGCAGATATTTCTTCTGAAACTTAGCTGGTGGAACATTGATAGCTCCAACATAACCAAGATTAAATACAGAAGTCATCATTTGCTGAGTAGCAGGAAAAGCAAGAGCATTCTGTACAAGAGGAAGTCTGAATATCCTCCTGAAGTCTACTTTTGTGATACTCCTGAATCCTTGTACTCCTCTCAGCCTAAATTCAAATCTGGCTGGTTCGCCCTGTGGATTAGTAGCATTTGGTTTTGTGGCCTCCACAAATCTGATTGATCTGTTAAGAATATCCAAGTCTGTTTCTGGCACACTAACTGTGGAGCTCAGAGCAGGCCATAAAGTATGCCTCTCTAGAATTGCAGTCCAATATTTGCAGGGAATATTGGTTTCAGAGTTGATAAAGTGATTGTTCGCCATTTAGCTGTATAAATAAGAAATAGAAGACCACAAGATATTTAACAAAAAGCATATATCTCTATTCTTATTTGCCTTTGAAATCCTTTTTATATTTTTAAATTTTAAGATTTTTATGGTTTTTCAAATATAAAAGTCTTTTATTCTCAAATATGAACAAATAATTGACAACCATGACATTCATATGATATTCATCTTAGTACAAATTCATCATGCAAAGTCAATTATATAACACAAGGAATCAAAACAACACTTAGTCAATTTCAGCACAATTCATGTAGATTCGGTAGTTATGAAAACTTTAGATTCTGTAACCAAATAAGCTTGAGTTTTCATATCAGAAAAATATAGAATAAACATGTTAAGTGTTTGAAGATAAAAATCAGAAAATTTCAAGGTACCAAATTTCAGACTCGGTATCAAGAAGGAAAACCAGATTCGGTATCTTCAACAATTAACAGAAAGTCACTCAAACATGCATATTCTATGACATATCATGTAATTTCACAACCATGATCAAACAACCATTCAATTACAAGCATATTAACATGTTAATTGTATGAACAAATTCGGTATCAAGATAAGAACACATTCGGTAGATACAGAATCCATCAAATAAGCAATTAAACATGTAATCAGGCTCGGTCAAATGATAGATCAGTCAATTTAACTCAGATTAGACAAGATTTCATGTTGATTTTCCAAATCAATTGAGTTTAATCAAAGATTAATTGAAATCGACTCAGACTCGATATAATCAACAAGATTTCAAAAATTAAAGATCATAATCCAGTTATTTTGAACTTTTCTGGTTGATAAAAACATAATTATCTCAGATCTACAATAATATATCTTAAACATTGATTAAAATTGAAGGTATTTTGTATGCCCGAGAGACATATTAAATTAATGTGGCTAATGTGTTATGATCCAAGTCGGGTCATACCCAATAACAAGCTTACCAACACTTTACAAGTATTTAATCTTAACGGTTGGATCGTTAAATAAATACGCGACACTTGGATTTTAGAAAATCGGTTTTCTAAAATATTATCACTTGAGATAAATTATTTGGATAATTTACATAATAAGGATTTAATTATTTATAAGTTTAAATAATTATATTGTGTTATATTTTATAAAAGGTTTTATAAAATATGCAAGTAACAAAATAAATTCATGGGTTTGTATATAAATTGTTTTATAAAATAAACACTTATATATAAAATAAACCCCATGATAATTGGCAGTTTTTTTGGGTCTCCAAGAGAGCATCTCATGCTCTTTTTTGTTACTTTCAATTCTACACAACTCCATATAAGCATGCTTACACTTCTACCAAGTGAGGCACTTATTCTCTCAAGTGATACATGCAAAAATAGACATAAAAAACTGCAGAATTCAGCTCATATTAGAGCAGTAGGCCGTGGCCTTTTGGGGCCATTAGGGAGGTTCTAAATTCAATTTTGCAAGTCTATAATCAAGTGTAATAAAATCCTAACCAAAGGCTAGGTGTTGGTGCATAAGTTTGGGGTATAACTACTTGAGGTTTCATCCATTTGAAGCTCTATTCTTCATCATCATCTTCATCATCAACTACATAGCTTGGAGAAGGTATAATCTCTTATCTATCTTGTAGTTTGTAAGTATGTTTCACAACTTGATCCTTATTGGGATTTAACTTTAATTGGTTAAAGTTTAACAAGTCTAAAATTAGTAATTAACATGCTTCCGCTTTCTTAATTCTTAAAATGGTTTAAGTATATTATGAACTTGTTAAATCCCAACAATGGTATCTAGAGCCGAAGTTGTTGAAATATGCTTCGAGATGGTTATTAAACCCACTATAATTTTGCATTCTATGAACATGCATGAAGTAGAATGTAAAATTTTCGGTTTTGGGTGGTTTGTCTTTTTGGCCAAAATCACTTGTGATTCTGCATTCTGTACTGCCAATCACTTGTGATTCTGTACTGCAAATCACTTGTGATTCTGTACTGCCGATCACTTGTGATTCTGTATTGCCAATCACTTGTGATTCTGTGTTGCAGATCACTTGTGATTCTGTGTTTCCAATCACTTGTGATTCTGTATTGCCAATCACTTGTGATTCTGTGTTGCAGATCACTTGTGATTCTGTGTTTCCAATCACTTGTGATTCTGTATTGCCTATCACTTGTGTAGTTAATGTTCACAATCTAAGCCTTGACCTTGTGTTTGGTTGCATGCATGGTTGATTGATATTTATTCAATTGGTTTGTAATAATATTTATTCATTTGGCATGTAATAATTCATTTGGTTATGTAATTTATTTTATATTTGGTATGTAAAATAGATTAGGTTGTAATTTCATTTTTTAGACAAAATGTATTAGGATATATTTTGTAAAATGATGAAGAATGATGAAGACTTGAAGAACACATGAAGAAGCATTTGGATGCAAGGTTAAGTGGGAGATTTGAAATCTCCTACTTTGTGTAATTACCCCTTATCCGGTGGCATTTGTTTTCGGCTAAACAAATGTCTACCAATATGGCTTGATTGTGAACATATGATTTTGCATGCGTGGTTGTTTTGTATGATTATGTGGATTGTATGTTTGTATGCTACAAGTTAATCACACAAGTTAACAACAAGCAAAATGGAAATTTAATTGGTTAAATTATACATTAATTAACAACATGCAAAACGACAATTTAATTGGTTAAATTAAAAATGGCTAAAAGGACATTAATAAACGGTTATTAAGATCATGATTAGGATCATATATATAAAATGGTTTATAGACATGAAAATGGATTTTCATAAGAACCATACACTAAATGCATGTTAGTGTATGGCATAAAAGTTTTCTCAAACTAGAATTAATGAAAACTTAAAATCCCTTAACTAAAACAAGGTAAACAAGTTTAACGCCATCCTTTTGTGAGAACACTTGAACATAGTAGGGAACTCATAATGGGATAAAGGTCACCTAACCATTATGAACTAACTAATATGCTTAAGGTAAAATTCGCATGCTTGTGGGATAAAGGTCACCTAACCACTTGTATGTTAATTTTACATGTTTGCACAAGTAGGACGACTTGATTTAGGAATCATGAACTTAGGGTCACCGAAGCATGAGGAACAAATAGGCGTTGATGGGATAAATATGCCATGCAAAAGGATTGCATGATCCCATAACTTAGAAGTTGCAAAAGGATTGCAATTGTCACATAAATGACTACCTAGCTAAATCAAATGACGGGATAAAGGTCACCTAACCGAAATTTGATTTACCGTTGGATTCTAAGATTTAATAAAACAATTAAAAATAAAAGGGTATTGTTTATTAAATTTAAAATCGATACTTAAAAGAACCTTGTTGAATTTTGTAGATGGCCGCCAATAACAACAACATGCAAAACGCACCACTTAACATGAACAACCTATCGTTACGGTCTCTCCTCGAGAAAGACAAACTCAACCATACCAACTTTATGGATTGGTTCCGCAATCTTCGGATTGTCCTCAAACAAGAGGATAAAGCGTATGTACTTGAGGACCCCATTCCCGATCAACCGGATGAGAATGATGTGGAGGCAATGGCCTCTTACGATAAGTATTGCCACGACTCCCTTCAAGTCTCATGCTTAATGCTTGGGACTATGATACCCGAACTCCAAAAGGATTTCGAGCACCATAGTGCATGCGACATGATAACGCAATTGAAGGAGATGTTCCTTCAACAAGCGCGTGTCGAGCGCTTCGAAACGATTCGGGCGCTACATGCTTGTCGTATGGACGATACCCAATCGGTTTCATCTTATGTACTTAAGATGAAAAGCCTTATCGATCGTGCTAACCGTCTTAACCTAAACATATCTAATGAGTTAGCCACCGATCTTATCCTTAACTCCCTATCAAAAAGGTTTGATCAATTTGTAATTAATTACAATATGAATGGGATGGATAAGAGCATAGGTGAGCTCCACGGTATGCTTAGAACATCGGAAACTAGCATGGGTAAAAGGGCTTTACCCGTGTTAGCAATCGATCAAGGTGGATCCAAAGGTAACACCTCTAAGCCTAAGGTGGCTAAGAGAAAAGGACCCGCCCATCAAGGCAAAGGGAAGGGGAAGATGGTTACCCCAACCATCAACAAGGCTAAGAAGCAAAAGGTAGCCGAGAAGGCAAACCCCAAGGAAGACCCATGTTTCGGTTGCGGTGAGATGGGTCATTGGAAACGAAACTGTCCGGTCTACCTTAAGGAGTTGAAGGACAAGAGGGATGCAGGGCAAACCTCAGGTAATATATATATGGTATATATAGAGCTTAGTATTACTTCTTCTAATACATGGGTATTAGACACTGGATGTGGAACTCATATTTGCAATTCTTTGCAGGGGTTCAAAAGAAGTGATCATAAGGCGGGAACATCAAGTCTCTATATGGGCAATGGTGCAAAGGTGCATGTTAAAGCTCAAGGAGATTTTATTTTGAAGCTTCCAAGCGGATTGGAACTTATTTTAGAAAATGTTTTGTATGCTCCGGATTTGTGTAGAAACATTATTTCTATTTCTCACTTAAAACAATGTGGTTACGTTGTTAATTTTATTGATGATGATATTCATGTTTCTAATGATAATGTATTCTATTTCAAGGCTTCGCCTTCAAATGGAATTTATGAATTGGTTCATGATGACGCATCATCGAGCTCTATATACCATACTAGCACCAAGAAACTCAAAAGGGATTTGAGTGATTCCTATTTATGGCATTGTCGCCTTGGTCACATAAACAAGAACCGAATGCATACACTTCAAAAGAATGGACTTTTGAAATCAAATGAAATGGATTCGTTTGATGTATGTGAATCTTGTTTACAAGGCAAGATGACTAAAGCACCTTTCAAAGGGACTTATGAAAGGGCTAAGGATTTATTGGGATTAATACATTCGGATGTATGTGGACCCTTTAAACCCATGACTAGGAATGGTGAAAGATACTTTGTTACTTTCATTGATGACTTTAGTCGTTTCGGATATGTCTACTTATTAAAACACAAGGACGAAACATTTGAAGCATTCAAAGAATATCAAAACGAAGTACAAAATCAACTCAATAGGACAATTAAGGTACTTCGTACCGATAGAGGAGGTGAATACCTAAGCGATGCTTTCCAAGATCATCTTAGAAGTTGTGGGATTATCTCGCAACTCACTCCTCCTGGAACACCCCAACTAAATGGAGTTTCCGAAAGGAGGAACCGAACCCTAATGGATATGGTTCGATCTATGATGGCTAGAAGCTCGTTACCTCTATCATTTTGGGGTTATTGTCTATGCTCCGCGGCTCGTATTTTAAATATGGCCCCAACCAAGAAAGTGGAACGAACACCTCATGAAATGTGGTTTGGAAAACCTCCATCTCTATCATACTTAAAGGTATGGGGATGTGAAGCTTACCCTAAGCGTTACGTCCCTAATAAGTTGAATGCTCGATCCACGAAGTGTATCTTCATAGGATATCCCAAGAATGATATGGAATATTATTTCTATGATCCATCCGAGCAGAATGTATTTGTTGCTCGGAAGGCGGAATTCCTTGAAACTAAGTTCCTAATGGAAGGAAATAGTGAAAGGAAAATAGATCTTGAGGAGGTTCAAGATCAAGTAGATGATACACAATTGGTTGACACTAGCACTCAACATGAATATGTTGAGGATGATCAAATGGATGATCAAAATACACAAGACGTTCGCAGATCTGGTAGGATTAGTAATCCTCCTGAGAGATATGGGTTTCTCATGGATGGTTGCTATGTAGTTGATTTGGATGAACCAATAAACTACCAAGATGCTTTATCAAGGATTGATAAAGATAAATGGCAGGAAGCCATGAACGCTGAGATGCAATCCATGTATGACAACCAAGTTTGGGAACTTGTTACACAACCTGCTGGCTCAAGGCTAGTTGATTGTAAATGGCTTTTCAAAATGAAAACCGACATACATGGAAACTTGGATACATATAAAGCTAGACTTGTAGCAAAAGGTTTCACTCAAACTCAAGGGGTTGACTATGATGAAACTTTTTCGCCTGTGGCAATGCTAAAGTCTATTAGGATATTACTTGCCATTGCTGCTCATTATGATTATGAAATATGGCAGTTGGATGTCAAGACCGCTTTCCTAAACGGACATCTTGAGGAAGATGTCTATATGGTTCAGCCTGAGGGTTTTGTTGATCCAAAATATCCTAAAAAGGTATGCAAGTTAAAGAAGTCAATCTACGGATTGAAACAAGCATCTAGAATGTGGAATCATCGTTTTAATGAGGAAGCCGTGAAATCTGGCTTCATTAAAAATGGTGATGAAGCTTGTGTATATAAGAAAGCTAGTGGGAGCACTATCATGTTCCTTGTACTATATGTGGATGATATATTGTTATTTGGAAATGATATTCCGGAAATGCAAAGAGTTAAAACTTGGCTAAGTAAATGCTTCTCCATTAAGGATCTTGGAGAAGCACAATACATTTTGGGGATTGGGATCTACAGGGATAGATCCAAGAAACTGATAGGTTTGAATCAAAGTGCATACATTGAAAAGATCTTGAAAAGGTTCAAGATGGAGAACTCTAAGAAAGGTTTGGTACCTATTCAAAGAGGAACACTCCTTAGTTCATCTCAGTGCCCCACCACGAAAGATGAACAAGAGAGAATGAAGAAAGTCCCATATGCGTCTGCCATTGGGTCAATCATGTATGCAATGATATGTACTAGACCAGATGTGTCATGCGCTCTTAGCCTGACAAGCAGATACCAGAATAACCCAGGAAACAGTCATTGGATTGCTGTTAAAAGTATATTGAAATACCTTAGGAGGACTAAGGATATGTTTCTAATATATGGGTCTGGTGAGGAGGAACTCGCTGTAAAAGGTTACGTGGACGCGAGTTTCCAAACTGATCGAGATGATTCTCGATCACAATCCGGTTATGTCTTCACGTTAAATGGAGGTGCAGTCTCTTGGAAGAGTTCAAAACAGGATGTTGTTGCTCTATCCACTACAGAGTCAGAGTACATCGCCGCATCATTGGCAGCTCAGGAAGCTGCATGGATGAAGAAATTCATCGACGACTTAGGAGTAGTCCCTTCCATTCAGGACCCTCTTGAGATCTTTTGTGACAACGAAGGTGCGATTGCACAAATCAAGGAACCTCGTGCTCATCAAAAGACCCGTCACATTGAGCGGAGATTCAACTACATAAGGGATGAAGTTGAAAAGGGAAAGATATGTATTCGCAAAGTTCACACAGATCTTAATATAGCGGATCCTCTCACGAAGCTCTTACATGGATCAAAACATGCAGGACATGTTTGTGCATTAGGGCTTCGATATTCTAGTGATTGGTCATGATCTGTTTTAAGTATTGTAACGGAACGAAATTGTTCAAACTCATTAATATAATTATGGTTTAATTTATTTTGAGTTAAGTTCCTATTTTGCATATTATATCCATGAATAAGCAATTATTCTAAATTCCGTAGTTGATCACATTTGTGGGAACAAGTGTGAGGTTTAGACTATTATGAACTTGAATTGGTATACATTCACGGACTGAATGTGGGGCAAGGTTGCTACCAAGGTTCATAGATATTTGTGGGATACAAATATTGGAAGACCCGCTTTCAAGATTCACTAAATGGAGCCTTTGTGGTTGATCACATGTAATCTTGAGTAAAGGCGAATATCATTGTATCCTCTGACCTGAGATACATATTGGGTTCAGATATTTGCCAAGTATTGTGCCTTGATTCTTTCCTTCGCTATTCTGAAATATGGTAGTTCATAAGGAGGAGCTCAGGTATAATGCAAGGTATATATTTAGGACATATGTAGTCAAGATGGAATTTGTCCCTCTTATTCGTTGAGAGTCAGATGTCTAAGGCCTGATAAAGTTAAATCTAAAGGAGAGTGATCACTCTGTATCTCTTGGATTTAACATGACATCTAGGACAAAAGGATGTAATGAAAAGATTCACCTATTCATATTCGAGATGGGAACTCGAAAGGGATGATGTTATTGAATGGCACAAAGTCATAACATGTTGGGGGTGATGGACGGTCGTTAGGTGGTATCCATCACTTGCATTAATTTCTTATGTTTCACGTGCAAGTGGGAGATTGAAGGTATTTTGTATGCCCGAGAGACATATTAAATTAATGTGGCTAATGTGTTATGATCCAAGTCGGGTCATACCCAATAACAAGCTTACCAACACTTTACAAGTATTTAATCTTAACGGTTGGATCGTTAAATAAATACGCGACACTTGGATTTTAGAAAATCGGTTTTCTAAAATATTATCACTTGAGATAAATTATTTGGATAATTTACATAATAAGGATTTAATTATTTATAAGTTTAAATAATTATATTGTGTTATATTTTATAAAAGGTTTTATAAAATATGCAAGTAACAAAATAAATTCATGGGTTTGTATATAAATTGTTTTATAAAATAAACACTTATATATAAAATAAACCCCATGATAATTGGCAGTTTTTTTGGGTCTCCAAGAGAGCATCTCATGCTCTTTTTGGTTACTTTCAATTCTACACAACTCCATATAAGCATGCTTACACTTCTACCAAGTGAGGCACTTATTCTCTCAAGTGATACATGCAAAAATAGACATAAAAAACTGCAGAATTCAGCTCATATTAGAGCAGTAGGCCGTGGCCTTTTGGGGCCATTAGGGAGGTTCTAAATTCAATTTTGCAAGTCTATAATCAAGTGTAATAAAATCCTAACCAAAGGCTAGGTGTTGGTGCATAAGTTTGGGGTATAACTACTTGAGGTTTCATCCATTTGAAGCTCTATTCTTCATCATCATCTTCATCATCAACTACATAGCTTGGAGAAGGTATAATCTCTTATCTATCTTGAAGTTTTTAAGTATGTTTCACAACTTGATCCTTATTGGGATTTAACTTTAATTGGTTAAAGTTTAACAAGTCTAAAATTAGTAATTAACATGCTTCCGCTTTCTTAATTCTTAAAATGGTTTAAGTATATTATGAACTTGTTAAATCCCAACAAAAATGAACAATTACCAAGAATTTGAAGAAACAGAATGACGGACTCGGTAGAATTCGGAAGATTCGGTATAATCAACAGACTCGGTAGCTAATTAATAACACTAAGAGTAATGTTTGACTTTGACTCTCCTTTTATAGATACCGAAGGTAAAATACCGAATGGGCTTTACAGAATGGGCCTAATATACTGAATTCAGTCCAATTTTTCAAAACATAAACAATTTAACTCCAAATCTTGACAAATTGATTTTTCCTCTTGAAATCCATTTCAATCTTTTCATGAAAAACAATTCTGAGACAATTTTTTTGAAAACTTTGAACTTACCGAATCTGTACAGTTGGTTGTCAGACTCGGTAAAATGCTAAAAATAGCATTTATTCAGTAAAATTTAAATATTTTTGGATTTTATCTTTTCCAATTTTTATGAATTTTTCAAAATAAGATTTGTACTTAAAAGAACTTTGAATTTTATACAAAGTACAAATCTCCAGTGATACCAATTGTTGACACGGGTTGTATACTGAGATGTATACAAGCCATAGTGAATTATTTCAGATAAAAACAAAGAAATTTTGAATTCACTTTTGAAAAACAATATTTTTGAATAATTTTCTCATTTTCTCCCTTTTTCTACCCCTCAAAATGTGATATACAAGAAAGTAAATCAACATTTTGATTATGTTCCCAAGAAAATGAATCAACTCCCCCTTGAAATAGGATATCAATGAGTTACCTCCCCCTTGCGTAACCATTGAACAAATGTACCTAGGAAGTTATCATTAATCTAAAGGCAGTCCCTTAAAGAAAAATTATCTAAAGCACTGAAACTTAGTTGCTCCCCCTAGAAAGTATCTACTCCCCCTAAACACAAGATCCCAAAAATAAGTCACAACAGATCTAAGGAATATCAAGCACTATACTCTACCATGCCAATCTCTTTGATCAAGAATTTTAGCCTAAGTTCATCTAAAGGTTTAGTGAACATGTCAGCTAATTGCACTTTAGTAGGCACAAAGTATAATTCTACATCCCCTTTCTCTACATGGTCCTTAATGAAATGATAACGAATATCTATGTGTTTAGTTTTAGAATGCTGAACCGGGTTGCTTGTTATTGCAATAGCACTTTGTGAATCACAATAGATCGGGGTCTTAGAAATCTTAAAGCCATAGTCCAAGAGTTGAGTTTGTATCCACAAAACTTGTGAACAACAGTGAGCTGCAGCAATGTACTCAGACTCAGCTGTTGATAAAGACACACAGTTCTGCTTTTTGGATGACCAACCAACTAGCCTATTCCCCAACATCTGAATTGATCCAGATGTGCTTTTTCTATCAACATGGCAACCATCATGATCCGCATCAGTATAAGCAGTGAGATTGAAATCGGATCCATGAGGATACCAGATCCTAAGGTTAGGTGTACCTTTAAGGTATTGAAAAATCCTAACAACCGCTTTGGAGTGAGATTTCTTAGGGTTGGACTGAAAGCGGGCACAGACAGTTACGGCAAGTGTAATGTCTGGTCAACTTGCAGTCAGATACATTAAAGAACCAACCATGCTTCAATAAAGCGTAATATCAAAGGGTTCCCCATTAGTATCAGCATCCAGTAAAGTCCTCATTGAGGTTTTCATTGGTTTTAAAGCAGTCATTTTAAAACGTTTTAGCATATCATGGATATACTTTGTTTGACTGATAAAAATCTCATTTGGTAATTGTTTTACTTGTAACCCCAAGAAGAAAGTTAACTGGTCAAGCATGCTCATTTCGAATTTGCTGGCCATAAGGTCACCAAATTCTTTGCATAAGGCCGGGGACGTGGAACCAAAAATAATATCATCAACGTAAATTTGAATCAAGAGAATGTGACCGTGGTTTTTACGGATGAATAGCGTTGTATCAATCGTTCCACGAGAGAAGCCATTGTCCAGCAAATACTTTGTTAAGGTCTCGTACCATGCACGCGGTGCTTGCTTCAGACCGTATAAAGCTTTCTCCAAGTAGTAAACGTGGTTTGGATGAATGGGATCGACAAAGCCCTCTGGTTGATCAACATAGACTTCCTCTTAAAGATAACGATTCAGAAAAGCAGTTTTGACATCCATTTGAAACACCGTGAACTTCATATGAGAAGCAAATGCAAGGAAAAGATGAATTGCCTCAATCCTAGCAACCGGAGCAAATGTTTCGTCATAATCAATGCCTTCTTGTTGTCGATATCCTTTGGCTACAAGACGTACCTTGTTTCGAACCACAATTCCATCAGAATCTTTCTTGTTCTTGAAAATCCACTTTACCCCTATTGGTCGTTGACCCGTTGGTCTTGGAACTAATCGCCATACTTTCAATCGTTCAAATTGATTGATCTCGTCTTGCATTGCAACTTCCCAGTATGGATCTAGTAAAGCTTGAGCAACCGTTGTTGGTTCAATCTTACTAAGAAAGGCTGTGAATAGACACATATTCTGAGTAGCCCTTCGAGTTGACACTGGAGCAGATGCGTCACCAATAATAAGATCTATTGGATGACTTTTAGTCCATCGGGTGTGTGGAAGAGGTTGTACATCAGTGGTATCCATTGAAACATCAACCGTTGTTGACATTGAGCCTTGATCCGCTGGATCTGATGTAACATTATCTAATGGATTCAATAGAGTTTCTGGAGAAACAGCTGGAGTTGTATCAACTGATGAATCTTGAATTGGTTCAAGATTATCAGTAACAGGAGGTTGGAGGGAGGATGAAGAAGCAACAGGTGAATCAGTTGGTGTTAAATCTTCATCAAAAAGACTTTGAAGAGTCTCCACAGTAGTTGACTGTGAAGGTGTAACCGGTACGGCTTGAACATTTGAATCCCGTTGAGGAGTATAAAGACTATCATACAAGATATCCAGTTCCTCTGATGTAACCGTAGGAACACCCTTCTTCGAGAAAATTGAGTTTTGCACGGAAGAAGTAATAGCCAGGTTAGGATCGGGTTTTGAACTGAGTTGTTCAAAAGCCATTCCTGAAAATTCATCGAACTTGACGTTAATGCTCTCTTTAATCATCTTTGTCCGCTTATGATAAACACGATAAGCAACTTTGTTCGAGGAATAACCAAGAAATATGGCCTGATCGCCATGAGGATCAAACTTTCCAAGGCTGTCAAAATCATTAAGCACATAGCATATACAACCAAAAACACGGAAATATTTGACATTCGGGCGTCTACCATATAATAACTCATATGGAGTTTTATCAAAACGTTTGTTTACAATACAATGATTTTGGGTATAGCATGTAGTTGAAATGGCCTCCCCCCACATTTTTGGAGGTAATTTGGAGTAGGCAAGCATCGTTCGTACTGCTTCGCACAACGTACGATTACGTTGTTCGACTACTCCATTTTGTTGGGGGGTCCGAGCAGCAGAGAACTGACGTTCAATGCCTTTGTCTTTCAAATAACTATCAAGGGGGTCATTCTTAAATTCCGTCCCATTATCAGTTCTGATGCTCCTAACATGTTTGTTAAAAGAGCATTGAATCTTTTTAATGAATTCAATGATAATGGCGGGGGTTTCTGACTTAGTTCGCAATCGAAAAATCCATGTAAACCGGGTATAGTCATCAACAATGACAAGCACATGTTTCTTGCCACCGAGGCTAGAAATACGCATGGGTCCACATAAGTCCATATGCAATAATTGCAAAGACGATGAAGTACTGGGGTTTTTCTTAAGCTGATGATTAGTCCGTTTCAGCTTACCCATCGCACATGATGGACACACATGATGCTTATCATATTGAAAGGTTGGAATACCATCAACTAAATTTTTAGAGACTAGTCGATTGATACCCTTGTAATTCAGGTGTGACATCCGATGATGCCATAACCATGACTTTTCTTTGGTAGAACGAGTGGCCAAACACATGGTTGCATGTGATGGTGCATCATTGAGGTCAATAGTATATAGTGAAGCACAATGTTTACCAACAAGAAGATCATTCCCTCCGGTGGATTGCACCGAGCATTGTCGATGTTCAAACAAAACTTTGAGATCTCCATCACAGAATTGGCTCACACTAAATAAACTGCACCCCAAACCCTCAACATATGAAACCCGTTTGATTGTTATGCCATTTTGCACAAAATCTCCGTAACCCGTTATTGTTGCAATCTCATCATTTCCGAATGTAACCGTTCCTAGGAATTTGTCAATGAAGTTGACAAGCAAGGATTTATCGCCCGTCATGTGTCGAGAACAATCGGAATCGATATACCAAACACAGACGTTGAAACCCTATAAATGTGAATTTCCTAGAGTTTAGGTACCCAAAGTTTTTTGGGTCCTTTTCGGTTAGTACCAACAATAAACTTTGGATTAACAACAAACTTTGGATCAATGATGAAATAATCACGTAAAGCATCATGCAGTTCAGACAATAAAGTATCATTTAAAACCACATTACATGAAGCATCATACGCAATATCAATCTTTACATCGTTATCAGAAGTCTTAACACACAATTTATTCCAAGTAGATGTTTTGTTCACAGACGAAAATTGAAAAACATGAGATGATTTCCTAGGCCGACTAGCAGATTGCTTTGGTTTGGTTGCTATTTTCTTAGTCATGGACTTAGGAACCCATACAGATTTGTAATTCATGTTTGGATTATGACCTGTGACACGAAAAACACCTTTGTTAGTTAGACGTCCAAACTTTTCAGTTGACACATGAGATGACTGATTTTGCAGAATTTCCAATTTGATTGTACGTTCTTTTGCATCATACTCACTTAAATCAGGTTTAGAACTTGTGTGTGTTGTGGACTTAACTGATTTCTTTAAAAGACTCTCTTTTGAAGTTTTTGTCATAGGAATCATAGGAATCTTTTCAGTTAACACAGAACCATTTGGAGAATGAACCTTTTTAACAATATACTGAGTTGTAGAAACAACTTTCGAACCATGATTGCCAAATTGAGAACGTAGAGGATTTTTAAGAATAGTAATGGGTTTTACATCCTTAGATGTTGTTGTTCCCTTCCCCTTCTTAGTAATCTCACCAGTACATTCAAGCACATTGGTTACAACATTAGACGTTTGCTTAAGTGTGTTAGCCTGTTTCATTTGAATTATCTTTTGTTTTAAGCTTTTAATCTCAAGACATAATTCTTCAGCAGAAACTATCACTTCACCCTCCTTAAAAGCATAAGTACATTCTTTCCTAGGCAGTGAAGGCAATTTATCTCACAAAGCAAGCATTTGTTTTAATGATTGGCACTTAAGTTGCAAGTTAATATTCTCATGTTCAAGTTGAGCTACTATACGATTCAAATTATGTACAGCAGGCAAATGCAAGTAATAATCATGCAAAGGATCAAGTTGACTTTCAAAATCTATCAAAGGTTCAATGTTCGGTTCATCCTGAGGTTCTACTTTATCATCTAAAGAATTTTGACCTAGAGAATCTGTCTCAAAGAAGACAGTTAGTTCATGTGCTAGGTCTGCACGGAAAACATCATCTGGACATGCAAGTAAAGTTGGTAGAATTGGTTTCACATCAAAAATTGGTTCATCAAACACCTCATCTATTGCAGTAATGCTAGAACTAGGTTTGTTAAACACTTCATTCTCAAGCATTAAAATGTATTTCTCTAGCTTGAGTGTTGGGATATAAACCAGTCTATGCTTAGGCACATAATCTTCACGTTGCATATTCTTTTCAGTTTCAACAAGATTTTTCAAGATATCAGGATTCGATTTACCTATCTTAGCATTGATTTTTTCATACATTAAGCTAATTTGATGGTATTTCCTAGATTTACGATTTACAATAATATCATCAAAATCAGCATCAGAAGCATGTACAAAATGCGATGGTAAACCAGCTTGAAAATGAAATGTCCCGTTCTTATTGATTAAAAACGTTCCATATTAATTGATTTCGTTGCGAGGTTTTGACCTCTACATGAGACGTTTTTCAAAGACTGCATTCATTTTTAAAACAAACCATAACCTTTATTTCATAAATAAAGGTTTAAAAAGCTTCACGTAGATTATCAAATAATGATAATCTAAAATATCCTGTTTACACACGACCATTACATAATGGTTTACAATACAAATATGTTACATCGAAATCAGTTTCTTGAATGCAGTTTTTACACAATATCATACAAACATGGACTCCAAATCTTGTCTTTATTTTAGTATGCAACAGCGGAAGCTCTTAGTATTCACCTGAGAATAAACATGCTTTAAACGTCAACAAAAATGTTGGTGAGTTATAGGTTTAACCTATATATATCAAATCATAACAATAGACCACAAGATTTCATATTTCAATACACATCCCATACATAGAGATAAAAATCATTCATATGGTGAACACCTGGTAACCGACATTTACAAGATGCATATTTAAGAATATCCCCATCATTCCGGGACACCCTTCGGATATGATATAAATTTCGAAGTACTAAAGCATCCGGTACTTTGGATGGGGTTTGTTAGGCCCAATAGATCTATCTTTAGGATTCGCGTCAATTAGGGTGTCTGTTCCCTAATTCTTAGATTACCAGACTTAATAAAAAGGGGCATATTCGATTTCAATAATTCAACCATAGAATGTAGTTTCACGTACTTGTGTCTATTTTGTAAATCATTTATAAAACCTGCATGTATTCTCATCCCAAAAATATTAGATTTTAAAAGTGGGACTATAACTCACTTTCACAGATTTTTACTTCGTCGGGAAGTAAGACTTGGCCACTGGTTTTATTCACGAACCTATAACAATATATACATATATATCAAAGTATGTTCAAAATATATTTACAACACTTTTAATATATTTTAATGTTTTAAGTTTATTAAGTCAGCTGTACTCGTTAGTAACCTACAACTAGTTGTCCACAGTTAGATGTACAGAAATAAATCGATAAATATTATCTTGAATCAATCCACGACCCAGTGTATACGTATCTCAGTATTGATCACAACTCAAACTATATATATTTTGGAATCAACCTCAACCCTGTATAGCTAACTCCAACATTCACATATAGAGTGTCTATGGTTGTTCCGAAATATATATAGATGTGTCGACATGATAGGTCGAAACATTGTATATGTGTCTATGGTATCTCAAGATTACATAATATACAATACAATTTGATTAAGTTATGGTTGGAATAGATTTGTTACCAATTTTCACGTAGCTAAAATAAGAAAAATTATCCAATCTTGTTTTACCCATAACTTCTTCATTTTAAATCCGTTTTGAGTGAATCAAATTGCTATGGTTTCATATTGAACTCTATTTTATGAATCTAAACAGAAAAAGTATAGATTTATAGTCGGAAAAATAAGTTACAAGTCGTTTTTGTAAAGGTAGTCATTTCAGTCGAAAGAACGACGTCTAGATGACCATTTTAGAAAACATACTTCCACTTTGAGTTTAACCATAATTTTTGGATATAGTTTCATGTTCATAATAAAAATCATTTTCCCAGAATAACAACTTTTAAATCAAAGTTTATCATAGTTTTTAATTAACTAACCCAAAACAGCCCGCGGTGTTACTACGACGGCGTAAATCCGGTTTTACGGTGTTTTTCGTGTTTCCAGGTTTTAAATCATTAAGTTAGCATATCATATAGATATAGAACATGTGTTTAGTTGATTTTAAAAGTCAAGTTAGAAGGATTAACATTTATTTGCGAACAAGTTTAGAATTAACTAAACTATGTTCTAGTGATTACAAGTTTAAACCTTCGAATAAGATAGCTTTATATGTATGAATCGAATGATGTTATAAACATCATTACTACCTCAAGTTCCTTAGATAAACCTACTGGAAATGAGAAAAATATATCTAGCTTCAAAGGATCCTTGGATGGCTTGAAAGTTCTTGAAGCAGAATCATGACACGAAAACAATTTCAAGTAAGATTTCCACTCGAAATAAGATTGTTATAGTTATAGAAATTGAATTAAAGTTTGAATATGATTATTATATTGTATTAGAAAGATAACCTACTGTAAGTAACAAAGGTTTCTTGATCTTGGATGATTACTTGGAATGGATTTAGAAAACTTGGAAGTAAACTTGCAATCTTGGAAGTATTCTTGATTTTATGAAACTAGAACTTTTGGAATTTATGAAGAACACTTAGAACTTGAAGATAGAACTTGAGAGAGATCAATTAGATGAAGAAAATTGAAGAATGAAAGTGTTTGTAGGTGTTTTTGGTCATTGGTGTATAGGTTAGATATAAAGGATATGTAATTTTGTTTTCATGTAAATAAGTCATGAATGATTACTCATATTTTTGTAATTTTATGAGATATTTCATGCTAGTTGCCAAATGATGGTTCCCACATGTGTTAGGTGACTCACATGGGCTGCTAAGAGCTGATCATTGGAGTGTATATACCAATAGTACATACATCTAAAAGCTGTGTATTGTACGAGTATGAATACGGGTGCATACGAGTAGAATTGTTGATGAAACTGAACGAGGATGTAATTGTAAGCATTTTTGTTAAGTAGAAGTATTTTGATAAGTATCTTGAAGTCTTTCAAAAGTGTATGAATACATATTAAAAAAATACATGTATATACATTTTAACTGAGTCGTTAAGTCACCGTTAGTCGTTACATGTAAATGTTGTTTTGAAACCTTTAGGTTAACGATCTTGTTGAATGTTGTTAACCCATTGTTTATTATAACAAATGAGATGTTAAATTGTTATATTATCATGATATTATGATATATAATATATCTTAGTATGATATATATACAGTTAAATGCCGTTACAACGATAATCGTTACATATATGTCTCGTTTCGAAATCATTAAGTTAGTAGTCTTATTTTTACATATGTATTTCATTGTTAATACACTTAATAATATATTTACTTATCATTTAACATAATTAACCAAGTGTATCAATATCTTAATATGATTCATATGTACCTAGTAAGACGTTGTTATAACGATAATCGTTATATATATCGTTTTCGAGTTTCTTAAATTAATAGTCTCATTTTTTTGATATAACTCATTGTTAAAATACCTAATTAGATACATACTTATAATAAAATCATTTTAACTATATATATAACCATATATATGTCATCGTATAGTTTTTACAAGTTTTAACGTTCGTGAATCACCGGTCAACTTGGGTGGTCAATTGTCTATATGAAACCTATTTCAATTAATCAAGTCTTAACAAGTTTGATTGCTTAACATGTTGGAAACACTTAATCATGTAAATAACAATTTCATTTAATATATATATAAACATGGAAAAGTTAGGGTCACTACAGTACCTACCCGTTAAATAAATTTCGTCCCGAAATTTTAAGCAGTTGGAGGTGTTGACGTATCTTCTGGAAATAAATGCGGGTATTTCTTCTTCATCTGATCTTCATGCTCTCAGGTGAACTCGGGTCCTCTACGAGCATTCCATCGAACCTTAACAATCGGTATCTTGTTTTGTTTAAGTCTCTTAACCTCACGATCCATTATTTCGACGGGTTCTTCAATGAATTGAAGTTTTTCATTGATATGGATTTCGTCCAACGGAATAGTGAGATCTTCTTTAGCAAAACATTTCTTCAAATTTGAGACGTGGAAAGTGTTATGTACAGCCGCGAGTTGTTGAGGTAGCTCCAGTTGGTAAGCTACTGGTCCTACACGATCAATAATCTTGAATGGTCTAATATACCTTGGATTTAATTTCCCTCGTTTACCAAATCGAACAATGCCTTTCCAAGGTGCAACTTTAAGCATGACCATCTCTCTAATTTCAAATTCTATATCCTTTCTTTTAATGTCAGCGTAGCTCTTTTGTTAACTTTGGGCGGTTTTCAACCGTTGTTGAATTTGGATGATCTTCTCGGTAGTTTCTTGTATTATCTCCGGACCCGTAATCTGTCTATCCCCCACTTCACTCCAACAAATCGGAGACCTGCACTTTCTACCTTAAAGTGCTTCAAACGGCGCCATCTCAATGCTTGAATGGCAGCTGTTGTTGTAGGAAAATTCTGCTAACGGTAGATGTCGATCCCAACTGTTTCCGAAATCAATAACACATGCTCGTAGCATGTCTTCAAGCGTTTGTATCATCCTTTTGCTCTGCCCATCAGTTTGTGGATGATAGGCAGTACTCATGTCTAGACGAGTTCCTAATGCTTGCTGTAATGTCTGCCAGAATCTTGAAATAAATCTGCCATCCCTATCAGAGATAATAGAGATTGGTATTCCATGTCTGGAGACGACTTCCTTCAAATACAGTCGTGCTAAATTCTCCATCTTGTCATCTTCTCTTATTGGTAGGAAGTGTGCTGATTTGGTGAGACGATCAACTATTACCCAAATAATATCAAAACCACTTGCAGTCCTTGGCAATTTAGTGATGAAATCCATGGTAATGTTTTCCCATTTCCATTTTGGGATTTCGGGTTGTTGAAGTAGACCTGATGGTTTCTGATGCTCAACTTTAACCTTAGAACACATCAAACATTCTCCTACGTATTTAGCAACATCGGCTTTCATACCCGGCCACCAAAAATGTTTCTTGAGATCCTTGTACATCTTCCCCGTTCCAGGAAGTATTGAGTATCTGGTTTTATGAGCTTCTCTAAGTACCATTTCTCTCATATCTCCAAATTTTGGTACCCAAATTCTTTCAGCCCTATACCGGGTTCCGTCTTCCCGAATATTAAGATGCTTCTCCGATCCTTTGGGTATTTCATCCTTTAAATTTTCCTCTTTTAAAACTTCTTGTTGCGCCTCCTTTATTTGAGTAGTAAGGTTAGTGTGAATCATTATATTCATAGATTTTACTCGAATGGGTTCTCTGTCCTTTCTGCTCAAGGCGTCGGCTACCACATTTGCCTTCCCCGGGTGGAAACGAATCTCAAAGTCGTAATCATTCAACAATTCAATCCACCTACGCTGCCTCATATTCAGTTGTTTCTGATTAAATATGTGTTGAAGACTTTTGTGGTCGGTATATATAATACTTTTGACCCCATATAAGTAGTGCCTCCAAGTCTTTAATGCAAAAAACAACCGTGCCTAATTCCAAATCATGCGTCGTATAATTTTGTTCGTGAATCTTCAATTGTCTAGACGCATAAGCAATCACCTTCATTCATTGCATTAATACACAACCGAGACCTTGCTTTGATGCGTCACAATAAATCACAAAATCATCATTCCCTTCAGGCAATGATAATATAGGTGCCGTAGTTAGCTTTTTCTTCAATAACTGAAACGCTTTCTCTTGTTCATCCTTCCATTCAAATTTCTTCCCTTTATGCGTTAATGCAGTCAAGGGTTTTGCTATTCTGGAGAAGTCTTAGATGAACCTTCTGTAGTAACTCGCTAGTCCTAAAAACTGGCGTATGTGTTTCGGAGTTTTCGGGGTTTCCCACTTTTCAACGGTTTCGATCTTTGCCGGGTCCACCTGGATACCTTCTTTGTTCACTATGTGACCGAGGAATTGAACTTCTTCCAACCAAAATGTACACTTTGAAAACTTAGCGTACAGTTTTTCGTTCCTCAATACTTCTAGCACTTTTCTCAAATGTTCTTCGTGCTCTTGATCATTCTTTGAGTAAATAAGTATGTCATCGATGAAAACAATGACAAACTTGTCAAGATATGGCCCACACACTCGGTTCATAAGGTCCATGAACACAGCTGGTGCGTTAGTCAATCCAAACGGCATAACCATAAACTCGTAATGACCATAACGTGTCCTAAAAGCAGTTTTTGGAATATCATCCTCCTTTACTCGCATTTGATGATATCCAGAACGTAAATCGATCTTCGAATAAACCGACGAGCCTTGTAGTTGATCAAATAAGTCGTCAATTCTCGGCAGTGGATAACGGTTTTTGATGTTAAGTTTGTTCAACTCTCGGTAGTCGATACACAACCTGAATGTACCATCTTTCTTCTTGACAAACAAAACAGGAGCTCCCCATGGTGATGTGCTTGGTCGAATGAAACCACGTTCTAATAGTTCTTGCAGTTGGCTTTGCAGTTCTTTCATCTCGCTGGGTGCGAGTCTATAAGGAGCACGAGCTATTGGTGCAGCTCCTGGTACAAGATCTATTTGAAATTCAACAGATCGATGTGGAGGTAGTCCCGGTAATTCTTTCGAAAATACATCGGGAAATTCTTTTGCGACGGGAACATCATTGATGCTCTTTTCTTCAGTTTGTACTTTCTCAACGTGTGCTAGAACAGCATAGCAACCTTTTCTTATTAGTTTTTGTGCCTTCAAATTACTAATAAGATGTAGCTTCGTGTTTCCCTTTTCTCCGTACACCATTAAGGGTTTTCCTTTTTCTCGTATAATGCGAATTGCATTTTTGTAACAAACAATCTCTGCTTTCACTTCTTTCAACCAGTCCATAACGATTATCACATCAAAACTGCCTAACTCTACTGGTATCAAGTCAATCTTAAATGTTTCGCTAACCAGTTTAATTTCTCGATTCCGAAATATATTATCTGCTGAAATTAATTTACCATTTGCTAATTCGAGTAAAAATTTACTATCCAAAGGCGTCAATGGGCAACTTAATTTAGCATAAAAATCTCTACTCATATAGCTTCTATCCGCACCCGAATCAAATAAAGCGTAAGCAGATTTATTGTCAATAAGAAACGTAACCGTAACAAGCTCCGGGTCTTCCTGTGCTTCTGCGGCATTAATATTGAAAACTCTTCCGCGGACTTGTCCATTCGTGTTCTCCTGGTTCGGGCAATTTCTAATAATGTGGCCCGGTTTTCCACATTTATAACAAACTACATTGGCATAACTTGCTCCGACACTACTTGCTCCGCCATTACTCGTTCCGACACCATTTGTTCCTTTCGTTCTATTAACCCCTGGTCCGTAGACCTCACACTTCGCCGCGCTATGACTATTTATTTTACACTTGTTGCAAAATTTGGTGCAGCACCCCGAGTGATACTTTTCACACCTTTGGCATAGCTGCTTCTGATTATTGTTGTTGTTGCGGTTGTTATTGTTATTGGGGTGATTGTTGTAGTTGTTGTTGTTGTTGTTGTTGTTGTTGGGCCATTTGTTGTAGTTGCGATTGATGTTGCGATTGTTGGGATAGTTGTTGCGATTATTGTTGTAATTGTTGTTGTTGTTGTATTGGTGATTCTTATCACCGTTTTCCTCCCACTTTCTTTTAACTTGCTTCACATTGGCCTCTTCAGCCGACTGTTCTTTAATTCTTTCCTCAATCTGGTTCACTAGTTTGTGAGCCATTCTACATGCCTGTTGTATGGAGGCGGGCTCGTGTGAACTTATATCTTCTTGGATTCTTTCCGGTAATCCTTTCACAAACGCTTCGATCTTCTCTTCCTCATCTTCGAACGCTCCCGGACACAATAGGCACAATTCTGTGAATCGTCTTTCGTACGTGGTAATATCAAATCCTTGGGTTCGTAACCCTCTAAGTTCTGTCTTGAGCTTATTGACCTCGGTTCTGGGACGGTACTTCTCGTTCATCAAGTGCTTGAATGCTGACCACGGTAGTGCGTAAGCATCATCTTGTCCCACTTGCTCTAGATAGGTATTCCACCATGTTAACGCAGTACCTGTGAAGGTATGCGTAGCGTACTTCACTTTGTCCTCTTTAGTACACTTACTTATGGCAAACACTGGTTCGACCTTCTCGGTCCACCGTTTCAATCCGATCGGTCCTTCGGTTCCATCAAATTCCAAAGGTTTGTAGGCAGTGAATTCTTTGTAGGTGCATCCTACACGATTTAATGTACTGCTAGATCCAAGGTTATTGTTGGTATGTAGCGCAGCCTGTACTGCGGCTATTTTGAAGCAAGAAAGGCACGAAATTCCTCTTCACTCATATTCAAGGTGTGTCGAGTAGTCGGTGCCATTTCCTTCAAAATAGTCAAATGAAACGAGTTAATCATATAGAATATCAAGAGTAGTCAATAGTATTTCGTAGCGTAATATGAACTTATTTATAAAAGCACTTTCTTCATATTAGCGTTTTATACTCTTTAATTCGGATAGTACCTACCCGTTAAGTTCATACTTAGTAGCTAACATACCATTCCAACTACTACAATTCTATATGAAAAACTAATCACAAAAAAAAAAAAATTTATCATATTCAAACCTTTATACAATAACTTGTAAACTTACAATACCGCTTTTTTTTTTACATATAGCATGAAATATAGCACATAAAACTTTGATACAAAGTAGTTGCAAAGATAATTCTTGTTAATAAATAAGGCGTTCATCAAAGGCAATAAAGACACGTAATTCATACGTCCAGAAACAAGTCATGCATTCTGGTTTTACTAATACCACTTCCCATCCTTGGTTTTGTGGAACATAACCGTTGTGACCGATAGTAAGACAATGTGTTGTAACGTCGTCAAAAGGATGAAGGTTACGTAATGACCAATAGTCTCGTAATAACCTAAAAACCTCCTTTCTTACCCCAATTACCGACTCCGTCACTTGTGGGAACGTTTTGTTTAATAGTTGTAGCCCGATGTTCTTGTTCTCACTTTGGTGAGAAGCGAACATTACTAACCCGTAAGCATAACATGCTTCTTTATGTTGCATGTTAGCCGCTTTTTCTAAATCACGAAGTCCCATATTCGGATATATTGAGTCAAAATAATTTCTTAACCCGTTGAGTAAAATAGCATTTGGGTTCCCCGCAATATATGCGTCAAAGTAAACACATCGTAACTTATGGATTTCCCAATGTGATATCCCCCATCTTTCGAACAAAAGCCTTTTATAAACCAAGGCATTCTTGGAACGTTCTTCGAATGTCTTACAAACTGATCTCGCCTTAAATAGTTGTGCCGAGGAATTCTGACCGACTCTAGACAAGATTTCATCAATCATGTCTCCGGGTAGGTCTCTTAAAATATTGGGTTGTCTATTCATTTTGTGTTTTTATACTGTAAAATAGACAAGAGTTAGATTCATAAAAAAAAATACTTATTAATACAAGCAATTTTTACATATATCATAAAGTATAAGCACACTATATTACATATATTACACCACACGAATACAACTATCTTATTCCGACTCGCTCGTTTCTTCTTCTCCGGTTTTGGTTCGTTTTGCCAAGTTTCTAGGGATATATGATGTTCCCCTAATACGAGCCGTTGTTTTCCACATTGGTTTAGAAAAACCTGGTGGTTTAGAGGTTCCCGGGTTATTGTCACAACTTAAGAAATACGGGTGTTGACGATACATATAAAGTTCATCGGGTTTGGAATCAAATTTCTCTATTTTTATACCCTTTCCCTTATTGTTCTCTTTTGCCTTATTAAATTGTGTTGGGGTAATTTCTATAACATCATCGGAATCCTTGTCGGGATCCGATTCATCGAAGAATTGGTAATCCTCCCAATACTTTGCTTCCTTGGCGGAAACACCATTGACCATAATTAACTTTGGTCGGTTGGTTGAGGATTTTCTTCTACTTAACCGTTTTATTATTTCCCCCACTGGTTCTATTTCTTCTTTCGGTTCCGATTCTTCTTCCGGTTCCGATTCTTCTTCCGGTTCCGACTCTTCTTCCGGTTCCTCTTCGGGAACTTGTGAATCAGTCCACGAATCATTCCAATTTACATTTGACTCTTCATTATTATTAGGTGAGTCAATGGGACTTGTTCTAGAGGTAGACATCTATCACATAATATCAAATGCGTTAAGAGATTAATATATCACATAATATTCACATTTTAAAAATATATAGTTTCCAACAAAATTTGTTAAGCAATCATTTTTCAAGTAAACACGGTCGAAGTCCAGACTCACTAATGCATCCTAACAAACTCGATAAGACACACTAATGCAAAATTCTGGTTCTCTAAGACCAACGCTCGGATACCAACTGAAATGTCCCGTTCTTATTGATTAAAAACGTTCCACATTAATTGATTTCGTTGCGAGGTTTTGACCTCTACATGAGACGTTTTTCAAAGACTGCATTCATTTTTAAAACAAACCATAACCTTTATTTCATAAATAAAGGTTTAAAAAGCTTCACGTAGATTATCAAATAATGATAATCTAAAATATCCTGTTTACACACGACCATTACATAATGGTTTACAATACAAATATGTTACATCGAAATCAGTTTCTTGAATGCAGTTTTTAAACAATATCATACAAACATGGACTCCAAATCTTGTCCTTATTTTAGTATGCAACAGCGGAAGCTCTTAGTATTCACCTGAGAATAAACATGCTTTAAACGTCAACAAAAATGTTGGTGAGTTATAGGTTTAACCTATATATATCAAATCATAACAATAGACCACAAGATTTCATATTTCAATACACATCCCATACATAGAGATAAAAATCATTCATATGGTGAACACCTGGTAACCGACATTAACAAGATGCATATTTAAGAATATCCCCATCATTCCGGGACACCCTTCGGATATGATATAAATTTCGAAGTACTAAAGCATCCGGTACTTTGGATGGGGTTTGTTAGGCCCAATAGATCTATCTTTAGGATTCGCGTCAATTAGGGTGTCTGTTCCTAATTCTTAGATTACCAGACTTAATAAAAAGGGGCATATTCGATTTCGATAATTCAACCATAGAATGTAGTTTCACGTACTTGTGTCTATTTTGTAAATCATTTATAAAACCTGCATGTATTCTCATCCCAAAAATATTAGATTTTAAAAGTGGGACTATAACTCACTTTCACAGATTTTTACTTCGTCGGGAAGTAAGACTTGGCCACTGGTTGATTCACGAACCTATAACAATATATACATATATATCAAAGTATGTTCAAAATATATTTACAACACTTTCAATATATTTTGATGTTTTAAGTTTATTAAGTCAGCTGTCCTCGTTAGTAACCTACAACTTGTTGTCCACAGTTAGATGTACAGAAATAAATCGATAAATATTATCTTGAATCAATCCACGACCCAGTGTATACGTATCTCAGTATTGATCACAACTCAAACTATATATATTTTGGAATCAACCTCAACCCTGTATAGGTAACTCCAACATTCACATATAGAGTGTCTATGGTTGTTCCGAAATATATATAGATGTGTCGACATGATAGGTCGAAACATTGTATACGTGTTTATGGTATCTCAAGATTACATAATATACAATACAATTTGATTAAGTTATGGTTGGAATAGATTTTTGTTAACAATTTTCACGTAGCTAAAATGAGAAAAATTATTCAATCTTGTTTTACCCATAACTTCTTCATTTTAAATCCGTTTTGAGTGAATCAAATTGCTATGGTTTCATATTGAACTCTATTTTATGAATTTAAACAGAAAAAGTATAGTTTTATAGTTGGAAAAATAAGTTACAAGTTGTTTTTGTAAAGGTAGTCATTTCAGTCGAAAGAACGACGTCTAGATGACCATTTTAGAAAACATACTTCCACTTTGAGTTTAACCATAATTTTTGGATATAGTTTCATGTTCATAATAAAAATCATTTTCCCTGAATAACAACTTTTAAATCAAAGTTTATCATAGTTTTTAATTAACTAACCCAAAACAGCCCGTGGTGTTACTACGACGGCGTAAATCCGGTTTTACGGTGTTTTTCGTGTTTCCAGGTTTTAAATCATTAAGTTAGCATATCATATAGATATAGAAAATGTGTTTAGTTGATTTTAAAAGTCAAGTTAGAAGGATTAACTTTTATTTGCGAACAAGTTTAGAATTAACTAAACTATGTTCTAGTGATTACAAGTTTAAACCTTCGAATAAGATAGCTTTATATGTATGAATCGAATGATGTTATGAACATCATTACTACCTCAAGTTCCTTGGATAAACCTACTGGAAATGAGAAAAATAGATCTAGCTTCAAAGGATCCTTGGATGGCTTGAAAGTTCTTGAAGCAGAATCATGACACGAAAACAATTTCAAGTAAGATTTCCACTCGAAATAAGATTGTTATAGTTATAGAAATTGAATTAAAGTTTGAATATGATTATTACCTTGTATTAGAAATATAACCTACTATAAGTAACAAAGGTTTATTGACCTTGGATGATTACTTGGAATGGATTTAGAAAACTTGAAAGTAAACTTGCAATCTTGGAAGTATTCTTGATTTTATGAAACTAGAACTTTTGGAATTTATGAAGAACACTTAGAACTTGAAGATAGAACTTGAGAGAGATCAATTAGATGAAGAAAATTGAAGAATGAAAGTGTTTGTAGGTGTTTTTGGTCGTTGGTGTATGGATTAGATATAAAGGATATGTAATTTTGTTTTCATGTAAATAAGTCATGAATGATTACTCATATTTTTGTAATTTTATGAGATATTTCATGCTAGTTGCCAAATGATGGTTCCCACATGTGTTAGGTGACTCACATAGGCTGCTAAGAGCTGATCATTGGAGTGTATATACCAATAGTACATACATCTAAAAGCTGTGTATTGTACGAGTACGAATACGGGTGCATACGAGTAGAATTGTTGATGAAACTGAACGAGGATGTAATTGTAAGAATTTTTGTTAAGTAGAAGTATTTTAATAAGTGTATTGAAGTCTTTCAAAAGTGTATGAATACATATTAAAACACTACATGTATATACATTTTAACTGAGTCGTTAAGTCATCGTTTGTCGTTACATGTAAATGTTGTTTTGAAACCTTTAGGTTAACGATCTTGTTAAATGTTGTTAATCGATGGTTTATTATAACAAATGAGATGTTAAATTATTATATTATCATGATATTATGATATATAATATATCTTAGTATGATATATATACAGTTAAATGCCGTTACAACGATAATCGTTACATGTATGTCTCGTTTCGAAATCATTAAGTTAGTAGTCTTATTTTTACATATGTATTTCATTGTTAATACACTTAATAATATATTTACTTATAATTTAATATAATTAACCAAGTGTATCAATATCTTAATATGATTCATATGTACCTAGTAAGACGTTGTTATAACGATAATCGTTATATATATCGTTTTCGAGTTTCTTAAATTAATAGTCTCATTTTTTTTATATAACTCATTGTTAAAATACCAAATGAGATACATACTTATAATAAAATCATGTTAACTATATATATAACCATATATATGTCATCGTATAGTTTTTACAAGTTTTAACGTTCGTGAATCACCGGTCAACTTGGGTGGTCAATTGTCTATATGAAACCTATTTCAATTAATCAAGTTTTAACAAGTTTGATTGCTTAACATGTTGGAAACACTTAATCATGTAAATAACAATTTCATTTAATATATATATATAAACATGGAAAAGTTCGGGTCACTACAGAAAATAATCAGAATGTTATAATCCTGGAATCTTTTTGGAAGCATCTTCCAAAATTTTTGGATCTTCATAACCCAACCCCCACTTTTCACCATGAATTTTTTTTGGTCTATTCATGAAAATCATTTTTTTTTAAAGTTCCATATCCATGATAGCTTTGGATTGCTCTGTTCGATAGAGTTTTTCTTCATATCGAGCAAGTTGTGCTTTCATTTAAAAAGATTCTTTTGACAATAAAGAAATTTCAGTGTTCTTTTCAATTATGGTGTTTTCCAATTGAACGATTTTCTTGTTTAGTTTTGAAAGTGTGGGTTCATGTTGGTTTTTCAAATCAGAAAGATCTTTTTCTAAAAATTGAACTTTTTCTGCAAGTCGTTCCGATTTTAAACGATAATCAGTTCTTTCAACTTTAATTGGATGAATTGTCTTTTTCAGATCTTCTAACTCAGTTTCCTTAGAGTTGAGTTGGAGAGTCAATTGTTGCACATCCGTTTGCAATTTGGATGAGGAAGGTCTGGTCTCATTCATTTTGATTTTATCTTTTAAAACTGTGTTTTCAGATTTTAAGCCTTTGACTTCTTTTGACATTGAGACCAGATTCTTCATCAAGTCATTTTGCATTTTTATAAAATCAGGTGAGATTTCAGATGATTGTACCTCATCATCATCATCGGATGTTGAGTCAGAATTCTCCATTGCTTCCTTAGCTTTGATGAGCTTTGTCACCTTGTAAACATTTGCATGTTCCACCTCTGAATCTGAATTGTCAGTCCAGTTAAACCAAGTATCATCAACCGGTTTTAGCTCTCCCCCAGTTTCCACAATCTTAGCCATCAACATTTTCTTCTTGTAGTAAGCTGCGTCCTTTTTCTTAGGCATCTTGCACTCACGAGAGTAATGACCAACTTTGCCACAATTGAAAAAAATTGAATCTTCCTTCTTGGAATCATCAGCACGTTGTTGTTTAGATTGATCAGCTTTCTTGTAGTACGAGGAAGATGACGAGTTTTTGCGTTGATTGCTTGATTTGCCTTTAAACTTGTGTTTGTTCAAGGCTTTTGTGAACATGGCTGCCATCTTGACTAATTCAAGATGAGAATCATCAACATCAGAAATATTCAAATCTTCTAAATCAGTTGATTCTTCAACAAGCACTTTCTTGGACAAGCTTTTGGAAGACGTCAACGATTTGCTCTTCTTTTTGGCAATTAGGGCAAGTGGATCGCCCGGAAAAGACTCTTTCCTTCCTTCTTGAAGTTTAGACACTTCAGGTTAGTAATGAATAAGAACTCCAACAAGCTCATGAATAGTCAACTTGTCAATCTCTTTAGTAGATCGAACAATGGTTCCATAAGGAAGCCAATCAGCATTGAGCTTTTTGAGAAACTTCATGTTGACTTCAGCATTTACTTTTATGATCTTGCACCTTTTCAACTCATTGAGAACACTATTGAAACAACGATAGGTATCCTTGAGTGGTTCATCAGTTTCCTGCTTGAAATCTTCATAGAATCCCAGAGCCTTATTCAATTTAGTAACGTCTAACATGTCATAACCTTCTTACTGTCGTTTGATCTCATCCCATATATCTTTTGCTGTTGTGTTGCTATCAACATTTTCAAACAATTCATACGGGATAGCTTGCATAACAATATTCTTTGCCTCTATGTAACCCTGAGCTCTCTCACGCTTATCACCAGAAAGTTCATAGACTGGAATTGGCATACCAGTATCCGGATGATAATCAACAACTGGACCATCTCTCAGAGAAGCCCAAATGTGTTTTGTTTTCTCACCCTTATA
Organism: Rutidosis leptorrhynchoides; assembly: GCF_046630445.1. NCBI lineage: Eukaryota > Viridiplantae > Streptophyta > Magnoliopsida > Asterales > Asteraceae > Rutidosis > Rutidosis leptorrhynchoides. Next base: position 289,602,414 of record NC_092339.1, on the reverse strand, counting down.
GTCTATGTACTGAGTGATACGGTGAAGCCACTGAGTGTATTTGCCATCAAACAACACTGGAGGACGGGAATCTGATCCAATGATCAAAGTATCTTGAGTAGACATCTTGAAAATGAGGTAGATTCGGTAAAGATTCTGTATTACACAAATCTAAGATGAAAAATCACAACAATCTGATCAGAATGTCAGATTCTGTAACAGATTCGGTACTGTAGCAGATTCGGTAAAGATTCTGTATATCAGATTCTGTAAAAGAAACTGATCAGAAATACAAGAGACACATCCAGATTCAGTATAGATTCGGTAATCACAAGAATTGTAGCCTGTAACCACTTAAAATAATGGATTAAGTGATACAGAAACTCAGATTCTGTATTTGATTCGGTAGTCAGATTCTGTATGAATTTGAAGTTCAAACTCAATTCAATCCTTTTGAATTAGATTCTGTAACCTTGCTGCACAAGGAAACACGTTAGTATCACACAAAATATCAAAGATACCAAAAGTATAGGATACCGAATGTCAACTGTAGCAGTTGACAATACCGAGTCTAAGTTTAAAACTTAGAAATATGACAGAATCCTTTCTCAAACTACACCAATTAGCTGCGTATAATCAAACCGAATGTGATAGAATCACAATCACACCACAATCTGCAACACTTAAGATGAATTTAAGTAATGAAGCAGACTCGGTATGACAGTTACGATACCGAGTGTTGATCAAATCTTCAAAACTTAATGAATTGAAGAAATTGAACCGTTAGAAATGTGATTTAACACCTCACAAACACAACTGAATCCTTAAATCTTCACAAAAATCCAGAATCAAGCTTGAATTAAGCAATACCGAGAGTTTTAGCCACAAACTCTAAAAATCAACTTGATTCTCCATAATTGAAGTTAAAAAGCGGTAATGATGATCGAAACTCTTTCTAAAATACCTAATGCACCTTTGCTGAACTTATCACAAGAATCTGAACGTCAGATTATCAAATTTGATGATACCGAATGTGATTCAAAATACCGAGAGTAATTAGATTCTGTAATCTATAATCTCTGGATCGATATAGTGATGTAGAATCACTTCCTGGAAGCTTTGATACCAAATGATAGGTCAGATCATGTTGAGATTGAGAGAAATGATAAGATAAAGAGAGATTCGGTATGTAAGCATGAGACTCGGTATTAGAGAGAATCGGTACAATTACATTCCACAGCTTCTAGAACTCGGTTACAATGCAATGGCTATCTAATTAGGACTACTTAGATTCCTTATATAGCCCTCTTCTAAGGAACCTTCATTTAAGCTTATTTTCACATTAACACTATACAACTTCGGGGTCCTAACAATGTCTCAGACTCGATCACAACTCAAAGTATATATATTATTGTAGAATCAACCTCAACCCTGTATAGAGAACTCGATCATTACTGCATATAGAGTGTCTATGGTAATTCCAAATAATATATATAGATGCGTCGATATGATATGTCAAAACCTTGTATACGTGTCCCGATATTTACAGTGCGTAAAAATAAATAACAGAAATTAAATGACGATAAATAAAATTGCGAGAATGTAAATTGCGATAATTAAATTACGATAAATAAAATGTAATACGAAATTAACAGTTAGCTAGGAACAGTTAGCTGGAAACAGTTAGCGTGGATTCTGAAATTTTTTTTTTTTTTTTCATATTGTTAATTAGTTTGTTTCTAATCAATTTTTATTGTGTCCATTATTTCTTCATTATGCCACTTGTGGGATTCTGATAGGTCAAAATCTAAATATGAAATTGAATGAAAATGGTTATTCTGCGGTGAACGGATACGTATAACGGTGGTTGTAAGTAGGATAGTAAATGACTGTTGAATCAGATTCGAAGAATGTACAGTTTAACTTATTAATGTGAAATCTAAATATTCCTCGGGTATTACCTACCCGTTAAAATATTTTCACCATTAACAGTTTGTACGAAAGAATTTTTAATTACAATCTTTACAAAAAATATACTTACATATATATTCTCTTCAGATGTAATCATGGATTTAATGAGTTAATATGATATTAATCTCATTTGATTTTACCGTTTGAACAAGAATATAAAATCTCTAAAACATTAGAGATTACATAATCGCCATGTCGAACGAAGATAATTGATGTAGAACGATATGTAGTATGATGATTATCATCGAGGTGCAGAATGAGATGTTGAAGCGTGTGTTGTTGATGGTACGGGTGTTGTTACTGATGGTACTGTTGATGCCGGTGATTTTGCTGAAGCTGGTATGTTTTGCACCATATTTTACAAGGCTACAACTCGGGCGCGAAGCTCGTTGACTTCTTTTATTATACCAGGATGTTTGTCGGTTCGGACGAGCAGATGAATAAGGTTTAGAATTTTAGATAGAATATAATCTTGGCGAGATATTCGGGAAATGGGGGAGAAAATAGTATTACAAACAGGTTCACCGGTAAGTATTTCAGGTTTATCGCCAAGAGGTAAATTTGGTTGGTGGAAAGGAAAGGATCGCCTTCTTCTCGTCTCCATCGGTTAAGTCGACTATGAACCCATCAAATGAATTGGGGATGGCCGATTGGTTGATTCGTTCTGGTGACGCTGCTTCCGGAGCTTAGGTGAACATTCATGTCGGAATAGCTGTCGGAATAACTTATCAGAATAGCTATCGGAATCTGAGGGACCCGAACTGGTTGAGGGATTCCTCTCGTACGATCAGATGAAGGATTTTCGATAAGAAATAGATTATAGGATGTAGATTAGTACCCTGCAATACATAATTTACATATGTATATATAATACTAAAATCCCATAAGTTACGGAGGAAACTACGAAAATTGTCAGGCAAAGGTAATAATAACAAATACGCTAAGATATGACTTAATAATAATCTTGATGAAGTCAACGAATCGAATGCAACGTCTTTTAAAATATGTCATGAATGACTCCAAGTAATGTCTTTAAAATGAGCAAATGCACAGCGGAAGATTTCTTTCATACCTGAGAATAAACATACTTTCAAGTGTCAACCAAAAAGTTGGTGAGTTCATTAGTTTATCATAAATAATCAATTCATAATTTTAATAGACCACAAGATTTCATATTTCCATTTCTCATAAAAATACGTCCCATGCATAGTGACAAAAATATCATTCATATGGATTGAACACCTGGTAACCGACATTAACAAGATGCATATAAGAATATCCCCTATCATTCCGGGAAATCCTTCGGACATGATAAAACCAATTCGAAGTACTAAAGCATCCGGTACTTTGGATGGGGTTCGTTAGACCCAATAGATCTATCTTTAGGATTCGCGTCAATTAGTAGATCAGTTTACTAATTCTTAGGTTACCAAGCAAAAGGGGCATATTCGGCTTCGATCATTCACCCATATAATGTAGTTTCAATTACTTGTGTCTATTTCGTAAAACATTTATAAAAAATTGCGCATGTATTCTCAGCCCAAAAATATAAAGGGTAAAAAGGCAAATGAAACTCACACATATAATTATTGTAAAACAGTTAATAAAGCATTTGCATGTATTCTCAGCCCAAAAAATGTAAAGAGTAAAAGGGAGAAAATAAACTCACCATACTGTATTTTGTAGTAAAAATACATATAACAACATTAAACAACTGAACAATGCAGGGTTGGCCTCGGATTCACGAACCTATATCATGTATATATATTAATATACATAATTGTAATCGAACAGACATATATGTATTTATTATTAGTGATATAATTTTTATGTTAATAATCTATATATGTCATTTTATATATATATATATATATATATATATATATATATATATATATATATATATATATATATATATTAAGTAATTAAACATATTTATATAGTTAAGTTTGGTATTAAATATATATGTATATATATATATATATTTGTATATGTATATCTATTTTATAAACATCTTTTGTCTGTTAACTTAATGATAATACTAATAACAAAAATACTATTAGTTATAATAATATTATTGATAATAATAATTATTATAATAATATTACTGATAGTTTTATTGATAGCTTTAGTAAAATTGATAGTAATGATAGTAAATTTTTAATAATAATAGTACAGATAATACTAATCATAATAATAATAGTAAATATTAATGATGATGCTTATAACAAAAATAATGATAAATATGATATTAATACTTGTAAGTATATTGATAAAACTAATATTTATAAAAAAAAAATAACAATCCTAATGTTAATGATAATAATAAAATATTTTTAACAATAATACTAGTTAATCATAATAATACACTAATAACAATAATAAATGATAATCATAATTATAACATTAATATCTAATACTAACAACCATAACAATAATAATAATAATAATCATAACAATTAATAATAATAATAATAACTTTAAGAAAACTACCTCATAAGGAAGCCTTAAAAAAAATAAACTGCAGCGAACAGGACTCGAACTCAAGACCCCTAGCTCGACACCAATACTCTTAACCACTCCTCTGCCCAGTTAATTCAGTTTAAATTCGTAACCCACTTATATTTAACCGAATTATGCTCATCTGCAAGCCCAACAGAAATAATTGGATCATGGCCCATCATCAGTTTCTATAGGCCTACTTATCTCGGCCCAACAATTAAGTTATCTAATCCAAGATGCACAAATCTACTGACTTTTTAATTTAATTTGTACGAGGGGTTTGTAGGGTTCGATAATAAATAAAAAAAAAACAGAAAACTGCAAGTGGTAGCAGCCACTCCGTCCCACCCATATTAAAAAATCCGTCGCCATCATCTTCCATATATATCATCGACATCACTTTTAAATCATCATCATCGATCATCATAAAAACACTCCAGCCATCATCATCATTCCCACTATTCATCATCCTCATCAAATCTTCATCACCATTATCGTTGTTATAGCAAGAAACAGAAACAGGATAACAAGTATAGCAGTCGCTGTATCATCGTTTCGTCTCATCTGGGTGTCGTCCGAAAAGAAGAAAAATAATAAAGTGACAAATGGTGTTGGTTGGTTGATTGGCCAGGAAGAAACTCCAACAGGAAGTTGTAATTTGCAGTAGTATTAATAACGATAGGTGTGGTGGTGTTTTTTCTTATTTTGAACAGGAACATATCAGTTTTAAAGCAAAGGGGTTTAATGATGGTGTTTAGTGATGGTGTGTGGTGACCGAAGGCAGCAGCCTTGCTGCAGCTATGGTGGCGGTTTGTCTGCAGAAAACACGAACACGATGGTGAGGGTTTTATATGATGAAAGTGGTTATCGAAGGTAACCGTGGTGATGACTTGGAGGAAAATGATGGTTACAAGTGGTGTTTGAAGGTGGGGAAAGTGTAGGGTGTCGATGGTTTCAAGGGTGATGGTCGATTGTATGTGTTAATTGATAAGGAAGATGAACATTGAAAGGTTTTAGCATAATAATATGAGTAATTGATTTGCTGTAAAGATATAAGCTCGACAATTGGGTCAAATAGGAACAGAGGGGAGTAAATAAAAAAAAATATAACATCGATATTGATTTATAACAGAAATTGTTTGCTTGTGAATCAGTTCTTGTGATGTAAATCAGAGTGGAGACAGAATCCAAAAGTTAAAACAGTTTGATTGTTACATATAACAACTCCTACGAATCTCTTGACTTATGGATTCATATTTAATTAATCTAAATTAATAATTAGATTATTAATGTAATAATAATACTGAGTCATATGTATATATTAGTGTATCTATATATAACTGTCTTTATATATTTGTAATTAATAACTACTCTTATTTATTAATATATAATTAAATAAATATATATGAATAATCTAATTATATATATATATATATATATATATATATATATATATATATATATATATATAATTTTATTAATACTACTAACATTTACTAATATTATTAATAACAAAAATAACCATAATATTAATGATAATAATACCAAAATACTATTAATAATAATAAGGGTGCTGATATTTATTTTAGTAATAATGAAAGCGATAATAACAATATTAATATGATAACTTATAATTACATGTCTTAATATTAAAATTTATAGTTATGTAATGTTTAATGATTATATAATGTATATACATATATGTAATAACATAAATACATTTTAATATATTACACTATACATATAATCATCAATTAAGTATAGAATATATAATAAATTAATAGTGTTTAATACCTCGTATATTATATTTCGATTACTATTTAAAGATATCTAATAACTATATACATATTTATTTACAAGTAATTGTTCGTGAATCGTCGAGAATAGTCAAAGGTCAGTTGAATATATGAAAGTAGTTCAAAATTTTGAGGCTCAACATTACAGACTTTACTTATCGTGTCGAAACATATAAAGATTCAAGTTTAAATTTGGTCGGAAATTCCCGGGTCACTACAATAGGAACTTCAGGAACGAGATTTGGATGTTTGACTATGTTAGACTTAGTCAGACGTATGAGTGAAGCCTCACTCGTACGGCTGACAGGCTCATACGTACGGTTGATGCTGAGCTAAGTCACAACTACAACCTAAATGAGTAGACACGAGTGAGTGATCACCCGTACGGCTGATGAAGCCAACTCGTACGTGTGATGAATGACACATACGGGTGAGTCAACAGCAGAGGTATATAAAGTCTTATGTTCTTCATTTTACGTTAAGCCTCTCATTTGTTACACACACTCAGATCTAGTGAGCTCCTCCGATTCTCTCTCAGCCCAAATCACCCAGGTGGTGAATAATAGCTCTAGGTGTTGATCTAATCACACTTGTTTTAGTTGGGGTTTGACTAAATTAATTCCAAAAAGCTTAACCTATTCACTAGAGGGTTTGATTCACTTATTCCGCCATTGTGTGAGTTAAATCTGTTGATTTCTAAGTTCCTAGTCAAGTTTCATCATTGGTATCAGAGCGTTGGTTGTGATTTCAACATCATCCTAGTGATTTTTGGAGATTAAAGAGTTTATTTGTTTGGGTTTTCGAGTTTAGAGTAATTTTTAGCAAAAAGGAATCATTTTACGTGTGTAATAGTGATTTGAGAGTGTGTTTATGTTAGTTTAGTGCTAATCCAGCTTGTGAATGAGGAAATTGATATTTAGCTTTAATTTCTAGGGTTTTTGAGTGATTTGTGTGTGAACAAAATCTCACACGAGTGGGTCAAGATTTTTGATCACACGCACGGTTGACATCACTCGTGAACTCACACGCACGGGTAAGCATAACCTTTTAGGTTAAGAAACTACAAGTCTGATCACACGAGTGATCACGCGGTTGATAGTGACACGTACGAGTAATCACATGGGTGATTGTATAACACCCCGCTAAATTACCATATGACGGCATATTAATTCAGGTCCCACAGTTAACAGTTACGCCCTCTATATGATACGTTTAAAGCAATCGCATTTAATTTTATTTAAAAATTAACTTTCAAAAACATAAGTCAATAATCTCAAAATAGAAACACTGTTGTGATCGTAACCACAAGCCAACAGTATTTAAACAGTATAAAAGTTTTAAATGCGAAAATAAATAATGTTCTTTAAAATCAAATGCTGACTCTACGGCCAGTCATGCAGCAAACACAGCGAAAGCATACCTCTTAAGGACCTGAGAATAACAACACGCAAAAACAGGTCAACAAATAATGTTGGTGAATCTACAGGTTTAAAATAATGTAACAGTATCTGAAAAACAGTTATCAAAAAAATAGTTTAGTTTCCTTGACCACGAGATTCTATCGTTTGCATAACCCGAGCACCTGAATACTAGCAATGACCCGAGTATAGAAGCCACTATACCCGCCTTACCTCGTAAAATGTTATACACTTGTTCAAATGTATTTAATGTTCAAAGTAAATGCACCACAGTTGTAACGACCCGGAAATTTCCGACCAAATTTAAACTCTAATCTCTATATGGTTCCGACACGATAAGCAAAAACCCTAAAGTTGACCCGCATTTTTTTTCGATCGTTCTATACTTATAAGATTAATATTTACATAAATTAAAACTTACCAACATGATAAGCAATCCAAATTGTTGAGACTTATATTTTCGAAAAGAGTTTTACACAACGTTTGACCATCTAGTTTGACCGACGATATCACGAACTATACAATATATGATAATTATACGTTTGTGTATATATATGTATATATACATATTTAACATGATCTAAGAATGTTTTAATATCTCATTTTGTATTAATAACAACAAGTTATAAGTATATTTTGAAACTACTAACTTAAGTTTTCAAAACAATAACAATACGTAACGTTATTTGACATAAATACTTACAACCTATAATGTTTATACATATATCGTATAAGTAATGTATTTAATCACTTTTAAAGACTTAAATACATAAAACCATATAAGTGTATTCACAAAAGATAGCTATATTTGAATCCTCATTCCATTTTTCACAAAATTCTATACGTATACCTAGAGTATTTGTACTCGTATCATACATAGCTTCTATACGTATTTACTAATAGTAAATACATGTCAAATCACCACCTAACCAGCCATTGTACATGCCCTTAGGGCTAGGTAATTGTATTTGGAAGCAATTAGGACTAGATACATAAAATGATTACTTGAAAATTTTGTCCATATACTCCCATTATACACGTTTTTTTTAGTATAAATACATGAGCATTTTTGTTTCATTTTACTTCAATATTTTAGCCAAAACACACACATACTTTGAAGCCTTAAAACCCTTAATCAATTCAGCAAAGTTTTCAAGAAGATCTAGCTTCAAAAACCATACTAAAACACCATAAGAAAATCATACAAAAACACTTCAAGAAAACCTTCCAAGAACACCAACTTACTTCCAATCTTTCATCCACTTCCATCACCCTTTTGATTCTAGCTTCTTACTCCTCTTTTACAGCAAACTTATCCAAGGAACTTGAGGTAGAATCTATGTTCATAACCTTGTTCGATTCATATATATATAGCTATCTTATTTTGTGGTACAAAAGTTTAACAACAAGAACATAGTTTGAATGTTTTCAAACTTGTTTGCAAACTAAATAGATCCTTCTAACTTAACTTTTAAAATACTTCAAGACCTGTAATATAACTTATGTATATGCTAATTTAACAAGGTAAAACTTGGTTTTTCAAAGTATAAGTATTTTTAGAAAAATGGTCATTAAATGATTTTGTTGTAGCAAAAATGTTTAACTTCATATGTTTCACTAAAGTCTCACCTATGCCGTATGATTTTGAATACAAACCAAGGTATTTACAGTTCATAGACTTAAAGAAGAACTCGATCCAAGAAGATGGCAATTTGAATCAACGAAAACGGATTTGTAACGAAGAAACTATGACTGAAACAAAATTGGTTATCCTAGATCATTTCAACTACGGGATCAATTGGAAAAAAATTATATAAATCACATATTTCTAAGATAACATGATATTTTATATATATGTACTCATAATTCAATTTCATATGGTTCAGGATCACCCGTAAGCAACACGAGAAGATTAATCATAAGATCCCATGTTTGTACGCAACACGTCATTTGACAACACCGGTACTTTATGTACGCAATACGTCATTTGACAACACCGGTACCGTGGGTCAAGATTAATCTCGACCAACACATATACGATGGGGTTTTATGGGAGTTTTATTTATTTCGTTGGGGGTTTATTTATTGCGGGTATATTAAACATCTAAAAATGAACCATTAAAATTGAATTACTAACATCGAAACGCTAACTACGGACTAAGGAATTATTCAAAGTATTAAAAGTATTATAAATATATATACGAGACGTTTGTTTAAAATGAAAATATATTGATATATTATATATGGATAGGTTCGTGATATCAACCGGAAGACCAAGTCAAAAATATATATATCTTCGAGACAACAGTGAGTATATAGTCCCTTTTTGAACTTTAAATATTTTTGGGATGAGAATACATGCGCTGTTTTATAAATGATTTATGTTATGGACACAAGTAACTGAAAAATATATTCTACGTTGAGTTGTACCACTGGCATACTTCCCTGTAGCTTGGTAACTAATATTTACAGCGGTATTGTAAACGCGAATCCTGTTGATAGATCTATCGGGCCTGACAACCCCAACCGGACTGGACGACCATTATTCAACGGTTGCACAGTACTTCGTTTTGCGACTACACCTTGGTACGGTGTAGTAAGATTTCATATTAAAGGGAATATGCGACGTGATTAAATGTTAAGTATGGTTACCAAGTGCTCAACCACTTAGAATATTTTTATTGAAATGATTATATACGAAATCTTGTGGTCCATTGTTATAACGCTGCTAGCATTAAACCTATATATCTCACCAACTTTATGTTGACGTTTTAAAGCATGTTATTCTCAGGTACGAATTAAGTCTTCCGCTGTGCATTAGCTCATATTAAGGATATTGTTTGGGACCATTTAAGCTATGATACAAGGACGTTGCATTCGAGTCATTGAAGTTCATTAAAGACTATTGTTATGCAAATGGCAGATTAGATCATTTGGTTGTTATAAAATATTAGGCTAATATGTCAACTCTCGATGTAATAATAGATTGCCTTTAAGAAATAAATGCAACGTTTGTAAAATGTATCATATAGAGGTCAAGTACCTCGCGATGTTATCAACTATTGTAATTCGTTTTTAATCTATATGGACGATGTCCGGATGATTAGTTTCGGATCCTTTCAGTTGGTATCAGAGCGTTGGTCTTAGCGAACCAGGCCTTGCATTAGTGTGTCTAACTAGTAGTTGTTAGGATACATTAAATAAGTCTGGACTTTGACCGTGTCTGCCTGTCAAAAGTTTTGCTTATCAATCCTAGTCGGAAATCATCTGCTTATCATTCTTAGAGAACTGTCTGCTTATCATTCTTAAGTCTAGACACGTCTTATTGCATTTAAGTGCATCGATAGTGTATAGACAAAAATTCATATCCTAGCGTATCTGTTACTCTAGACATTGCCTGACGTATTTCAAAGATTCTCCGTAATTCATGGGATTTTGATATTATATATATACATATGTAAATTATGTATTGAAGAGTACCAAACCCAACTCCTATAATCTATTCCAAACCAAAAATTCATTTCTCCGACCATACAAGATGGATTCTTCATCCAGCTCAAATTCCTCCGACTTCGATAGCTTCGCCGATATGGATTTCCATTCGAGCTCCGAGAACAGCGTTACCGGAATGGATCAACCGATTTCCCATCATCTATTTTGGATGAATTGGGGATGGGTTCGTAATATACTAAATCTCTGGAGGCAAGAAGAAGGTGATCCATTCCATCCACCAAATTGTCCTCTTAACGATGAACCTGAAGCACTTACCGGCGAACCTATTCGAAACACCATTTTCTCGCTCATTTCTAGAGTATCTCGTCATGATTACATACTATCCCATATTTCGAATCTTGTTCATTCGCTCGTTCCAACCGTCAATCATCCCGGTATAATAGAAGAAGTCAACGAGCTTCGCGCTCGGGTAGTGGCTTTAGAAAATACGGTGCGAAGGTTACAAACACCAGCAGCAGCACCAGCAGCATAATCTATACCACCATCATCAACGCCGACAGTACTCTTGTCACCCCCAAAATCTCAACATCACAATCTGTATCTCGAATATCAACATCACACGACTCAATATCTGTACTTCGAGTATGATCTTCGTTCTATATATCGTTCTACATCGATTATCTTCGCTTTACGTATCGTATGATGATTATGTAATTTCTAAAGTCTTAGAGATTATGTAATCTAGAATTAACGATAAATCAAATGAGTTTATTATCTTATTGACTCATTAAATCTATGATTATCTCTGAAGAAAATATATATGCAAGTATATTTTCATAAAGATAGTAATTAAAAATTCCTTCGTACAAACTAATAATGATGAAAATATTTTAACGGGTGGGTAGTACCCGAGGAATATTTAGAATTCACATTAATAAGTTATATTGTACATTCTTGAATCTGATTCAACGGTCATTTGTTATTTTACTTACAACCATCGATATACGTATCCGTTCACCCCAGAATAACCATTTCCATTTAAATTTCATATTTGAATTTTTTTTTACCTATCCAAATCCAACAAGTGGCATAAGGAAGAAACATTGGACAATTAAAATGAAATAAAATGTTGATTATAACATATGAAACTAAACAATTCTTCAATTTTGCCACTTGATTTCATCCTAAACCTCATTTGTACTTCAACAATTATAATCCTCATTCAAATCTTTTCATGATTCTTGAAAACACCTCGATCGAGAAGTTGAACCAGCCGCACCTCGTTTACGGAAGAAAGATTTATGCATACAGTGATGCACCTGAAAAATTTTCGAAACCGAAGTTATAGTTAAAACGTATCCGCGTCGAATTCCTTATCATTCATTATCAAAAACAATCATACGATTCCTTTTCAAGAAGCTAATTTTGTCACAGCTCCACTTCGACTTCTCAGTGAGACTACTCCTATTATAATCTCGATATTTATACTTTGTCCTTTCGACGTTGTTACCGGAGAACCTTTTTCACAACATCATCAGCAGACGTACCAGCAACTCGTTATCTCTTTGGCGAAACCCGCAATCAGTATTTTGAAAATCTCGTAGAAATTCTCCCAGTTATACCGAGAACGACTATCCCTAAGAATTACATTTTTCGAATGTGAAGTTCTGAAAAACATCCTGGACTATGAAGTAGTTCTTGAAATGCTGAAGAAGCAGAAAAAAAAAAAAAACTGTAAACGACTTTAACAGTCAAAAGTTTAATGATGAAGTACATTGTATTGGTAAAGCTTAGAAAAAGAGGAGAGTTGGAACTGGAAAACGGATTGAGCAAAGTATGAAGGAGGATGTAGATAAATCACAAGAACTGAATCTGCTTTCAAAGGATTCAAACGATTCAGTGCTTGCTGAAACCATTAGTAAAAAAAAAAAAAAAAACCTACCCCTTATCCTAAACCTTTCCCGATGATATTCTTCATCATCATCTTATCTTAGATATTATAAGATATCTTCATATCTTTCGTTATACATATCCTCCATATTTCTGGAGATATTCTCACAACTGTTCTTATCCAAAATCATGTATTTCTCCGTAATATCTGCGTTACAATATAAAAGAAACTGTGTTAGTTTCTAAGTTCTAAAACCTTCAAGTTTAAAATAGGAATGTTTTGAAGTAGTGTTGGGAACTGATACATGAATTAGTATAATATAATGAAACTTGATCAACTTCATTATATTACAGTAAGTCATGTTAAGTTTCTAATGGAATGTGATGATTCACAGTACCGTCATCATGTGCCATGTTACACGGCTCTTACATTCTATCAAGTCTCCAAACATATTAGAACGTATCACCTTGATAGTTCTATTTTTCCGGAATATTCGAGTAATTTAACGAATCAAGATCGTGCCATTACAATTTTATTCTAAAACCAATAGCTAGGTTCATTCCAAATTTTATACCTACGAATTCCGAACTATTGATCGCTTGACTCAAGGACGGGAAGAAGAAACGAAGGGACAAAGTCCCAAAATAGAAATTGGGGTATAGATCACAGCAAATAGGAGAGAATATTAACTATGGATGACAATGATTATGGAAAACAGAAGCAGGAGCATCGAAGTATAAGGAAAGATATCAAACCCAACAACCACCCAGAAACTACAAACCGTGTATATCAATACGTATGGCGACGTAAAGACACGGGAGAATTAGAAACATTATAATTCCAAGAAAATCATAAAAGTGAATAGATTCTTCTGGCGGTAGATGGAAGAGAAGAATGAAAGATATAAAAGTTAGAAGTATAACAAAAATCAGAACGGGATGAAGCATTTCAAAGGATACCTTAAAGTAGGAATTAAGGAGAAAGAGTAGAAGATGCGAGTTGTGAAAAATAAGGAAACGAAGGGGTGGATTTATAGTGAAATATCCGACAGAGAAATCGAAACAGATTACCGCATTAAATCAAAGAAGATTCTGATCGCCGAATAACCAAATCTTATTACGTAAGATTTTTCCTAAATCCCTTAAATCCCGGAAATCAATTCTAAACCACGTCATCGATTAAAAACGATTCCATATTTACTCATTTCATTTTTTTTTTTGTGATAGCTTCGCTCGTGCGTCTCACATAACCAAATCGTTTTATCTAAATCTTTCAATAATGATAAAATTTCATTATTACCTCATATTCGTCATGAAAACATTCCTATGGTTATTTATGACAACCTCTACCAAATTTCGAGGACGAAATTTCTTTAACGGATGGGTACTGTAACGACCCGGAAATTTCCGACCAAATTTAAACTCTAATCTCTATATGGTTCCGACACGATAAGCAAAAACCCTAAAGTTGACCCGCATTTTTTTTCGATCGTTCTATACTTATAAGATTAATATTTACATAAATTAAAACTTATCAACATGATAAGCAATCCAAATTGTTGAGACTTATATTTTCGAAAAGAGTTTTACACAACGTTTGACCATCTAGTTTGACCGACGATATCACGAACTATACAATATATGATAATTATACGTTTGTGTATATATATGTATATATACATATTTAACATGATCTAAGAATGTTTTAATATCTCATTTTGTATTAATAACAACAAGTTATAAGTATATTTTGAAACTACTAACTTAAGTTTTCAAAACAATAACAATACGTAACGTTATTTGACATAAATACTTACAACCTATAATGTTTATACATATATCGTATAAGTAATGTATTTAATCACTTTTAAAGACTTAAATACATAAAACCATATAAGTGTATTCACAAAAGATAGCTATATTTGAATCCTCATTCCATTTTTCACAAAATTCTATACGTATACCTAGAGTATTTGTACTCGTATCATACATAGCTTCTATACGTATTTACTAATAGTAAATACATGTCAAATCACCACCTAACCAGCCATTGTACATGCCCTTAGGGCTAGGTAATTGTATTTGGAAGCAATTAGGACTAGATACATAAAATGATTACTTGAAAATTTTGTCCATATACTCCCATTATACACGTTTTTTTTTAGTATAAATACATGAGCATTTTTGTTTCATTTTACTTCAATATTTTAGCCAAAACACACACATACTTTGAAGCCTTAAAACCCTTAATCAATTCAGCAAAGTTTTCAAGAAGATCTAGCTTCAAAAACCATACTAAAACACCATAAGAAAATCATACAAAAACACTTCAAGAAAACCTTCCAAGAACACCAACTTACTTCCAATCTTTCATCCACTTCCATCACCCTTTTGATTCTAGCTTCTTACTCCTCTTTTACAGCAAACTTATCCAAGGAACTTGAGGTAGAATCTATGTTCATAACCTTGTTCGATTCATATATATATATAGCTATCTTATTTTGTGGTACAAAAGTTTAACAACAAGAACATAGTTTGAATGTTTTCAAACTTGTTTGCAAACTAAATAGATCCTTCTAACTTAACTTTTAAAATACTTCAAGACCTGTAATATAACTTATGTATATGCTAATTTAACAAGGTAAAACTTGGTTTTTCAAAGTATAAGTATTTTTAGAAAAATGGTCATTAAATGATTTTGTTGTAGCAAAAATGTTTAACTTCATATGTTTCACTAAAGTCTCACCTATGCCGTATGATTTTGAATACAAACCAAGGTATTTACAGTTCATAGACTTAAAGAAGAACTCGATCCAAGAAGATGGCAATTTGAATCAACGAAAACGGATTTGTAACGAAGAAACTATGACTGAAACAAAATTGGTTATCCTAGATCATTTCAACTACGGGATCAATTGGAAAAAAATTATATAAATCACATATTTCTAAGATAACATGATATTTTATATATATGTACTCATAATTCAATTTCATATGGTTCAGGATCACCCGTAAGCAACACGAGAAGATTAATCATAAGATCCCATGTTTGTACGCAACACGTCATTTGACAACACCGGTACTTTATGTACGCAATACGTCATTTGACAACACCGGTACCGTGGGTCAAGATTAATCTCGACCAACACATATACGATGGGGTTTTATGGGAGTTTTATTTATTTCGTTGGGGGTTTATTTATTGCGGGTATATTAAACATCTAAAAATGAACCATTAAAATTGAATTACTAACATCGAAACGCTAACTACGGACTAAGGAATTATTCAAAGTATTAAAAGTATTATAAATATATATACGAGACGTTTGTTTAAAATGAAAATATATTGATATATTATATATGGATAGGTTCGTGATATCAACCGGAAGACCAAGTCAAAAATATATATATCTTCGAGACAACAGTGAGTATATAGTCCCTTTTTGAACTTTAAATATTTTTGGGATGAGAATACATGCGCTGTTTTATAAATGATTTACGTTATGGACACAAGTAACTGAAAAATATATTCTACGTTGAGTTGTACCACTGGCATACTTCCCTGTAGCTTGGTAACTAATATTTACAGCGGTATTGTAAACGCGAATCCTGTTGATAGATCTATCGGGCCTGACAACCCCAACCGGACTGGACGACCAGTATTCAACGGTTGCACAGTACTTCGTTTTGCGACTACACCTTGGTACGGTGTAGTAAGATTTCATATTAAAGGGAATATGCGACGTGATTAAATGTTAAGTATGGTTACCAAGTGCTCAACCACTTAGAATATTTTTATTGAAATGATTATATACGAAATCTTGTGGTCCATTGTTATAACGCTGCTAGCATTAAACCTATATATCTCACCAACTTTATGTTGACGTTTTAAAGCATGTTATTCTCAGGTACGAATTAAGTCTTCCGCTGTGCATTAGCTCATATTAAGGATATTGTTTGGGACCATTTAAGCTATGATACAAGGACGTTGCATTCGAGTCATTGAAGTTCATTAAAGACTATTGTTATGCAAATGGCAGATTAGATCATTTGGTTGTTATAAAATATTAGGCTAATATGTCAACTCTCGATGTAATAATAGATTGCCTTTAAGAAATAAATGCAACGTTTGTAAAATGTATCATATAGAGGTCAACTACCTCGCGATGTTATCAACTATTGTAATTCGTTTTTAATCTATATGGACGATGTCCGGATGATTAGTTTCGGATCCTTTCAACAGTTTTTATAGCGGGTGAGGTTGTCAACCTAACGGATCCGTCCATCTAAATTGTGCTTACACCGATGGTATTAAAAGTATTCAAGCTAGATGCTTTTTGAACAAACTCATTATGCATATGTGTAGTACTCATGTCCATACAAAGTATTTGAAAATGTAAATATAACAGCGTGTATTCTCATCCCTGAAAACATGTAAAAAGCGGGACTGTAGACTCACCTTTGAATAAAGCTCGGAATGAAAGACAAACGACTTGTACGGTTTAGACCTGAGTAATGCAACCTAAGTATACGTATGTAGGTTGGTCAATATATGTATCTTAAATAAGTGTGGCTTCATAGTGTACGTTGTCTTATTGCTCGACTCGACGCGTTTCAAAGTAAAAGTCAACTATATCATGCAAGTCAAACAAAGTCAACCGAAGTCAAACCGAAAGTCAAACTTAGTCAATGTGGTCAACTAAAGTCAACATCAGTAGGTTCATGTTAAATATTGGTCAACATGTTAAACCTAAGTCAAACAATACGTTTTAGGTCATGAATGATCATTTTCACAATTTCAGTTTATCGTCATGCACAAAGTTTATGAACACGTAGCATACGTAGCACATTATCTCATAGTACAAAATTCACGTAAATATGAAAAACTCCATATCACAAATATACTTAAAATCAATTCCAAAAAGTCCGGCTAGGGACTCATATGACAATTAAAAGTCAGGAATCAGAAGGGATACATTTGGGGTTTACCAAGTCAGTTTCTGACCCGTGCACTGATTTCATTTTGGCTATAACCGGAGTTAGGAACATGAAATTGATACAAGACCAGTGACCATAGTTCAAGGACAAATCAAAGTAACACATATAAAAAATCTAGCAACTTTTGTTTAGCCAATTTGTACAGTTTATTCGTGCAAGTTGAACATTCAGTTTTCACCTCAAATCAGAATTCACATAAGGTACAGCTCTATTGTGCCCAATGAATAAGGTTTCAGAGATTGACATAAACTAAAAATAAGTCACATATCATGTTAAGTTTCATTTTCCAGAAGCATACATGCTCATGCAATATACACAATCCACAGAGTACAAAAACGTGTTCAATTTATAGATTCGATTCTCATTTAGTTAGTCACATTCGCACGCGATTAACCGAAGATCTAGATACAATTAGCCTATGATATCCACATGAAAGATGAATTAATTTTTGTCTACTTTTCAAATATGCAAATCTTCAATCACAGAAGTTAATACATTTTATCATACAAGGTTATTTTCATGCAAGTGCTGTATAAAACTACTTTTAAACTAATTCAAGCATATCTCGAGCTATACATAAGCAAACGACATGATATCCTAGTCTAAATTGAGTGTTTTTAAATTATATTTCCAGTGGTATAAGTCTCACATGCCAATTCATTGTATATCAATACCAAATTTCTGATCAATCAACAAAAACACAACGATAATTCTAATTGGTCAAAAACGTGTATATTGGCAGAGACACGCTAACTCTGTGTGCCGTAGCACCCACCAATCCCACCCCGAAAGGGACCTGTGCCGGAAAAGCACCTCCTCCCAGGTACCACAGTGACGGCAAGGCGATCTTTACCCCAACTAGCTAGTCCCCCGAAGCACTTTACATATCCCTCCCCCCCCTCCCCCCGGAGGGGAAAATAATTCCAAGTGGGGCGCCCAGACTGAGAATCGAACTTGCGTCTTTATTGGTCAAAGCTTCCCTGACATAACTTAATCATACGGAAATGAAATCAAGCGAATTCAAAGCCTAAACTCAATAGTTTTTCGCAAGGAATCTGATTATAATATAATAATTAACATTTGAAAAACTTAATTT
The DNA here is from genome assembly GCF_046630445.1 of Rutidosis leptorrhynchoides. Taxonomy (NCBI): domain Eukaryota; kingdom Viridiplantae; phylum Streptophyta; class Magnoliopsida; order Asterales; family Asteraceae; genus Rutidosis; species Rutidosis leptorrhynchoides. The sequence goes on along the minus strand of NC_092339.1, from coordinate 289,583,311 downwards.
TTCTGATCAAACAAATACAAATTCGTTTTTAAACCCTAGCGCATCAAACAATCAAATTAACGATTACAATTAACACGTACGCGTATAGACTTGAGCAATTGACAACATAACTATGAAACTCACATGAAAGTCAGATTTTAAGAATTAGGGTTTATGCAATTATACCTTTGATCGTAAAAGAATTATATCAACGCGTAGGGGAGATCGAGAATTGCAACGTTTGTTCTTGAGGTTTAATCAAAAAGTGAAAAATTGATGGTGATAGTATGGTGGTGGTGATCGACGGTTTGGGGGAGCCAGGGAGGGATCGACTGCTACTTTTTTTAGGTTTAGGGAAAGAATACAAGTTACTAGTTAATTTATACATGGACTAATTACCACTAATTGCACTTAAGTCCCTCCATTAAGCTAAAAATTAACAAAATAAGGGAAGGGGGAGGGGGTCGGCCGAATGGGCCCCATGGGGTATCCCCGGGCTCTCGTTTTGCAATCCCGTGTAATCGTTGTCCGTTTTAAGTGCCGTTTAGTAGTACTGAAGGCCCGGAACGCTAACCCGATCGTTAAACGCAACCAGTTGTTTAATTTATTAAAAACCCAATAAATTAAATATTTTAAAAAGTTAATAATTAATAAAATTAATTATTAAAATAAACCCGAGCGTTTCGTTGCTCAAAAAGCTATTATCAAAATCGTATAGTTTTTATCGTATTTCATTATCCGACATATTTATTTAAATTAATATCAAATCATATTAATTATTGAAACCCTCTGAAGATCAAGTACGCATTTAATACACATAAACGCATAAAAGTTAAATAATCGCCGTTAAATAAACTAACGGAAGGTTAACGGAAGTAACGAAAAAATCAGGGTTGTTACATTACCCACCTGTTATTGAAAATTTCGTCCAAATTTTAGTGATCGTCCGCTGAAGTAGTTTCCTCAGGAAACAGTTGAGGATATTTCAGCCTCATCTGGTCTTCACGATCCCACGTGAACTCTGGTCATCTTCTCGCGTTCCACCGAACTTTAACGATAGGAATTCTGCTTTGCTTCAACTGTTTGACCTCACGGCCCAAGATTTCAATAGGTTCCTCAATGAAATGAAGTTTGTCTTCGATACGTAGTTCCTCTAAAGGAATAATCAAATTATCATCAGCTAGGCACTTCTTTAGATTGGATACATGGAAAGCGTCATGAATACCGCTGAGTGTTTGTGGCAATTCCAATCTATAAGCTACTGGTCCAACTCTTTCAGTTATCTCAAATGGTCCAACATATCTAGGACTCAGTTTACCTCGTTTCCCAAATCGTACAACGCCCTTCCAAGGTGATACCTTAAGCATAACCTTGTCACCAACTTGGAACTCTATGTCCTTCCGTCTAACATCGACGTAACTCTTTTGACGACTTCGAGCCATCCTCAGTCATTCCTGAATCTGTAGGACTTTCTCAGTTATCTCCTGAGTAATCTTAGGACCTGTCAACTGACTATATCCCAATTCGCTCCAACAAACAGGAGATCTACACTTCCTTCCGTATAATGCCTCGAAAGGTGCAGCTTTAATACTCGCATGGTAGCTGTTATTGTATGAGAACTCAGCTAGTGGTAAATACTTATCCCATCCGTTTCCGAAATCAATGACACACGCTCTCAGCATGTCCTCAAAAGTCTGAATAGTTCGTTCGCTCTGGCCATCCGTCTGGGGGTGATATGCTGTACTCATATCTAAACGGGTCCCCATTGCTTTCTGCAATGATTGCCAAAACCTGGAAGTAAATCTGCTGTGGCGATCGGATATAATGGATATAGGCACTCCATGCCTAGAGACGACTTCCTTAATGTAGATCTGAGCCAACTTCTTCATTTTATCAGTTTTTCTTATCGGTAAGAAGTGTGAGGACTTAGTGAGATGATCCACGATAACCATAATAGTATCGTGACCTCCCGCCATTCTTGGTAGTTTCGTAATGAAGTCCATGGAAATACCGTCTCACTTCCACTGGGGAATCTCTGGTTGAGTTAATAATCCTAATGGCTTCTGATGTTCAGCCTTGACTTTAGCGCAAGTCAAGCACTTCCCGACATAGGTAGCAATATCAGCTTTCAAATTTGGCCATCAATAAAATGCCTTCAAATCCTGGTACATCTTATCTGATCCGGATGAATTGAGTATCTCGACTTGTGTGCTTCCTCCAACACTAGTTCTCTCAATCCACCAAACTTTAGTACCCAAATTCGGTTAGCAAAGTACCGTGTTCCATCCTCCTTGATGTCAAAGTTCTTATCCATCCCTTTGAGAAATTCAACATCGACATTCTCTTGTTTCATGGCTTCTTGTTGTGCTTCGCGGATTTATGATGTGAGATTCGTACGGACAACTATGTTAAGAGCTTTAACCCTAAGAGGTTTCTCTCGCTCCTTTCTGCTTAAGGTATCCGCTACAACATTCGCCTTTACCGGATGGTATTGGAGTTCGCAGTTATAATCGTTAAGTAGTTCCATCCAACATCGTTGTCTCATGTTGAGCTGTTTCTGATCGAATATGTGCTGTAAACTCTTATGGTCAGTGAAGATAGTGAACTTGGTTCCAAACAGGTAGTGTCTCCACATTTTAAGTGAAAAGACAACAGCTCCTAACTCAAGGTCATACGTAGTGTAGTTCTGCTCGTGAATCTTTAACTGACGCGATCCATAAGTAATAACCTTGTTTCGTTGCATAAGCACGCAACCCATTCCTTGACGTGTGGCATCACAATAAACAACAAAATCTTCACTTCCCTCGGGTAGAGACAATACTGGTGCAGTTGTTAACTTCTCTTTCAACAACTGAAATGCAGTCTCTTGCGATTCTGACAACTCAAACTTCTTGCCCTTATGAGTCAATGCGGTTAATGGTCGGGCAATCTTAGAGAATCCTTCAATGAATCTCCGATATTAACTAGCTAGACCCAAAAACTGCCTAATCTGCGTTGGCGTCTTTGGAGTTTCCCAATTCTTAACCGACTCAATCTTTGCTGGATCAACCTGTATTCCATTGGCCCCTACAACATGGCCAAGAAATTGTACTTCGGGTAACCAAAAGTCACACTTAGAGAACTTTGCATACAACTGCTCTTCTCTAAGCATAGTCAATATCGAACGTAGATGCTGCTCGTGCTCTTCTCTGTTCTTGGAGTACACCAATATATCATCAATAAACACAATGACGAATTTATCTAGGTATGGCTTACACACACGGTTCATGAGGTCCATGAACACTTCTGGTGCGTTCGTCAAACCAAACGACATCACTGTAAGCTCATAATGCCCATAACGTGTTCTAAACGCTGTCTTCGGGACATCAGCTTCTTTGACTCTCAATTGGTGATACCCGTATCTCAAATCAATCTTCGAATAACAACTGGATCCCTGCAGCTGATCAAATAAGTCATCAATTCTCGGTAGCAGATACTGATTCTTGATTGTCAGCTTGTTCAATTCTCTGTAGTCGATACACAATCTCATCGACCCATCCTTCTTCTTAACAAACAGGACCGGAGCTCGCCAAGGCGAAGAACTCAGTCGAATAAATCCCTTATCTAACAACTCTTGCAATTGACTAGACAACTCTTGAAGCTCTGGGGGTGCGAGTCTGTACGGTGCGCGAGCCACCGGTGCCGCTCCTGGCACTAAGTCTATCTGAAACTCAACTTCTCGATGCGGTGGGAGACCAGGTAATTCCTCCGAAAAAACTTCAAGAAATTCCTTAACTATAGGAACGTCTTCGGGTCTCCTTTCTTCTGGTACAATTTGGCTTACATGAGCCAAGAACGCGATACATCCTTTTCTCACATACTTCTGGACTTTCAAGCAGTTAATGAGATGTAATTGTGAGCCATTCTTTTCACCATAAATCATCATAGGTTCACCGTCAGCAATAGAAATACGAATAGCCTTTAGGTCACAGACCACCTCGGCTTTGTTACCAGCTAAACAGTCCATTCTAACCACAAGGTCAAAACTTCCCAGTTTAATAGGTATCACATCAATGCTAAAAGGCTTACTTTCTAACGTCAAAGTACAATCACGCTAAATCTTATCAGCTCTCATCAAGTTACCATTTCCTAGTTCTATGGAATACACGTTATCTAAGGAAGAAACAGAATTCTTAACATTGTGACAAATATCCTTAGATTTAAAACTTCTATCGGCGCCAGTATCAAAACAAAACATAAATATTAAAATAGTTGGGCAAGAACGTACCTTTAACTGAGTTAAGGTCATTGCATGTCCCATTGGGGTGATGGGTGGTTACAGTTCCCTGAGTAGATTCATCTTTCTTCTTCCTCGGGCAGTCCTTCGCGTAATGGCATGCTTCGCCACACGTAAAGCACCTATTTTTATTGATGTTGACCTTACAATCTAGGGCCAGGTGACCCTTCTTTTGACACTTGATGCAAACCAGCATTTTGCATTCCCTATGGTGGTGCCTTCCACATTTTCCGCACAATAGTAGTTTTCCCTTGTAATTCGTGTTGGATGAAGATCCTTTCTCGAAGTTACGGGGCATCCCTTGCCTCTCACCTCGGTTCTGTGCTAGACTTCTAACAATATTCTCACTTCGTTTCCTTTTCCCATTAACTCCATTTCCTGTAACAGGCATCTCTATTCACTTCCGATCGACTAACTTGCTTCATCCTGTTTATCGCCATGTTGATGACTCCGAGTATTGTCTTTGGTTGATGGGAAAGGACAAAACCAAACACTTCCATCGGCAATCCCGACATGTACCTCTCGATTGCTCTTTCCGCTGATGAGACCAAATGTGATCAAAGAAACGATAGCTCCCGAAATTGGTTAGTGTAACTAGCAATGTCGTTTTCAATGACCCTTATGTTCAGAAGTTCATTTTCCCACCTTATCCGCTCTCGTCTGGGACAGTATTTTTCAATCATGCAATCAAAACCTGCAGCTATAAGAGCTTCCGTCACACGTTGGTTAACGAGTTCTTCAACTTGAGCCTCGAGCATTTATGTAGTAAACATGGTCTCCTTCTACACAAATGATACATCGAAGTAAGATCAATGAAAAACAGAGTTATTAAAAATATACTAGCAACGAGTGTTGAAGACTAGTAAATAATAGTACGAAAAGATTCGCTAGTAGTGAGAAGTAGCGTAAGTAGTATTAGTAGTGATAGAAGTAACACTAGTGGTAGTAGTAGTAGTGGTACTAGTGTCATGTAGTGATAGTAGTGGTAGTAACACTAAGTAGTAACATTAATGGAAATAGTAATAGTATAACATAACACAAGTATTATGATCATACAAAGTTACTAAATATAGAATAATACCGCATGCAATAAAAGATGATAGTTACTAATAGCATAATCCACCATTATATAAATAAAATCCGAAAGTGATAAACCAAATTCCAAAGTAGTAAACCAAACAATAAACATAATGTGCTAATAGCCCGGTTTATAACACCCGGTAAGTCTTATATAATCAATTAAAGAAAGTATGGCGGATGAAAAAGGAAAAGAAGCTCATGGTCAACGACCCTTCACTTCCTCTTTTGTCGGGTATGGGAGGCAGGTCCATCATTCCTCGGCCTATTACGTTCCGCCTCTAGCGCAGCAACCCTGGCAGTCAAGGCTGCTATCAATCCCGCCATCTCAACGAACCTCGCTTCAGCCTCGTACGTATAAGTATTTATACCTGTGACTCTTTCCTCCATCCTCTCAAGATCATCGGGGTGCGGATATGTCCTAGCAATATCGCTCAAAGCGTTAAAACGATCAACAATATCCCTGTTACTGTTAGTATGAACCAAATCCAATGCATAAAGGTTCATGGGATGGTTAGATATCTGATGCGGAGCAGGTGCTGGTGCTGGGGCAGGAGCATTCACCTCAGCCACACTGGAGTCGCTGTCACTGCTTCCTGAATTCTGTGACATCTAACTCATAGTACAAGAACACAAACGAAACAGATTAGTCAAGTAAATAACGTTAGTCACAAAGTACTCATGTAATGACTAAGTCCCGGTCGTAGTCTAGACTCATCAAGGTGTCCTAATAACCAAATCAGACACTAATGCAAGTCCTAGTTTACCTACGAACTGTTAGCTCTGATAACAACTATAACACCCCGCCAAATTACCATCTGACGGCGTGTTAATTCAGGTCCCACAGTTAACAATTACGCTGAAAGGACCCGTTCATATACATTATAAACGATTCACAATAGTTGATTACATCGCGAGGTATTTGACCTCTATATGATACATTTTACAAACATTGCATTCGTTTTTAAAAGACAAACTTTCTTTACAACGAAAGTTGACGGCATGCACACCATTTCATAATACATCCAACTATAATTGGCTTAATAATAATCTTGATGAACTCAATGACTTGAATGCAACGTCTTTTAAAATATGCCATGAATGACTCCAAGTAATATCCTTAAAATGAGCTAATGCACAGCGGAAGATTTCTTTAATACCTGAGAATAAACATGCTTTAAAGTGTCAACCAAAAGGTTGGTGAGTTCACAGGTTTATCATAACAATCATTTCAATATATTAATAGACCACAAGATTTCCGTTTATAAATATATGTACACTCGTAAGTGTATAAAAGTATTCTATAAGTTGTAGGCACCCGGTAACAAGCCTTAACGTTCATGTTTTACCCTCTGAAGTACACCAGATCAGGTGTGTTTAAAATAACCTCGAAGTACTAAAGCATCCCATAGTCAGGATGGGGTTTGTCAGGCCCAATAGATCTATCTTTAGGATTCGCGCCTACCGTACATAGACAAGTAGTTTAATGTTACCAAGCTAAGGGTATATTTCTGGTTTAAACCCACGTAGAATTAGTTTTAGTACTTGTGCCTATTTCGTAAAACATTTATAAAAACAGCGCATGTATTCTCAGTCCCAAAAATATATATAAAAGGGAGCAAATGAAACTCACAATACTGTATTTCGTAGTAAAAATACATATAACGTCATTTAATAAGTGCAAGGTTGGCCTCGGATTCACGAACGTATCAATATTGAGATTCAATATTGCAGGAAAGTACGTAGACGCAACGGAGATGATAAACACTAGATTGACCTCACGAGCATACCCATGAACCATACCCATCACCTCCATAGCTATAACCCATAATTTCCTTAGCTTCGACTCATTCAAAAAAACTATTTTGAAATCACTCGGACAGCACTCCGTCGTAATATTTTATGTATACTAATAATATCTTGAAATAATACAGAGCAAATATATATATATATATATATATATATATATATATATATATCAATTGAGAGAGTTTAGAGAAATATATTTTCAAGTTTCTATGAAATAATGAAACCTATTGAATTCTATTTATAATAGATTTTTGAATTATAAAAGTTAATTATTAAAGTATGAATTATTAAAGTAAATTATTAAAGTATGAATTATTAAAGTATGAATTATTAAAGTATGAATTATTAAAGTGAATTATTAAAGTGAATTATTAAAGTATGAATTATTAAAGTTAAAGTAAAGTAAAAGGAAAGTAAAGGTAAAGTTAAAGTATAGTAAAAGTATAAAAACTATGTACGTATAATACGCGTATAAATATATATAATATTAATTTAAATCGTTATATATATTTAATGAAATAAAATATAAATATCGTTATATTTATTATACTGGTTAAGTAATGAGTTGTCAAAAGTGATTCTAGATATTTATAAAAGTTATATACGTTTTAATAATAAAGTTCTTTTTAAACTGAAAACGTCTTTGTACGTTTGAAAATAGATTAATAGAATATTATGGAAACCAATTCTCCACTAACTTTTGTCTAACTTTCGTAAATGACACTTTTTGTTTTTATTTATAAATAGCTTTACAAATTATTCTGAATATCGTTAAGAGGAATAGATTTTCTCAAATCTTAGTGGACCTCTCAACAGAGACTTGTAATCATAATTCAATGTTTCTGATAATTCAATCATTTAATATTTTTTTTTTCGTCGAAAATCATATTGAAACAAATACGTTCGTGTAAAGTATTATACGTTTAATACTTTATTAATATTCTCAAGTTATAATATATATATACATATACATATCTATTTATATATAACGGTTCGTGAATCGTCGGAATTTGGTCGAGGTTATAATGAATGTATGAACACAGTTTAAAATTCTTGAGATTTAACTTAACAAACTTTGCTTATCGTGTCTGAATATTATAAAGATTAAAGTTTAAATTTGGTCGAAAATTTCCGGGTCGTCACAGTACCTACCCGTTAAAGAAATTTCGTCCCCGAAATTTGATAGAGGTCGTCATGACTAACAATGAGAATGTTATTATAACGATTATAGAGTTTTATCATGTTCAAGAAGAATGGATAAAATAATTCGATTACTCGAAGCGTATGAGTGAAGTTATCGTAAATGAATGAAATAAGATAATAGTGATTCGTCGTATCTTTTGACGTCATCACGATTGATCTCCGAAAAGAAAATCTTTGTAATCTATATTGGATTTGATTATTCGGCGATTAAGGAAATTATGATCCTCTTCGAATTAATGCGATAATCCATTTTGATTTCTCTGTCGGATATTTCACTATAAATCCACCTCATTTGTTTTCTTACAACTCACACCTTCTCAACTCATATTTTAAAGTATTTGTCAATATGCTTCATCCAGTGCTGATTCTTGATATACTCCTCACTTTCATATCTGTCGCTCTTTTTTTTCATCTGCCTCCGGAAGAATCTATTTACTTCTACTATACTCTTGGTTTTATAGTGTTTTTAGTTCTCCCGTGTCTTTATATTGCTATATGAATTGATATATACGGTTTGTGATTTCTGGGTTGTTGTTGGGTTTTATATCTTCCCTTATATTTCAAAGTCCTTGCTTCTTCTATAATCATTGTCATCCACAGTTAATGCTCTCTTCTATTTGCTATGATTTATACTCCCATTTCTAGTTCGGAGCTTTGTCCTTCCGTTTCTTCTTCTTGCGATTAAGCACCGCTTGTAATGGTCCAGAATTCGCAGATAAAAATTTCGGAATGAACATTGTTAATGTTCTAGGAAGGAAATTGTAATGACACGATCTTGACTTGTCAAATTACCAGAATACCTCGGAAAAGGCCGAATCATCAAGAAATATTTTCTTGATATTTAGAGATCAAAGAGAATACAAGAGTCGCATAACATAGCACATGATGACATTATGATCTGTGAATCATCATGTTTCATTTAGAAACTCAGCATGAATTACTGTAATATAATCACGTTGATCAAGTGTCATTATATTATACTAACTCATGCTTCAGCTCCCAACACTTCTTCAAGAATATTCCTATTTTAAACTCGAATGTTTCAGAATTTAGAAACTAAAATAGTTTCTTTTATGATATAATACAGATAGCGCGAAGAGGTAAATGATTTCAGATAAGAATAATTATAAAAATATCTTCAGAAGTATGGATGATATTTATAATGAAAGATACGATGATATCTTAGAATGTCTAATATCAGAGGATGATGAAGGATATTGTCCGCAAGGGTTTAGAGTCAGGAGCAAGGTATTCGTTAATGACTTCAGCAAGTACTGAATCATTTGGATTCTTTAAAGGCGGGTTCAGCCTTTGTGATTTGTCCACAGCCTCATTCATACTTTGCTCAATCCGTTTTCCAGTTCCAAAGCTTCTCTTTTTTTGAGCTTTGCCAATATACTATCCTTTATCATCCAACTTTTTAATGTTAAGGTCGTTTACAGTTTTTGCTGCTTCATCAGCATTTTTCAAAATTTCGAGAACTGGTTCGCAGTTTAGGGTGTTTTTCAGAAATTTCTCATTCAAAGAATGTAAGTCTTGGAGGTAGACGTTGTGTGTATATGTAATTGTTGATGTAGACATGCTGCGAGGTTTCAAAATACTGATTGCTGATTCTCAATAATTGGTATGGCAATTCTTGTTAGAAGGTACGAATGATTATATGATAGGGTTTCGATAATTATAATGATTTTTTTTTTTGGAAAGTCAAAGATCAATGAAGTTGTTGGTAAGTTTATTGCTAATGTGGTGAATATAAACGATTCCCCGGTAACGTTGGCGAAAGGGCAACGTATCTATCGAGGTTATAATAAGACTGTTTTGATTGAGAAGTCGAAGATGACTTGCTGGAGCTGTGACAAAACTGTCTATTTTGAAACGGAATTGAAAAGTTATTTTAGCTAGTAAATGCCAAAGGGTCTAACACGGATACGTGTCGAACTATGACTTGGGTTTTGAGAGTTTTTCAGGTGTATAACTGTGGGTAACATGTGGTTGGATCATCATCTCGATTGTTCCTTAGTTGAAGTGTCTTCAGGAATTTCGAAGGGTTTGAGCACATATTGTAATCGTTAATACATATGATGTTCTAACACAGTTTTGAAGTCAAAGTATAGCTTTAAAAGATATAGGAATCTAAGAGTGATGGTACTGGTTATATTTCGAATTGAATTATGCGATTTCAAAATCAGAATATGTAATTGAATTTGAATGAGTATGATTGTTTTGATTTATATGAAAGAATGGATATTGTTGTGAAAGTAGGGAGTATAATTGATGATTGCTGAATCAGTTTCGAAAAATGTAATATATTAATTGTGAATTTATATATCTCTCGGGTATTACCTACCCGTTAAAAAAATTTTCACAATTAATATTTTGTACAAAAGAAGTTTATTACAGTCTTTATGAAAATATATGTGTATATTTTCTTTAGATGTAATATAGATTTAATGAGTTAATATTAAATTAAACTCATTTGTTTTATGGTTGGAACTAGAATTGAGTAATCCCTAAAACTTTATAAATTGCATAAGTATTTCTTCAATAATATTGAAATTTTGAATCATTACTTTGTTATTTGTTGGTTTTCGTGAAATTCTTGTGAACTTCGCAAGGTACGAATGATGTTATTTGAAAAGTTTCGAGTACATCGATGATGAAAGCGTAAAATCAAACATATATTCGAATAATACACTTGATTTATTATAAATTGGATTTTTTATTGAATTGAGACAGAGATTGTAATTAACGATGGTTAAGTTGCGGACGAAGGACGTACATCATTGCATATTTGTAATATGAATTAACTGAGTAGTTAAGATTCACACATAATAGCTTAATACGGGAAGATTTATTATGGTTTAAAAATTTATACATATAAAATATACATATAAATCTTTCGATTGGAAATGAGTTAATACTTCATAACTCGTTGATACAATATATTTGTTGTTGATTCGTAATGATGTCCACAATGATTCTTGAACTGACAGAGTTTGTGATGTTACAGGTGCTGTTGATTCTGACGATACTGACGGCACTGACTGTGTTGATGATGCTACGGTCCTGTTGATGCTGTTGGTAAAACAATTCTAGCTTGTAAATCGTACACCATTTTCGATCAAAGTTTCTACTCTACCATCTCCGTTCACTCATCTGATTTACGGTCAGAATTAAATAATCTCTAAGATTTTGGAGATTACATAACTGCCGCAGAGATATCTCTTCAATGAAGTTTATGAATTAATACTTCATCGTTTGTTGTTGTTGATATTCCTGGATATTTACAGGGCGTATGACGTTGATGTTTGAGATACATATTGTGATGTTGCGGTGTGGGATGTGGATGTTGTTGTTGTTGGTGGTGATGGTACTGTTGGTGTTGCTGATGGTGGTACTGTTTATGCTGCTGGTGCTGCTGCTGGTGTTTGTAACCTATGCACCATATTCTCCAAAGCCTCTACCCGAGCGCGAAGCTCGTTGACTTCTTCTATTACACCGGGGTGATTGTCGGTTCGAACGATCGGATAAATAAAATCTAGAATTTGGTGTAGTATGTAATCGTGACGAGATACTCTAGAAATAAGAGAGAAAATGGTGTTTCGGATAGGTTCGCCGGTAAGTGCTTCAGGTTCTTCGCCAAGAGGGCAATGTGGTGGATGGAAGGGATCACCTGCTTCTTGTCTCCAATGATTAAGGAGGCTACGAAACCATCCCCAATTCATCCAGAATAGATGATGACAAATTGGTTGATCCATTCCAGTCACACTGCTTTCGGAACTTGTGTGGGATTCCATTTCGGAATCCGAGGGACTTGAACTAATGACGAATTCCATTTCGTACGATTGAATAAATAATTTTTCGATATGAAATGATTTTCCGGCTATCGGGTGGTATTCTAATTATATAGAGCAAAAGGTTTCGTAGATTACGGAGGAATTTACGGAATATGTCAGGCAAAGTTTACAGTAACAGATACGCTAAGATATGAATTAGTAGATACGCTAAGATATGAATTTTGTCTATACACTATTCATACAATCAATGCAATAAGATGTGTCTAGACTAAGAATGATAAGCAGGTAATTTCCGACAAGAATGATGAGCAAAACTTTTGAAATGCAGACACGGTCGAAGTCCAGACTCACGAATGCATCCTAACGACTATCAGTTAGACACACTAATGCAGACCTGGTTCGCTAAGACCACCGCTCTGATACCAACTGAAAGGACCCGTTCATATACATTATAAATGATTCACAATAGTTGATTACATCGCGAGGTATTTGACCTCTATATGATACATTTTACAAACATTGCATTCGTTTTTAAAAGACAAACTTTCTTTACAACGAAAGTTGACGGCATGCACACCATTTCATAATACATCCAACTATAATTGGCTTAATAATAATCTTGATGAACTCAATGACTCGAATGCAACGTCTTTCAAAATATGCCATGAATGACTCCAAGTAATATCCTTAAAATGAGCTAATGCACAGCGGAAGATTTCTTTAATACCTGAGAATAAACATGCTTTAAAGTGTCAACCAAAAGGTTGGTGAGTTCACAGGTTTATCATAACAATCATTTCAATATATTAATAGACCACAAGATTTCCGTTTATAAATATATGTACACTCGCAAGTGTATAAAAGTATTCTATAAGTTGTAGGCACCCGGTAACAAGCCTTAACGTTCATGTTTTACCCTCTGAAGTACACCAGATCAGGTGTGTTTAAAATAACCTCGAAGTACTAAAGCATCCCATAGTCAGGATGGGGTTTGTCAGGCCCAATAGATCTATCTTTAGGATTCGCGCCTACCGTACATAGACAAGTAGTTTAATGTTACCAAGCTAAGGGTATATTTCTGGTTTAAACCCACGTAGAATTAGTTTTAGTACTTGTGCCTATTTCGTAAAACATTTATAAAAACAGCGCATGTATTCTCAGTCCCAAAAATATATATAAAAGGGAGCAAATGAAACTCACAATACTGTATTTCGTAGTAAAAATACATATAACGTCATTTAATAAGTGCAAGGTTGGCCTCGGATTCACGAACGTATCAATATTGAGATTCAATATTGCAGGAAAGTACGTAGACGCAACGGAGATGATAAACACTAGATTGACCTCACGAGCATACCCATGAACCATACCCATCACCTCCATAGCTATAACCCATAATTTCCTTAGCTTCGACTCATTCAAAAAAACTATTTTGAAATCACTCGGACAGCACTCCGTCGTAATATTTTATGTATACTAATAATATCTTGAAATAATACAGAGCAAATATATATATATATATATATATATATATATATATATATATATATATATATATATATATATATATATATATATATATATATATATATATATATATATATATATATATATATATATATATATATATATATCAATTGAGAGAGTTTAGAGAAATATATTTTAAAGTTTCTATGAAATAATGAAACCTATTGAATTCTATTTATAATAGATTTTTGAATTATAAAAGTTAATTATTAAAGTATGAATTATTAAATTGAATTATTAAAGTATGAATTATTAAAGTATGAATTATTAAAGTGAATTATTAAAGTGAATTATTAAAGTATGAATTATTAAAGTTAAAGTAAAATAAAAGGAAAGTAAAGGTAAAGTTAAAGTATAGTAAAAGTATAAAAAACTATGTATGTATAATACGCGTATAAATATATATAATATTAATTTAAATCGTTATATATATTTAATGAAATAAAATATAAATATCGTTATATTTATTATACTGGTTAAGTAATGAGTTGTCAAAAGTGATTCTAGATATTTATAAAAGTTATATACGTTTTAATAATAAAGTTCTTTTTAAACTGAAAACGTCTTTGTACGTTTGAAAATAGATTAATAGAATATTATGGAAACCAATTCTTCACTAACTTTTGTCTAACTTTCGTAAATGACACTTTTTGTTTTTATTTATAAATAGCTTTACAAATTATTCTGAATATCGTTAAGAGGAATAGATTTTCTCAAATCTTAGTGGACCTCTCAACAGAGACTTGTAATCATAATTCAATGTTTCTGATAATTCAATCTTTTAATATATTTTTTTTTCGTCGAAAATCATATTGAAACAAATACGTTCGTGTAAAGTATTATACGTTTAATACTTTATTAATATTCTCAAGTTATAATATATATATACATATACATATCTATTTATATATAACGGTTCGTGAATCGTCGGAATTTGGTCGAGGTTATAATGAATGTATGAACACAGTTTAAAATTCTTGAGATTTAACTTAACAAACTTTGCTTATCGTGTCTGAATAATATAAAGATTAAAGTTTAAATTTGGTCGGAAATTTCCGGGTCGTCACATACGCCCTCTATATGAGACGTTTAAAGTAATCGCATTTAATTTTATTTAAAAATTAACTTTCAAAAACATAAGTCAATAATCCCAAAATAGAAACACTGTTGTGATCGTAACCACAAGCCAACGGTATTTAAACAGTATAAAAGTTTTAAATGTGAAAATAAATAATGTTCTTTAAAATCAAATGCCTACTCCACGGCCAGTCATGCAGCAAACACAGCGGAAGCATACCTCTTAAGGACCTGAGAATAACAACACGCAAAAACAGATCAACAAATAATGTTAGTGAATCTACAGGTTTAAAATAATGTAACAGTATCTGAAAAACAGTTATCAGAAAAATAATTTAGTTTCGTTGACCACGAGATTCTATCGTTTGCATAACCAGAGCACCTGAATACTAGCAATGACCCGAGTATAGAAGCCACTATACCCGTCTTACCTCGTAAAATGTTATACACTTGTTCAAATGTATTTAATGTTCAAAGTAAATGCACCACAGTTTTTATAGCGGGTGAGGTTGTCAACCTAACGGATCCGTCCATCTAAATTGTGCTTACACCGATGGTATTAAAAGTATTCAAGCTAGAGGCTTTTTGAACAAACTCATTATGCATATATGTAGTGCTCATGTCCATACAAAGTATTTGAAAATGTAAATATAACAGCTTGTATTCTCATCCCTGAAAACATGTAAAAAGCGGGACTGTAGATTCACCTTTGAATAAAGCTCGGAATGAAAGACAAACGACTTGTACGGTTTAGACCCGAGTAATGCAACCTAAGTATACGTATGTAGGTTGGTCAATATATGTATCTTAAATAAGTGTGGCTTCATAGTATACGTTGTCTTATTGCTCGACTAGACGCGTTTCAAAGTAAAAGTCAACTATATCATGCAAGTCAAACAAAGTCAACTGAAGTCAAACCGAAAGTCAAACTTGGTCAATGTGGTCAACTAAAGTCAACATAAGTAGGTTCATGTCAAATATTGGTCAACATGTCAAACCTAAGTCAAACAATACATTTTCGGTCATGAATGATCATTTTCACAATTTCAGTTTATCGTCATGCACAAAGTTTATGTACACGTAGCATACGTAGCACATTATCTCATAGTACAAAATTCAAATAAATATGAAAAACTCCAGATCACAAATATACTTAAAATCAATTCCAAAAAGTCTGGCCAGGGACTCATACGACAATTAAAAGTCAGGAATCAGAAGGGATATATTTGGGGTTTGCCAAGTCAGTTTCTGACCGCGCACTTATATCATTTTGGCTATAACCGGAGTTAGGAACATGAAATTGATACAAGACCGGTGGGAATAGTTCAAGGACAAATCAGAGTAACACATATAAAAAATCTAGCAACTTTTGTTTAGCCAATTTGTACAGTTTATTCGTGCAAGTTGAACATTCAGTTTTCTGCTCAAATCAGAATTCACATAAAGTACGGCTCTATTGTGCCCAATGCATAAGGTTTCATAGATTTACATAAACTAACAATAAGTCACATATCATGTTAAGTTTCATTTTCCAGAAGCATACATGCTCATGAAATATACACAATCCACAGAGTACAAAACCGTGTTCAATTTACGGATTTGATTCTCATTTAGTTAGTCACATTCGCACACGATTATCCGAAGATCTAGATAAAATTAGCCTATGATATCCACATGAAAGATGAAGTAATTTTTGTCTAATTTTCAAATATTCAAAGCTTCAATCACAGAAGTTAATACATTTTATCATATAAGGTTATTTTCATGCAAGTGCTGTATAAAACTACTTTTACACTAATTCAAGCATATCTCGAGCTATACATAAGCAAACGACATGATATCCTAGTCTAAATTGAGTGTTTTTAAATTATACTTCCAATGGTATAAGTCTCACATGCAAATTCATTGTCTATCAATACCAGATTTCTGATCAAGCAACAAAAACACAACGATAATTCAAATTGACATAACTTAATCATACGGAAACGAAATCAAGCGAATCTAAAGCCTAAACTCAATAGTTTTTCGCAAGGAATCTGATTATAACATAATAATTAACATTTGAAAAACTTAATTTTTCTTATCAAACAAATACAAATTCAATTTTAAACCCTAGCGCATCAAACAATCAAATTAACGATTACAATTAACACGTACGCGTATAGACTTGAGCAATTGACAACATAACTATGAAACTCACATGAAAATCAGATTTTAAGAATTAGGGTTTATGCAATTATACCTTTGATCGCTAAAAGAATTATATCAACGCGTAGAGGAGATCGAGAATTGCAACGTTTGTTCTTGAGGTTTAATCAAAAAGTGAAAAATTGATGGTGATAGTATGGTGGTGGTGATCGACGGTTTTGGGGAGCCAGGGAGGGATCGACTGCTTCTTTTTTTAGGTTTAGGGAAAGAATACAAGTTACTAGTTAATTTATACATGGACTAATTACCACTAATTGCACTTAAGTCCCTCCATTAAGCTAAAAATTAACAAAATAAGGGGAGGGGGAGGGGGTCGGCCGAATGGGCCCCATGGGGTATCCCTGGGCTCCCGTTTTGCAATCCCGTGTAACGTGGTCCGTTTTAAGTGCCGTTTAGTCGTACCAAAGGCCCGGAACGCTAACCCGATCGTTAAACGCAACCAGTTGTTTAATTTATTAAAAACCCAATAAATTAAATATTTTAAAAAGTTAATAATTAATAAAATTAATTATTAAAATAAACCCGAGCGTTTCGTTGCTCAAAAATCTATTATCAAAATCGTATCGATTTTATCGTATTTCATTATCCGAAATATTTATTTGAATTAATATCAACCCATATTAATTATTGAAACCCTCCGAAGATCAAGTACGCATTTAATACACATAAACACATAAAAGTTAAATAATCGCCGTTAAATAAACTAATGGAAGGTTAACGGAAGTAACGAAAAAATCAGGGTTGTTACAGATTGTCACTCGCACATTTGAGACTTTGTGACTGGTTCTTTTGGTTAAGTTGTGACACGTACGATTGAGTAGTGACACGTACGCTTGAGTCTGTGATATGTACGGTTGATACTATCACACGTACAGTTGATATCCTAAACCGCACGGTTTACCTTTGGTAAAGTTTTCAAGATGTTTAATTCAAACGACTATGCGTTAGCTGCACCGTTAGTTCAGAGCATTACGAATATGACTCAACGATTACTTCTTACTGAAAGCAAATCCGGAAGTGGTACGAAATGTCCAAGATTAATGAATATGGATAACTATTCCACTTGGAAGTCGAGGTTTAAGATTTGGTCTGATGGTCAAGACACGAAACTTTGGAAGTATATTGAAACCGAATTTCAATGGCCACGATCACCTGTGACAAATGAACTGTATACGTTACATAATATGCCTTCGAAAGAACGTGATGAGTATAACTTGGAAAAGAAGATGTACTGTAACTTGACAACTGCTCTTGATGGTCCGATTTTCCATCAATTTCTGTGTCATGATAACATATTCAAGATATGGGAAGCACTTCATACCTTCAATGAAGGGAATTCATCTTACAGAACAAGAAAAAGGTTAGAACTGAAAGCTGAGTTTGATTGTTTTCACTGGCAAGTTGGAGAGTCTATTACAGAATTGGTTGAAAGATATTGTCATTTGCTAGCTGAAATACACAAGCATGATGTAACCATTGAAGAGAAAGATAAAGTTACTTTTCTAGCTGGAGCATTACCTTTGGAATGGAATGGTTTCGTTTTAACTATGAAAACCAGTGGAGAACTTGCTACTGCTACAGTGAACTCGTTTATTGCAAGACTTCAAGAAGAAGAGTTAGAATTGTTAAACAAAGTCAAGAGGTCTAAACAAGTTCAAGACACGAAAATGTATTGTCCAAATGGTTATACAACGCCTAAGTCGGCTCATGCACCAAACAGCTTTTGCTACGAACAATCAGAATATGTATGGTTTAAATGTCAGTAGTACACCTATCCAACAGTCTTCGTATCCACCACAAGTTTCACCATGTTCTCTCAATACTCAATCACAGCCTACTACCAATACTACAGAGTCATCTACACCGACTGCATCAGATGTTCTTTCTGCTCTTAAGATCGAGAACTTGAGGAAAGCTGGAAAAGAAAAGATTAGTGAAGATATAGATTTGTTGTCAAGCCTTGTTAATTCTTATGACAGTTATCTTGATGGTCGTGTGGGTAACATTCATCTAACAACAGAAGATTATCATCAGCTTGATAAAGATGAAGCAGAAAAGATGGATATTATGTGGGGTATGGCAAATCTTGTGAGACGAGCTAGAGATTACGAAGAGCGAACTGGAAAACTAATCAGTCTGACCAAAGATACAAAACTGGGTTTTGATATGAATTCTGTTACTTGTTACAACTATAGAGAATTAGGTCATTTTTCAAGACAGTGCACAAAACAGAAGAAGCAGGGTAATCGTAATCCATTCAAGAATCAGAACTACAATTCTCAGAGTCAATCTACAAAGTGTGAGATTTACATTACTGATAAAGTAAATGAAGCTGATACAGCTGAGAGTCCGAACAAAGCTTTAGTTGTCATTCATGGAGACGATAATGACTGGTCTATCAAATTGAATGTTGATGATCAACAACCTAAAGCTAACATGGCCAAGATTTCTGAAGAAAAAGAAAACTGTGTTATCGGTCAAAGTATAATTGAGAAGCTGACTGCTCATGCTGAAAGAGCTGAAAAGTTATCACGAATCATTCGAAAAGAGAAGATTCAAAATATGGTTAAAGATAAATTCAAGAAGGCACGTGATTCAGTTCCTCGTACACCTGAATCCGGAAGTATTTCACCAACATCGTCAGAGGACTACTACTTCAACAGTTGGAAGGTTAACTATGGTGATACCTCTGTGTTTGAAGAAAGTCTAGAGGCTAATCAGAGTGAAGAGACATTGGTTGATTCTGATACAAAACTAGACAAATGGGGTAAAATGTTTGCTGCTGAATTGGAAATGTTAGTTCTCATGGGTGAAGGTTCAGATCTTGAGAGTGTAAGTTTAGATGTTGATGATTCGGACAAGACATCAGAATCAGAGGCTAAAGATAAAGCTGATCATACTGGAGTAGATCAATCTAAGTTTGAAGCATTGAAGAAGCAAGCAGTAGATTTACTTAAGATGTGCTTATCAGAAAGTGATCTTGAAAATGTTTCTGGTTTGACAAGAGCTAAGGATATATGGGACAAACTTGAGCAGATTCATTTGGGTAAAGATGCTGATACATCAGAGTTTCTTACAGACTCGTCAGAATCAGAAGATGAGCTCGATGATGGGAAGAAGACAGATTTCTTTGCATTTATGGCTGAGACTTCCTCATCAAATAACGCTCAACAGGTATCTTCTGATTCATCTACTGTTATGGAATGTGTTAAATGGGCTGAATCTAAGGTAACAATAGATAATTTAATAAAGGCATATGCGGAGATGAAAGAAAAATGGCATGCTGACCATGTGACCACTAAGGTTGAAAATGAGTTGAAAGAGCAAATCACAGTTTATAAAAAAACAACTTCACGATCTTAAATGTTATAACTTTAACATAAATCAAGATTTAATTAAACGTGTTGACACAATTAATGAACTAAAGAAAGAAAATGAATGCGTTAAAGCTAATTTAGAGGCAATTTCAATCAAAATGAAATGTTGGGCAAGTGCGTCACAATGGAATGCATTAATGGTGGAACTTAATGACACCAAGGGAAAGGGTATTGGATATAGTTCTGCATCTCCTCCTTTTCAGAACACATTTGTTAATGCTAACGTAGTTGACGGTCGACCAGAAGATTGTATCCCTCCTAGTTATGAAGATTATGTTGAAAAGAATAAAAAATGTAGTTCAACTAAGAATACAACTTTCGATGATACTGCTGAAGGTGCTCTAGATCATGAGGAAGATAGGAAAACTGGGTTAGGAGATAACTCTAAGACAAGTAGAGTTAGAACACCAAAAGGTCCTATTAAGATTTTGAAAAATTCAAGATTTTCTAACAGACCAGTTCCTCCTGTTACCCCTAAGCCTGTTCAGAAAGAGAGATCAAATGCTTTTCCTGTGTTAGTAAGAACACAAGATCCATCATCTTCAAACTCTAATAATGTGCATCAATTCAGAGAACATAGGGAGTTTAGACAATGTTTTAATTGTGCTGTTTTTGGACACATTGCTGCTTATTGTCTTAGAAGATTCCGATCCCCGAGACATAAAGTTGACTTATCACATGATGATTCTAGATCATCTCATGTTCATCGAACAGGTTTCCCTGTAAATGATGAACTTCGTAATAAAAGATCTAAGAAAAATGTTGTCTTTGGAGACTCCAAAAGGAAGTACTTCAATAGATCTGTTTCTCCTATGAAGGGAAAAATTCTTAAAAGAAATTTTGAGGCAAATGTTGCCAATGCTAATGAGCAAGGTAGACCTTTTGAACCAAAGTTGAGGTCTCCATCTCAAAGAGCTAGTCGCAGAAAGTATTTTTCAAGAACTAGACCACGGATGAATCATTCCGATTCAGAGAGGAATGTCAAACGCCAAGAGCGTGACACCTCTCCTTCCAAACTTTCTAAGTTTAAGGTTTCTAATGATTCCTCCAGAGTCAAACGGGAAATGGATGGAAGTTCAAAATATGGGTGTTAATGGACAACCTACTGGCGTCCGGGCGTGGGTTCCCATTATCAATTAATTTTCTTAATGTGATGTGCAGGGAACCAGGCTACCTACAAACAACACCTGGATTGTGGATAGCGGCGCTTCGAGACATATGACTGGACATCTATCTCTTCTTTCGGATGTACCCCAATTAAGGGATGTTATGTTGCATTTGCTGGAGATAAGGGTGGTCATATTTCCGCTCAGGGTTTATTGAAAAATGATAAAGTCAGTTTTGATAAAGTAAACTATTGTCAAGAGCTTGCAAATAATTTGTTATCGGTTTCACATATCTGTGAAAAATCCTTCAAAGTAGCATTTGATGACGAATTCAGCTACATCTTGAAACCAGAGTTTGTGATTTATCCTGAAATGATTTTGATGAAGGCTCCTCGACAAGCTGATTTATACATGCTAGATATGAATGTTGCTACTTCAACTGCTGAACATCATCAAGCTTTTGTTTCTAAAGCAACTGAACAAGATTCTATTACATGGCACAAATGCATGGGTCATTTAAGTTTTCAAAAGATGAACCATCTGGTTCACAACAATCTCGTAGAAGGTGTTGATCTTCGTTCATTTCAGATTCCAGGCACATGTGTTCCTTGTAAGAAGGGTAAGCAGAGCAAGAAAGCACACAAGTTGGTGAAGTATAATCTAATCTCTGCTCCGCTTGAGTTATTGCACATGGATCTATTTGGTCCAATTCGGTTTGAAAGTATTGATGGTAGTAAGTATTGTCTGGTGGTAACTGATGATTATTCAAGATTCTCA
The DNA here is from genome assembly GCF_046630445.1 of Rutidosis leptorrhynchoides. Classification (NCBI taxonomy): domain Eukaryota; kingdom Viridiplantae; phylum Streptophyta; class Magnoliopsida; order Asterales; family Asteraceae; genus Rutidosis; species Rutidosis leptorrhynchoides. Next base: position 289,561,098 of record NC_092339.1, on the reverse strand, counting down.
TGGGTTTTGTTTTTAAAAGAGAAGTCTGATACGTTTGAGAATTTGAAAGTGCTAATCAATCGATTAGAGACAGGTTTTAATTTGAAAGTTAGAAAGATTCGATGCGATAATGGTATAGAATTTAAGAATCAGTATCTCGCAGTTTTCTGTATTAAAAAGGGTATCAATATGAAATTCAGTTCTGCATACGCTCCACAGATGAATGGTGTTGCTGAAAGAAAGAATAGGGTTTTGATTGAGACTGCTAGAACTATGCTAACTGATTATTCTCTACCTGTTCATTTTTGTGGTGAAGCTATTGCAAATGCTTGTTACACTATGAATCGAGTTTGAACTGTTAAACGACTAGGTAAAACATGCTATGAGTTATTGCATGGGTGAAAACCTTCTTTGAAGCATTTAGAACCATTTGGTGCCCCGTGTACCATTTTGAAGAGAAAACCAGGAAGTAAGTTTGATTCAAAAGTGGTTACTGGAGTGTTTCTAGGGTATAGTTCTCCTAACAAGTGAGTTTTCAACAATGAGACAAGATGTGTTGAAGAATGGTCTGAAGTTGACGTCCAACGGAATTACACAAAGACTGCTACCAAAAGTCATCCTTGGATCTACAACTATGATGAGCTGATTGACTCATTTAATCTTGCTCCAGATCAGACGGAGAATGAAGTAGAGTTACAAATGCTGTTTGATTTGCAAAACGAGCCAGAAGTGTCTGCACCTACTCCAATTCCATTACCTACTGTTGTTGAACCAGCACAAGATTCAGATCAAGATGTTGATCCAGTGTACGATACCTGCAGATCTGATATTTCAAGTGAGAATTCTGATAATCCTGAAGATGGAGATACCACGAATCTACACCATGAGATACCTGTTCCCGCACACCCAGTTCCCAGAACTACAGCTGCTCATCCTAGAAAAAATATAATTAGAGATCCAAATGCATGAGTTAGGACAAGAAGACAAGTTCAGTTTGATGGTCAAGTTGATGCTCATATGACAGCTGCTGCTGCATATTACGAGTACTCATGTCATATCTCAAGAATTAAGCCAAACACTACAAAAGAAGCTTTGAAGCATGTTGATTGGGTCATGGCTATGCAAGAAGAAATTCAGCAATTCAATCGTCTAGATATTTGGAAGCTAGTTGCTAAGCCGAAAGGTGTGAAGATAATCGACCTCAAATGGGTTTGGAAGTGCAAATTCGACGAAGATGGCAATGTTACCCGTAACAAAGCAAGACTAGTTGCTAAAGGTTATCAGCAAGATCCTGATTTTGATTACGATGAAGTTTTTGCTCCTGTTGCCAGATTGGAAGCGATTCGCATTTTCTTGACTTTCGCTTTTTTCATGAAGTTCAAAGTTTATCAAATGGATGTTAAGAGTGCATTTCTTTACAGCAAGCTAAACGAACGAGTATATGTCAGTCAACCTCCGGGTTTTGAAGATCATCTTCATCCTGATAAAGTTTACCGATTACGACGAGCCCTTTATGGTTTACATCAAGCTCCTAGAGCTTGGTACGGACGATTATCGAGTTATCTTATCGAAAAAGGATATCAAATGGGCACGGTAGAGTGTACTCTATTCAAAAAAGTTCAAGATGACGATATTATTTTAGTCCAGATTTATGTTGACGATATTATCTTCAGTGCTACTAAGCAGGAACTTGTTGATGAGTTCGAACAGGTGATGAAGGATGAGTTCGAAATGAGTAAATTGGGTTTTCTACACTACTTTCTTGGTTTACAAGTCGTACAGACAGAAAATGGAATTTTTATTCATCAGGCAAAGTATGTGAATGATATACTGGAACATTTTGGTATGACTCAAGAACATCCTTGTCAACTCCATTAGCTGTGAATCACGGTATTTCGCTAGAGTGCGAAGGAGAACCTGTTGATCCTACGTATTATCGAGCAATCATCGGGTCGCTTATGTATCTCACTGCGTCTAACATGTCTGTGTGCTCGTTATCATGTTAATCCGAATACAGTTCATCTTACAGCTGCCAAGAGAATCCTACAATATTTGTTGCATTCACCAAATCTCGGCATCTGGTATTCGAATGATGAGAAGTTTGATCTTGTAGCATACAGCGATTCAGATTATGCAGGCTGCAAAATTAACAACAAATCTACATCAGGAGGATGTCAAGTTTTAGGTGAAAGGCTGGTGACCTGGCAGTGCAAGAAACAAACTGTAGTTGCTCTTTTCAAGTGTGAAGCTGAATATATAGCTGCTGCTAGTTGTTGTTCGCAAGTTGTTTGGATCCAACAACAACTTCGCGATTACGGGCTAAGAATCTCTTTCTCTTCTCTTTATATTGATAATACTGCCGCTATAGCGATCACTAAGAATCCTGTTCAACATTCTAAGACCAAACATATAGGTGTTAAATATCATTTTCTTAGGGATTACCATGAGAAAAAAATTATTGAGGTTAAGAGAATAGGTACTAAGGACCAGAGGGCTGATTTATTTACTAAGGCTTTTGATAGACCTAGTTTCTTATTCCTACTAGAGATGAATGGCATTGTTGATCGAGACAAAGTGATTTCGGATGTTGTGTGCGAGGTTTAGTCAAGACTTTTAGACTTTGCATGTAGGATGCAGGACATATAGATTTTTAGTTTCTGATTATCTGTATTGCATATTTTTGCTTTCTGTCTGCATTTCTTTGCATGATTTATCTCATGTTTGCATGCTAGTCTGTAGATATTTTCTGTTTGGTTAAAATGCTAAAACACAAAAAGATTTTATATTTTAGTATTTTAGGGGGAGTATATGTTATCAGCAGAAAATATCTAAAAAGTGAAAAATGCCTCACCAGAAAATCTTAAAAAGTTGAAAAATCCAAAAATGAGCTTGTTTTGATTAATCTGTTGGAGATGAAGAAATTACTGTACTGAGAGTTGATATATTTGATTAGTAAGGACTGATTTGAACGTTTATGTTTATCTGTTGTGTGATGTATTGATAGATGTGACTTATGAATTCTTGGCATTAGACAATCATAATAAGAATAACGATCATCTGAGATTCAGAAGTCATGAACAATCTATTGCGTTTGAAGGTAGTCACCTAATTATCTCTGAAATCGTATCTAATGATAATTGTTGAGGAACTCAACAGTCAGTTGAGGGTATCCCCTATCATAATTGATAATCGTTAGAGAAAGTTGAGGGAGAATTTTAAGTTGAGGATTATCTGTTTGGCTGGTGCATACCACGTTGTCACGGGCCTAAGACTTTATAATCGAAACTAAACCCCAAAAATATCGGAGAAAATTAGTTTATGTCGAAAGTAAGTGTCCCTTCTCACTTAAGGTCGAAAAGTATAATTCCTTATTGCGGACCGTTCAAGCATTTAAGGGAGAACACCTTCGAGTGATCTGAGCACACAACAAAGAAACATGAGTTCATGCATAACAATGGAAAATCCATTCTTGATGGCGTTCAAAATCAATATGTCAAAAGACAGTGATATGCTCAAAAGGAAATATCAAAAGAAAATCAAAGTAAAAAATAATTGGCGTGTCAAGATGGCAAAGTCCTGAAAGTATGAAGAATGCTGATTCATGATGTGCTCATAAAGAACTCAGATCATTCTTAGTGTGACGCCCCCGCGCAGCTTGAATTGTTTAATCACGACGTTCACACTGAACTATCAAGATTCTTGTCGTCTGCAATATAGAGTTATACCTATTAAGACTGTAAGTTGGAAAGATGCTTATCTAGATATACTCTAATTAAATATATATATGAAAGTTTAACTTTCGATTCCGTTTTCCATGTCAACTTGTAACGACCCGGAAATTTCCGACCAAATTTAAACTCTAATCTCTATATGGTTCCGACACGATAAGCAAAAACCCTAAAGTTGACCCGCATTTTTTTTCGATCGTTCTATACTTATAAGATTAATATTTACATAAATTAAAACTTACCAACATGATAAGTAATCCAAATTGTCGAGATTTATATTTCCGAAAAGAGTTTTACACAACGTTTGACCGTCTAGTTTGACCGACGATATCACGAACTATACAATATATGATAATTATACGTTTGCGTATATATATGTATATATACATATTTAACATGATTAATGAATGTTTTAATATCTTATTTTGTATCAAAAACTATAAGTTATAAGTATATTTTGAAACTACTAACTTAAGTTTTCAAAACGATAACTATACGTAACGTTATTTGACATAAATACTTAAGACTTATAATGTTTATACATATATCGTATAAGTAATGTATTTACTCACTTTTAAGACTTAAATACATAAAATCATATAAGTGTATTCACAAAAGATAGCTATATTTGAATCCTCATTCCATTTTTCACAAAATTTCTATACGTATATCTAGAGTATTTGTACTCGTATCATACCTAGCTTCTATACGTATTTACTATTGGTATATACACATCAAATCACCACCTAACCAGCCCTTGTTACTACCCTAGGTATAAGGTAATTGCTTTTGTATTATTGTTTGACAAATACATAAGATTACAAACTAAAATTTTGTCATGTTATCCTTAAAGATCACATTTTTAGGAGTATATATGTATCATCATTTTGATTCATTTACTACTTCAATCTCCTAGCTAAAACACACACACTTATAACCCTTAAACACCTTCAACAATTCAGTAAAGTTCTAAGAAGATCTAGCTTCAAAAACCTTACATAAACACCATAAGAAAACCATACAAAAACACTTCAAGAAAACCTTCCAAGAACACCAACTTACTTCCAATCTTTCATCCACTTCTATCACCCTTTTGATTCTAGCTTCTTACTCCTCTTTTACAGCAAACTTATCCAAGGAACTTGAGGTAGAATCTATGTTCATAACCTTGTTCGATTCATATATATATAGCTATCTTATTTTGTGGTACAAAAGTTTAACAACAAGAACATAGTTTGAATGTTTTCAAACTTGTTTGCAAACTAAATAGATCCTTCTAACTTAACTTTTAAAATACTTCAAGACCTGTAATATAACTTAAATATATGCTAATTTAATAAGGTAAAACTTGGTTTTTCAAAGTATAAGTATTTTTAGAAAAATGGTCATTAAATGATTTTTTTTTTGTAACAAAATGTTTAACTTCATATGTTTCACTAATGTTTCACTTATGCCGTATGATTTTGAATACAAACCAAGGTATTTACAGTTCATAGTCTTAAAGAAGAACTCGATCCAAGAAGATGGCAATTTGAATCAACGAAAACGGACTTGTAACGAAGAAACTATGACCGAAACAAAATTGGTTATCCTAGAACATTTCAACTACGGGATCAATTGGAAAAAAAGATATAAATCACATATTTCTAAGATAACATGATATTTTATATATATGTACTCATAATTCAATTTCATATGGTTCAGGATCACCCGTAAACAACACGAGAAGATTAATCATAAGATCCCATGATTGTACGCAACACGTCATTTGACAACACCGGTACTTTATGTACGCAACACGTCATTTGACAACACCGGTACCATGGGTCAAGATTAATCTCGACCAACACATATACGATGGGGTTTTATGGGAGTTTTATTTATTTCGTTGGGGGTTTATTTATTGCGGGTATATTAAACATCTAAAAATGAACCATTAAAATTGAATTACTAACATCGAAACGCTAACTACGGACTAAGGAATTATTCAAAGTATTAAAAGTATTATAAATATATATACGAGATGTTTGTTTAAAATGAAAATATATTGATATATTATATATGGATAGGTTCGTGATATCAACCGGAAGACCAAGTCAAAAATATATATATCTTCGAGACAACAGTGAGTATATAGTCCCACTTTTAAACTCTAAATATTTCGGGATGAGAATACATGTATTTTATGTTTTACGTTATGGACACAAGTAACTGAAAAATATATTCTACGTTGAGTTGTACCACTGGCATACTTCCCTGTAGCTTGGTAACTGTTATTTACAGCGGTATTGTAAACGCGAATCCTGTTGATAGATCTATCGGGCCTGACAACCCCAACCGGACTGGACGACCAGTATTCAACGGTTGCACAGTACTTCGTTTTGCGACTACACCTTGGTACGGTGTAGTAAGATTTCATATTAAAGGGAATATGCGACGTGATTAAATGTTAAGTATGGTTACCAAGTGCTCAACCACTTAGAATATTTTTATTGAAATGATTATATACGAAATCTTGTGGTCCATTGTTATAACGCTGCTAGCATCAAACCTATATATCTCACCAACTTTATGTTGACGTTTTAAAGCATGTTATTCTCAGGTACGAATTAAGTCTTCCGCTGTGCATTAGCTCATGTTAAGGATACTACTTGGGACCATTTAAGCTATGATACAAGGACGTTGCATTCGAGTCATTGAAGTTCATTAAAGACTATTGTTATGAAAATGGCAGATTAGATCATTTGGTTGTTATAAAATGTTAGGCTAATATGTCAACTCTCGATGTAATAATAGATTGCCTTTAAGAAATAAATGCAACGTTTGTAAAATGTATCATATAGAGGTCAAGTACCTCGCGATGTTATCAACTATTGTAATTCGTTTTTAATCTATATGGACGATGTCCGGATGATTAGTTTCGGATCCTTTCAGTTGGTATCAGAGCGTTGGTCTTAGCGAACCAGGCCTTGCATTAGTGTGTCTAACTAGTAGTTGTTAGGATACATTAAGTGAGTCTGGACTTTGACCGTGTCTGCCTGTCAAAAGTTTTGCTTATCAATCCTAGTCGGAAATCATCTGCTTATCATCCTTAGGGAACTGCCTGCTTATCATTCATAAGTCTAGACACGTCTTACTGCATTTAGGGCATCGATAGTGTATAGACAAAATTCATATCTTAGCATATCTGTTACTTTGGACTTTAGTTGACATCTTTTCAAAGATTCTCCGTAATTTACGGGATTTTGGTATTATATATACATATGTAAAGTATGTATAGAAGAATATCAAATCTAACTTCTATAATCTATTTCATACCAAAAATTCATTTTTCCGATTATACAAGATGGATTCCGCATCTAGTTCGAATTCCTCAGATTATGACAGCTATGCCGATATGGATTTTCATTCAAGCTCCGAAGGCAGCATTACTGGAATGGATCAACCAATCTCCCATCATCTATTCTGGATGAATTGGGGGTGGGTTCGTAATATACTAAGTCACTGGAGACATGAAGAGGGTGATCCCTTCCATCCACCAAATTGCCCTCTTGGCGATGAACCTGAAGCACTTACCGGCGAACCTGTTCGAGAAACCATTTTCTCTCTCATTTCTAGAGTATCTCGTCACGATTATATACTATCCCATATTTCAGATCTTGTTCATTCGCTCACTCCAACCACCAATCATCCCGGTGTACTAGCAGAGGTTAACGAACTTCGCGCTCGCGTGACGGCTTTGGAAAATATGGTGCGAAGGTTACAAACACCAGCAGCAGCACCAGCAGCATAATCCGTACCACCATCATCAACACCGACAGTACCCATATCACCCTCAACCACAACCGCGTCGTAAACCTCAACATCACAATTTGTACCTCGGATATCAACATCACACACCTCAATATCACTATCTGTACTTCGAGTATGATCTTCGTTTTACATATCATTCTATATCGATTATCTTCGCTTTACTTATCGTTCTATCTCATTTATCTTCGTTCGACATGGTAATTATGTAATCTTTAATGTTTTAGAGATCATGTAATCAAGTATTAACGATAAATCAAAAAAATTTAATATCTTATTGACTCATTAAATCCATGATTACATCCGATGAAAATATATATGCAAGTATATTTTCATAAAGATTGTAATTAAAAATTCTTTTGTACAAACCGTTAATGATGAAAATATTTTAACGGGTGGGTAGTACCCGAGGAATATTTAGAATTCACATTAATAAGTTACAGTGTACATTCTTCGAATCTGATTCAACGATCATTTACTATCCTACTTACAACTACCGATATACGTATCCGTTCACCACAGAATAACCATTTTTATTCAAATTTCATATTTGGATTTTTATCTATCAGAATCCAACAAGTGGCATAATGAAGAAAACATTGGATATGATAAAAATTTGTTAGAAACAAATGCGCTAATTAATTGAAATATTGTTAAGATTCCACGCTAACTGTTCCTAGCTAACTGTTCCCAGCTAACTATTAATTCCGAATTACATTTTATTTATTGCAATTTACATTCTCGCAATTTTATTTATCGTCATTTAATTTCTGTTATTTACTTTTATGCACTTTATTTTACGCACTTTAAATAACGAGACACGTACACAAGGTTTCGACCTATCATATCGACCCATCTATATATATATTTCGGAACAACCATAGACACTCTATATGTGAATGTTGGAGTTGGCTATACAGGGTTGAGGTTGATTCCAAAATATATATATACTTTGAGTTGTGATCGACACTGAGACTGGTACACGGGTCACGATACGTATTAGTTAATTCAAATATTATATATTTAATTTATATATGAATATATTGGATCATTGTACAATCGGACTATTGGACTGCTAACTTTGGACAATTAAAATGAATTAAAATATTGATTATAACATATGAAACTAAACTAATCTTCAAGTTTGCCACTTGATTTCATCCTAAACCTCATTTGTATCTCGACGTTTACAATCCGCGTACAAACCTATCAGGATTCTTGAAAATACCTCAATCGAGAAGTTGAACCGACCGCACTTCATCTACAGAAGAAAAGATCTATACACATGAAAAACTCTTGAACCAAAAGTCATAGTTCAACACGTACCGCGACGAATTCTTTAGCATTTATTAGCAAAAAACAACCTTACGATTCCTTTTCAAAGTAGCCAATTTTATCACAGCTTCAGCAGAACAACTTCGACCTTTCATTCGAAAAAGTCTTATTATAACTTTGATATATACGATTGGTTTTCCTCATCGTTACCGGGAAACCTTTCATACTCCGCCATTTTATCATCAGCATTTAATCATCTAAAAACACAATTCGCCCAAAAACACCTCGGATTGATAATCGACGATTCAGATATGACTGCATTAAATGCAGAGGAAACAGTAAAATTTAAGATGGCCTAAATGGCCAAAAGTTTGATGATAAAGAAGGGAATGTTAGGAACGCTCGATAGAAAATTTAGTGCTGAAAAATGGATTGAGCTAACCGTGAAGGAAACAAAGAACAAATACAAGGAATGAACCTGCCTTCAAATAATGCAAATGATTCAGTGTCTGTTGAAACCGTCAGTATGAACCCTACTCCTTATTCTAAACTTTTTCAGATAATATTATTCATCATCATCTTATCTTAGATATTATAAGATATCTTCATATTTTCCGCTATACATATTCTCCATATTTCTAAAGATATTTTCACAACTATTCCTATCTGCAATCATCTATCTCCCCGTAATATCTGCGTTACAACATAAAAGAAACTGTGTTAGTTTCTAAATTCTGAAATCTTCAAGTTTAAAATATGAATGTTTTGAAGCAGTATTGGGAACTGATGCGTGAATTAGTATAATATAATGAAACTTGATCAACTTCATTATATTACAGTAAGTCATGTTAAGTTTCTAATGGAATGTGATGATTCACAGTACCGTCATCATGTGCCATGTTACACGGCTCTTACATTCTATCAAGTCTCCAAACATATTAGAACGTATCACCTTGATAGTTCTATTTTTCCGGAATATTCGAGTAATTTAACGAATCAAGATCGTGCCATTACAATTTTATTCTAAAACCAATAGCTAGGTTCATTCCAAATTTTATACCTACGAATTCCGAACTATTGATCGCTTGACTCAAGGACGGGAAGAAGAAACGAAGGGACAAAGTCCCAAAATAGAAATTGGGGTATAGATCACAGCAAATAGGAGAGAATATTAACTATGGATGACAATGATTATGGAAAACAGAAGCAGGAGCATCGAAGTATAAGGAAAGATATCAAACCCAACAACCACCCAGAAACTACAAACCATGTATATCAATACGTATGGCGACGTAAAGACACGGGAGAATTAGAAACATTATAATTCCAAGAAAATCATAAAAGTGAATAGATTCTTCTGGCGGTAGATGGAAGAGAAGAATGAAAGATATAAAAGTTAGAAGTATAACAAAAATCAGAACGGGATGAAGCATTTCAAAGGATACCTTAAAGTAGGAATTAAGGAGAAAGAGTAGAAGATGCGAGTTGTGAAAAATAAGGAAACGAAGGGGTGGATTTATAGTGAAATATCCGACAGAGAAATCGAAACAGATTACCGCATTAAATCAAAGAAGATTCTGATCGCCGAATAACCAAATCTTATTACGTAAGATTTTTCCTAAATCCCTTAAATCCCGGAAATCAATTCTAAACCACGTCATCGATTAAAAACGATTCCATATTTACTCATTTCATTTTTTTTTTTTGTGATAGCTTCGCTCGTGCGTCTCACATAACCAAATCGTTTTATCTAAATCTTTCAATAATGATAAAATTTCATTATTACCTCATATTCGTCATGAAAACATTCCTATGGTTATTTATGACAACCTCTACCAAATTTCGAGGACGAAATTTCTTTAACGGATGGGTACTGTAACGACCCGGAAATTTCCGACCAAATTTAAACTCTAATCTCTATATGGTTCCGACACGATAAGCAAAAACCCTAAAGTTGACCCGCATTTTTTTTCGATCGTTCTATACTTATAAGATTAATATTTACATAAATTAAAACTTACCAACATGATAAGTAATCCAAATTGTCGAGATTTATATTTCCGAAAAGAGTTTTACACAACGTTTGACCGTCTAGTTTGACCGACGATATCACGAACTATACAATATATGATAATTATACGTTTGCGTATATATATGTATATATACATATTTAACATGATTAATGAATGTTTTAATATCTTATTTTGTATCAAAAACTATAAGTTATAAGTATATTTTGAAACTACTAACTTAAGTTTTCAAAACGATAACTATACGTAACGTTATTTGACATAAATACTTAAGACTTATAATGTTTATACATATATCGTATAAGTAATGTATTTACTCACTTTTAAGACTTAAATACATAAAATCATATAAGTGTATTCACAAAAGATAGCTATATTTGAATCCTCATTCCATTTTTCACAAAATTTCTATACGTATATCTAGAGTATTTGTACTCGTATCATACCTAGCTTCTATACGTATTTACTATTGGTATATACACATCAAATCACCACCTAACCAGCCCTTGTTACTACCCTAGGTATAAGGTAATTGCTTTTGTATTATTGTTTGACAAATACATAAGATTACAAACTAAAATTTTGTCATGTTATCCTTAAAGATCACATTTTTAGGAGTATATATGTATCATCATTTTGATTCATTTACTACTTCAATCTCCTAGCTAAAACACACACACTTATAACCCTTAAACACCTTCAACAATTCAGTAAAGTTCTAAGAAGATCTAGCTTCAAAAACCTTACATAAACACCATAAGAAAACCATACAAAAACACTTCAAGAAAACCTTCCAAGAACACCAACTTACTTCCAATCTTTCATCCACTTCTATCACCCTTTTGATTCTAGCTTCTTACTCCTCTTTTACAGCAAACTTATCCAAGGAACTTGAGGTAGAATCTATGTTCATAACCTTGTTCGATTCATATATATATAGCTATCTTATTTTGTGGTACAAAAGTTTAACAACAAGAACATAGTTTGAATGTTTTCAAACTTGTTTGCAAACTAAATAGATCCTTCTAACTTAACTTTTAAAATACTTCAAGACCTGTAATATAACTTAAATATATGCTAATTTAATAAGGTAAAACTTGGTTTTTCAAAGTATAAGTATTTTTAGAAAAATGGTCATTAAATGATTTTTTTTTTGTAACAAAATGTTTAACTTCATATGTTTCACTAATGTTTCACTTATGCCGTATGATTTTGAATACAAACCAAGGTATTTACAGTTCATAGTCTTAAAGAAGAACTCGATCCAAGAAGATGGCAATTTGAATCAACGAAAACGGACTTGTAACGAAGAAACTATGACCGAAACAAAATTGGTTATCCTAGAACATTTCAACTACGGGATCAATTGGAAAAAAAGATATAAATCACATATTTCTAAGATAACATGATATTTTATATATATGTACTCATAATTCAATTTCATATGGTTCAGGATCACCCGTAAACAACACGAGAAGATTAATCATAAGATCCCATGATTGTACGCAACACGTCATTTGACAACACCGGTACTTTATGTACGCAACACGTCATTTGACAACACCGGTACCATGGGTCAAGATTAATCTCGACCAACACATATACGATGGGGTTTTATGGGAGTTTTATTTATTTCGTTGGGGGTTTATTTATTGCGGGTATATTAAACATCTAAAAATGAACCATTAAAATTGAATTACTAACATCGAAACGCTAACTACGGACTAAGGAATTATTCAAAGTATTAAAAGTATTATAAATATATATACGAGATGTTTGTTTAAAATGAAAATATATTGATATATTATATATGGATAGGTTCGTGATATCAACCGGAAGACCAAGTCAAAAATATATATATCTTCGAGACAACAGTGAGTATATAGTCCCACTTTTAAACTCTAAATATTTCGGGATGAGAATACATGTATTTTATGTTTTACGTTATGGACACAAGTAACTGAAAAATATATTCTACGTTGAGTTGTACCACTGGCATACTTCCCTGTAGCTTGGTAACTGTTATTTACAGCGGTATTGTAAACGCGAATCCTGTTGATAGATCTATCGGGCCTGACAACCCCAACCGGACTGGACGACCAGTATTCAACGGTTGCACAGTACTTCGTTTTGCGACTACACCTTGGTACGGTGTAGTAAGATTTCATATTAAAGGGAATATGCGACGTGATTAAATGTTAAGTATGGTTACCAAGTGCTCAACCACTTAGAATATTTTTATTGAAATGATTATATACGAAATCTTGTGGTCCATTGTTATAACGCTGCTAGCATCAAACCTATATATCTCACCAACTTTATGTTGACGTTTTAAAGCATGTTATTCTCAGGTACGAATTAAGTCTTCCGCTGTGCATTAGCTCATGTTAAGGATACTACTTGGGACCATTTAAGCTATGATACAAGGACGTTGCATTCGAGTCATTGAAGTTCATTAAAGACTATTGTTATGAAAATGGCAGATTAGATCATTTGGTTGTTATAAAATGTTAGGCTAATATGTCAACTCTCGATGTAATAATAGATTGCCTTTAAGAAATAAATGCAACGTTTGTAAAATGTATCATATAGAGGTCAAGTACCTCGCGATGTTATCAACTATTGTAATTCGTTTTTAATCTATATGGACGATGTCCGGATGATTAGTTTCGGATCCTTTCACAACTTGAACATAATGAAGTTAAGGGCCTTGAGATTTATTTCGTGTGACGACTGGTCATCAGGCAAGTCTGCTTTAACTGTAGACCAATCCCCGCGGTAAATAATGCGCCTATTTGGATAATCCAATATATTCTAAAATCTGTCGTTCCAACTAGATTGAAGATTATCAATACACTGATAGAAGCCAAAGGCTGACAGGATTATTCAAAATGTCGTGAGAACCATCCTGTTCAATTTGAATGAAATACATGGAAAGAGATAACGGAAAGTTACATGTAATGAATTGACAACCCAACAACAACGCACAATCATAAGTGATGAAAGAATCAAGGATTAATGAACTTAGCGTGATCTCAAAAACCACTGCTCTATAATATTCAAAGTACTTAATGCCAACATGATTGTCGAAGTGTCCAGAATGAATATGTTCATGTTTAATGAGGATTGATATCAGTAATTGCATGATAATAGACATAGACTGGATAATTGGGAATGAACAATAGAAGTTGATTCAATATGTAAGTTCTGATCCATTTTTATATTGTTAATCATTTTGCTCACAAAAAGAATGTGAATTTGTATATTTCATTTATGGCTTGTTCTGATAACTGTAAAAACAACAAAAAGATTTTGGTTTACATGTTATTGCATTTCATGATAGAATGTCTTACATTTGCATATTTTTAGTTGCATGACATTTTACATCAGAAAATCCATAAAGATTTTATCATTTCTTTGTTTTCTGATTATCCTCGGAATGCATAACGACATTTGAAAGAACCTTGTTGAGATCAAGATATTTCTGGCCACCAAATCCATATGTTTAAAGTTTTTAGAGCTGGTGATTACTTGAAGGACTTTAATGATTTAAGGTTGTTAGTGAATTTAAGATGACATTACACTGTAGGACTTACTCAGGATAAACAAAATGTTTGGAGTAATAACCTCAATTAGGTTAAGTTGTTTGGATTACCTAAGTGTTAATGGTCATTTCTTGAAGGCTTTAGTGATTTATGACTCAATATGAAAGTGTTAGTTAGCTCTAAGATTGCCAAACGACTCGAAATTCTAAGTTTGTGAAAATTGGAAAATTTGAAATTGCCTAAGTGAAATGTTCCGTTCATATTGATTATAAACGTTCCATATTAATTGATTTCGTTGCGAGGTTTTGACCTATATATGAGACGTTTTTCAAAGACTGCATTCATTTTTTAAAACAACCATAACCTTTATTTTATCTATAAAGGTTTAAAAAGCATTACGTAGATTATCAAATAATGATAATCTAAAATATACCGTTTACGCACGACCATTACATAATGGTTTACAATAAGAATATATTACATCAAAAATAAGTTTCTTGAATGCAGTTTTTACATAATATCATACAAGCATAAGCTCCAAATCTTGTCCTTATTTTAGTATGCAATAGCGGAAGCTCTTAATAATCACCTGAGAATAAACATGCTTAAAACGTCAACAAAAATGTTGGTGAATTATAGGTTTAACCTATATATTATCAAATCATAATAATAGACCACAAGATTTCATATTTCAATATACATCCCATACATAGAGATAAAATTCATTCATATGGTGAACACCTGTTAACCGACATTAACAAGATGCATATAAGAATATTGTAACGACCCAGATTTTTCCGATCATTTTATACATATGAGATTAATATTTACATAAATTAAGCATTACCAACATGATAAGCAATCCAAATTGTTGAGTCTTGTGTTTTTGAAAAGAGTTTTACACAACGTTTGACCGTCCAATTTGACCGATGATATCACGAACTATATAACATACGATAATTATATAATTGTGTACATATACATATTTATACATATTTAACATGATCTAAGGATGGTTTAACATAACATTGTGTACTAATAACAATAAGTTATAAGTATACTTTGAGACTACTAACTTAAGTTTTCAAAACGATAACTATATGTAACGTTCTTTGACATATATACCTATAACTTATAATGCTTATACAATTATCGTATAAATATTTATTTAATGACTTTTAAAGGGCTTATATACATAAAACAATATAAGTATATTTACAAAAGATAGCTATATTTGAATCCTCGTTCCGTTTCCTCAAGATTTCTACAAGTATATCTAGGGTATATGTACCCGTATCATACCCAGCTTCTATACGTATTTACTATTGGTATATACACATCACAATCACTTTATTAGCAGCCATGAGGCAGCAAATTTTGGATCTTAGCATGCATGATTAATCAATTTGGCATATTACAAGACTTTTACACAATATTACAAACTTATACATCATTTCACCACCATTTATACTCCATTCCATTTTCATTTTTACTACACATTTTCTCTAGCTAATAACACCTACTTGTAAGCTTCATTCACCTCTAATAAATCCAGCAAAAACTCTCTCAAGAATCACCTTAATAACCATCATATTAAGATCAAATAAGAACATTACAAGATACTACTTTCATTTCAAGTCTATATTCTAAGTTTACTTCCAATCTTTCAATCCAACTTCACCACTCTTTAGGATCAAGAGTTATACTTCCTTTCCAGTAGCTTTATCCAAGTAATTTGAGGTAGTAACCTTATTCATAATCTTATTCGATTCATATTTATATAGCTACCTTATTTTGAGTTATAAATTATAACAACAAGAACATAGTTTGAATGATTTCAAACTTGTTCGCAAACTAAATAGATCCTTCTAACTTGACTTTTAAAACACTTCAAGACCTGTAATATATCATAATGATATGCTAACTTAACAAGATACAACTTGATTTTACAAAGAACACCTTAAAACTGAATCTACGTCGTCGGAGTGCAACCGGGGGCTGTTTTGAGTTGGATAATTAAAAACCATCTTAAACTTTGAATTAGAAGTTTATATTCTGAAAAAATGATATTTCTTATGAATATGTTAACATATAAAAATCTCATGGTTTAACTCAAAGTGTAAGTATTTTTAAAAATGATCATTTAGATGTTGTTTTTATGATGGAAATGATCACTTTCATAAGATTCACCCAAGTTTGACCTATAACCTGTGATTTAGAATGTAAACCAAGGTATTTACAGTTCATATTCATAAATAATGACTCGATCTAAGAAAGTGGCAAGTTGAATCAACAAAAACGAAGTTGTATTGAAGAAACTACGACTAAAACAAAATCGGGTATCCGAAGCTAGTTTAGCTACGAAAATATTTTGACTAAAACCAAACTAATCATATCTTGGCTAATTAACATGATATTTTATATATATTTACTCATGATTTGATTTTACATATTTCAGGACCACCCGTAAACAACACGAGAAGATTAATTATAAGACCTCATGATTGTACGCAACACATCATTTGACAACACGGTACTTTATGTACGCAACACGTCATTTGAGAACACGGTACCATGGGTCGAGATTAATTCTGATCAATACGAATACGATGGGATCTTTATTTATTTTATTGAGCAACTAATTGTGGACCACTAACATCGGACTGCTAACTACGGACTAATATATATTAAAAGTATTATAAGTATATATGTAACGATTATTTGAAAAGAAAATATATTGATATATTATATATATGGTTAGGTTCGTGATATCTATCGGAGACTAAGTCGTGTTAAATATCTTCAAGGCAAAAGTGAGTATATAGTCCCATTTTTAAACTCTAAATATTTCGGGATGAGATTACATACATTTTATGATTTACGTTATGGACACAAGTGATTAAAAATATATATTCTACGTTGAGTTGTATCACTGGCATACTTCCATGTAACTTTGTAACTACTATTTACATGCGGTATTGTAAACGCGAATCATGTTGATAGATCTATCGGGCCTGACAACCCCAACCGGACTGGATGACCAGTATTCAACGGTTGCACAGTACTTCGTTTCGGTGACTACACTTGGTACGGTGTAGTGAGATTTCATAATAAAGGGAATATGCGACGTTGATTAAATGTTAAGTATGGTTATCATGTGCTCAACCACTTAGAATATTTTTATTAAAACGTTTATGTATATGAAATCTTGTGGTCTATATTTATAACGCTGCTAGCATTAAACCTATATCTCACCAACTTTATGTTGACGTTTTAAGCATGTTTATTCTCAGGTGATAAATAAAAGCTTCCGCTGCATTATGCCGAATTTAAGCAAGATTTGGAGTATGCATATTTGTGTCAAAAATAAAACTGCATATCGGAAGATTTGTATGGTGAAATATGTTGGAAATCGTATTGTTATTATCAAATGTAAAGTTTGTAAGACTAAGATTATCGTTAAACGATAATCATTATTATGTTGTTTAAGCCTTTGGTTATAATAAAGGTTATGGTTTGTAACATAAAAACGTATACAGATTTTTAAAAATGTCACATATAGAGGTCAATACCTCGCAATGACACCAATGAGTACGTAACGTTTATATTCGATATGAACGGGACGCTTCAGGTGGTATCAGAGCGTTGGTCTTAGAGAACCAGAAATTTGCATTAGTGTGTCTTATCGAGTTTGTTAGGATGCATTAGTGAGTCTGGACTTTGACCGTGTTTGATTTCGAAAACTATTGCTTATCCTTGTTGGTTAAAAATTAATATGTAAATATTATGTGGTACTAACGTGCTAGTTGTTGTGTGATAGATGTCTGGCTTAGAACTTGTTATCACATTTAGCGACTCCGAACCAGAATCCTCAGATAGTGTTCCAGTCATTAACCTATCCGATGATGAAAACGACACCTTTGGGGAAGACTCACAATTTCCAGATGAATCAATTGAAGAGGAACCGCAAAGTGATCCTGAGGAGGAAGAAATACAGGAAATTATGAAAGACAAGTTCGAACAAGGAAAGAAACGAAAGGCTACTGAATTGGAAAATTCAAATCCCGAGTTTAGTGAGGATGTTGTGGCACCAACTCCACCAGACACTTCCACCCCTATTCCCGCTATTCCTATTAGTTCTATCCCGGCATCCAGTTCTTCGGTCCCTCAGCCAAAACATAGGGAGACAGCTAGGATTAGCGTTAAGCGATTCCCTGAACACAAACGTTTTGGGATATAGGCTAAATGATGCGCTGTTGTTTTAAACCATGGGATCATATAACATTTTGTATAATATTACTAGTGTGGTTTGCTTGATGTTTGATGTAAGATAAGCATATGTAAAATAGTGAAGTGTGAAATGCAATAATTTTCCATGGTTGAGTATTATTTGGGTGGTAGTAATTGATTTCCGTACTAAGCTATTAAGTATGAACTTTAACGGGTAGGTACTACCCTAGATATAATTATAAAACACTAATAAGAAGAAAAGGCTTCTATAATAATAACTGGTTCATATTATTAATAAGCTACGATGTACTGTAAATACACACTACATCTATAATATTCCATGTGAATAATTATTATTTTTTTTCATTCTTATTGAAGAATATGGAGCGATTGAACCGAATGACGGAACAAGAAATCGAGGAACTCATCAATCAGTGAGTGAACGACAGAATGTTATAGGTCGAGGCTGCAAGAGGTGCTGCAGTTAACCCAAATCCTCGTGTGGGATGCACCTACAAAACTTTTCAAGGTTGCAAGACCTCATCATTCAGTGGAACAGAAGGACAGGTCGGTTTAACCCAGTGGATCGAAAAGATTGAGTCTGTGTTTAAAATCAGTGGTTGTATTGAGAAGGACATGACCAAGTATGCATCGTGCACCTTACAAGATAGTGCACTCACGTGGTGGAAAAACTATGTGAAGGCCGTAGGAGGAGATGTAGCTTATGATACTCCATGGGAAGAATTCAAAACAATGCTAATCAACGAGTATTGTCCAAGGAACGAGGTTAGTAAGTTGGAAGCTGAATTACGAAGCCTGAAAGTTGTTGGTACTGAACTCACCAACTACAATCAGCAATTCATGAAATTAGCTTTGCTATGTCCTGAATTGGTGCCAACCGAAGAACGAAAGATAGAACTCTACAAAGAAGGTTTGCCTAAAAATGTCAAGGCAAATGTTACAGCATCGAAACCCAAGACTATTCATGAAGCCATCACTATGGCAAACGAGTTGATGGACCAGATTATTCTAGATAAGGACATCGATGTCAAGACATCAGAAAACAAAAGAAAGTGGGAAGGTAATCATCAACAATCCAACAAGAAACAAGAAACCACGCAAGGTGCGGGTAGTGGTTCAAGCTCAGGTTACAAAGGACGAAATCCTTTATGTAATAGATGCCACAAACATCACTATGGTTATTGTAATGTGGTGTGCAACAATTGTAATCGAAGGGGTCATCTTGCTGAAGATTGTAAGATTCCCGTTACAAATACAAATGGCACCAAGACTCCTGCCACCAATGCAAATAGAACTGCCTTGGCCACTGTTACTTGTTATGGGTGTGGGAAACAGGGTCATTTTAAGAGCCAGTGCCCGAATCCAGAGAAGAATAACAGACCTGCACATGGAAGAGCATTTATTATTAATGCTAGAGAGGCGTGTGAAGACCCGGAGCTTGTTATGGGTACGTTTACCATTAATAACTTATCAGCATCTATTATATTTGATACTGGTGCCGATAGAAGTTACGTGTGTAGAGATTTTTACGCTAAATTGAATTGTTCATCATTACCCCTAGATGCTAAGTACATGATTGAGTTAGCTAATGGTAAACTAATTAAAGCCGATAAAATTTGTCGTGATTGTAAAATAAATTTAGCCGGAGAAACGTTTAAAATTGATTTGATACTCGTAGAATTAGGAAGTTTTGATGTAATAGTCGGCATAGACTGGATGTCCAAAATAGGAGCTGAAGTTGTGTGTGCCAAGAAGGCAATTCGCATTCCTCGTAAGGATAAAACGCAAGTAATGATTTATGAAGAGAAGGGTAACTCAAAGCTAAAACTCATTAGCTGTTTGAAAGCCCAAAATTGCTTGAAGAAAGGGTGCTATGCTATCTTAGCACATGTTAATAAAGTCGAAACGAAAGAAAAACAGAAGTGCATCAACGACGTGCCAGTAGCAAAAGATTTTCCTAAAGTCTTTCCGGAAGAGTTGCCGGGATTACCTCCATTTAGATCTGTAGAATTTCAAATAGATCTAGTACCAGGAGCTGCACCAGTGGCTCGTGCTCCATACAGACTTGCACCATCTGAGATGAAAGAGTTACAAAGCCAGTTACAAGAATTTCTGGACCGTGGTTTCATTCGACCGAGCACTTCACCGTGGGGAGCTCCGATTTTATTCGTCAAGAAGAAAGATGGATCCTTCCAAATGTGTATAGATTACCGTGAATTAAATAAGTTAACTATCAAGAATCGGTATCCACTACCGAGAATTGACGACTTATTTGATCAACTGCAAGGATCATGTGTTTACTCAAAAATCGACCTAAGATCGGGCTATCATCAACTACGTGTCAAAGAAGAAGATATTCTGAAAACTGCTTTCCAGACACGCTACGGTCATTACGAATTTTTGGTCATGCCGTTTGGGTTGACGAATGCGCCAGCTGTACATGGACCTCATGAATCGAGTTTGTAGTCTGTATTTAGATAAGTTTGTTATCGTTTTCATTGACGATATTCTCATCTATTCCAAGAATGAGCAAGAGCATGAGCATCATTTAAGGTTGGTACTAGAATTCTTAAGAAAAGAACAGTTATATGCCAAATTTTCTAAGTGTGTGTTTTGGTTGAAAGAAGTGCAATTTCTTGGTCACGTTGTTAGTATCAAAGGAATTCAGGTTGATTCAGCTAAAATTGAGGCTATTGAAAAATGAGAGACTCCTAAGACACCAACATAAATACGTCAATTTTTGGGCTTAGCTCATTATTATAGAAGGTTTATTCAAGATTTTTCTCGAATAGCTAAACCATTGACAGCGTTAACGCAAAAAGGGAAGAAGTACGAGTGGACCTCTGAGCAGGAGAGTGCATTTCAATTACTGAAGAAGAAGTTGACTACGGCGCCTATTTTATCGTTACCTGAAGGGAACGATGATTTTGAGATATATTATGACGCTTCGCGACAAGGTTTTGGTTGCGTCCTTATGCAACGAAAGAAAGTTATTGCGTACGCATCCCGACAATTGAAGATTCACGAGCGAAATTATACGACGCATGATCTAGAACTGGGAGCAGTAGTGTTTGTATTGAAGATATGGAGACACTACTTATATGGGGTTAAATGCACTGTGTTTACCGATCATAAAAGCCTTCAACATATTTTCGATCAAAAATAGCTGAACATGAGGCAACGTAGGTGGGTCAAGCTGATAAACGACTATGATTGTGAGATTCGCAATCATCCCGGGAAAGCGAATGTAGTGGCTGACGCTCTAAGCAAAAAGGAACGAGAGCCAATTCGAGTACGAGCGATGAACATAAAAATTCGCATTAATCTCAACTCATAAATCAAAGTGGCTCAATGAGAAGCTCTTACTAAGGAAAACATAGGAAATGAAATAATGAAGAAGTATGAGAAGTAACTCGTTATACGGGAAGACGGAATTCGATATTTTGCAAAACGTATTTGGGTACCAAAGTTGGGTGGATTAAGGAAGTTGATATTGAACGAGGCACATATGACAAGATACTCGATACATCCTGGAGTTGGAAAGATGTATCAAGATCTTAAGACGCATTATTGGTGGCCTAATTTAAAGACAGACGTTGCAACATATTTCGGGGAATGTTTAACTTGTTCCAAAGTCAAAGCAGAACACCAGAAGCCGTCAGGGTTACTTCAACAACCAGAAATCCCAGAATGGAAGTGGGACGGTATTACCATGGATTTTATCATGAAGTTACCCAAGACTGCATGGGGTTATGACACCATTTGGGTAATAGTTGATCGTCTCACCAAATCTGCACATTTCTTGCCTATAAAAGAAACGGATAGAATGGAGAAACTATTACGATTATATATAAAGGAAATTGTTTCAAGGCATGGAATACATATTTCCATTATATCCGATCGTGATAGTAGATTTACATCAAAGTTCTGGCAATCACTACAGGAGGCCCTGGGAACTCGTTTGGATATGAGCACCGCATATCATCCGCAAACTGACGGGCAGAGTGAAAGAACAATTCAGACTCTTGAAGACATGCTCAGGGCATGTGTGATCGATTTTGGAAATGGATGGGATAAATATCTACCATTAGCAGAATTCTCGTATAATAATAGTTATCATACGAGCATTAAAGATGCACCATTCGAAGCACTGTATGGAAGGAAGTGTAGATCCCCTATCTGTTGGAATGAAGTAGGAGATCGACGATTAACTGGTCCCGAGATCATACATGAAACTACTGAGAAGATAGTACAAATCAAGGAAAGATTGAAAACAGCCCGTAGTCGCCAAAAGAGCTACGCCGATGTCAGAAGGAAACCATTAGAGTTTCAGATCAGTGACATGGTTATGCTAAAGGTGTCACCTTGGAAAGGTGTAATACATTTCAGCAAAAGGGGTAAACTGAACCCAAGGTATGTAGGCCCGTTCAAGATCATCGAACGCATTGGAACGGTAGCTTATCGACTTGAGTTACCACAACAACTCACCGAAGTACATAATACGTTTCACGTTTCAAACCTTAAGAAGTGTCTTTCAAAGGAAGACCTCACCATTCCTCTTGAAGAAATCCAAGTCGACGAGAAACTACAATTCATAGAAGAACCAGTCGAAATCATGGACCGTGAAGTTAAACAGCTCAAGCAGAGCAACATACCAATCGTTAAGGTTCGTTGGAATGCTCGAAGGGGTCCTGAGTTTAATTGGGAATGAGAGGATCATATGAAACAAAAGTACCCACATTTGTTTCCCGAGAACGCAAAATAGGTACAACTTTAAAATTTCGGGACGAAATTTATTTAACGGGTAGGTACTGTAACGACCCGGATTTTTCCGATCGTTTTATACATATGAGATTAATATTTACATAAATTAAACATTACCAACATGATAAGCAATTCAAATTGTTGAGTCTTGTGTTTTTGAAAAGAGTTTTACACAACGTTTGACCGTCCAATTTGACCGATGATATCATGAACTATATAACATACGATAATTATACCATTGTGTACATATACGTATTTATACATATTTAACATGATCTAAGGATGGTTTAACATATCATTGTGTACTAATAACAATGAGTTATAAGTATACTTTGAGACTACTAACTTAAGTTTTCAAAACGATAACTATATGTAACGTTCTTTGACATATATACCTATAACTTATAATGCTTATACAAGTATCGTATAAATATGTATTTAATCACTTTTAAAGGGCTTATATACATAAAACAATATAAGTATATTTACAAAAGATAGCTATATTTGAATCCTCGTTCCGTTTCCTCAAGATTTCTGCAAGTATATCTAGGGTATATGTACCCGTATCATACCCAGCTTCTACACGTATTTACTATTGGTATATACACATCACAATCACTTTATTAGCAGCCATGAGTCAGCAAATTTTGGATCTTAGCATGAATGATTAATCAATTTGGCATATTACAAGACTTTTACACAATATTACAAACTTATACATCATTTCACCACCATTTATACTCCATTCCATTTTCATTTTTACTACACATTTTCTCTAGCTAAAAACACCTACTTGTAAGCTTCATTCACCTCTAAGAAATCCAGCAAAAACTCTCTCAAGAATCACCTTAATAACCATCATATTAAGATCAAACAAGAACATTACAAGATACTACTTTCATTTCAAGTCTATATTCTAAGTTTACTTCCAATCTTTCAATCCAACTTCACCACTCTTTAGGATCAAGAGTTATACTTCCTTTCCAGTAGCTTTATCCAAGTAATTTGAGGTAGTAACCTTATTCATAATCTTAATCGATTCATATTTATATAGCTACCTTATTTTGAGTTATAAATTATAACAACAAGAACATAGTTTAAATGATTTCAAACTTGTTCGCAAACTAAATAGATCCTTCTAACTTGACTTTTAAAACACTTCAAGACCTGTAATATATCATAATGATATGCTAACTTAACAAGATACAACTTAATTTTACAAAGAACACCTTAAAACTGAATCTACGTCGTCGGAGTGCAACCGGGGGCTGTTTTGGGTTGGATAATTAAAAACCATCTTAAACTTTGAATTAGAAGTTTATATTCTGGAAAAATGATATTTCTTATGAATATGTTAACATATAAAAATCTCATGGTTTAACTCAAAGTGTAAGTATTTTTAAAAATGATCATTTCGATGTTGTTTTTATGATGGAAATGATCACTTTCATAAGATTCACCCAAGTTTGACCTATAACCTGTGATTTAGAATATAAACTAAGGTATTTACAGTTCATATTCATAAATAATGACTCGATCCAAGAAAGTGGCAAGTTGAATCAACAAAAACGGAGTTGTATTGAAGAAACTACGACTAAAACAAAATCGGGTATCCGAAGCTAGTTTAGCTACGAAAATATTTTGACTAAAACAAAACTAATCATATCTTGGCTAATTAACATGATATTTTATATATATTTACTCATGATTTGATTTTACATATTTCAGGACCACCCGTAAATAACACGAGAAGACTAATTATAAGACCTCATGATTGTACGCAACACGTCATTTGACAACACGGTACTTTATGTACGCAACACGTCATTTGACAACACGGTACCATGGGTCGAGATTAATTCCGATCAATACGAATACGATGGGGTCTTTATTTATTTTATTAAGCAACTAATTGTGGACCACTAACATCGGACTGCTTACTACGGACTAATAGATATTAAAAGTATTATAAGTATATATGTAACGATTATTTGAAAAGAAAATATGTTGATATATTATATATATGGTTAGGTTCGTGATATCTATCGGAGACCAAGTCGTGTTAAATATCTTCAAGGCAAAAGTGAGTATATAGTCCCATTTTTAAACTCTAAATATTTCGGGATGAGAATACATGCATTTTATGATTTACGTTATGGACACAAGTGATTAAAAATATATATTCTACGTTGAGTTGTTCCACTGGCATACTTCCCTGTAACTTGGTAACTACTATTTACATGCGGTATTGTAAACGCAAATCCTGTTGATAGATCTATCGGGCCTGACAACCCCAACCGGACTGGACGACCAGTATTCAACGGTTGCACAGTACTTCGTTTCGGTGACTACACTTGGTACGGTGTAGTGAGATTTCATAATAAAGGGAATATGTGACGTTGATTAAATGTTAAGTTTGGTTATCAAGTGCTCAACCACTTAGAATATTTTTATTAAAACGTTTATGTATATGAAATCTTGTGGTCTATATTTATAACGTTGCTAGCATTAAACCTCTATCTCACCAACTTTATGTTGACGTTTTAAGCATGTTTATTCTCAGGTGATAAATAAAAGCTTCCGCTGCATTATGCCGAATTTAAGCAAGATTTGGAGTATGCATATTTGTGTCAAAAATAAAACTGCATATCGGAAGATTTGTAATGTGAAATATGTTGGAAATCGCATTGTTATTATCAAATGTAAAGTTTGTAAGACTAAGATTATTGCTAAACGATAATCATTATTATGTTGTTTAAGCCTTTGGTTATTATAAAGATTATGGTTTGTATCATAAAAACGTATGCAGATTTTTAAAAATGTCACATATAGATGTCAATACCTCGCAATGACACCAACGAGTACGTAACGTTTATATTCGATATGAACGGGACGCTTCAAATATCCCCTATCATTCCGGTAAATACTTCGGACATGATAAAAATGAATTCGAAGTACTAAAGCATCCGGTACTTTGGATGGGGTTCGTTAGGCCCAATAGATCTATCTTTAGGATTCGTGTCAATTAGTAGATCGGTTTACTAATTCGTAGGCTACCAAGCAAAAAGGGGCATACTCGGCTTCGATCATTCACCCATATATTGTAGTTTCAATTACTTGTGCCTATTTCGTAAAACATTTGTAAAACTGCATGTATTCTCATCCCAAAATATTAGATTTTAAAAGTGGGACTATAACTCACTTTCACAGATTTTTACTTCGTCGGGAAGTAAGACTTGGCCACTGGTCGATTCACGAACCTATAACAAATATGTACATATATATCAAAGTATGTTCAAAATATATTTACAACATTTTTAATACATTTTAATGTTTTAAGTTTATTAAGTCAGCTGTCCTCGTTAGTAACCTACAACTAGTTGTCCACAATTAGATGTACAGAAATAAATCGATATATATTATCTTGAATCAATCCACGACCCAGTGTATACACGTCTTAGGCTAGATCACAACTCAAAGTATATATATTTTTGGAATCAACCTCAACCCTGTATAGCTAACTCCAACATTACTGCATATAGAGTGTCTATGGTTGTTCCAAATAATATATATACATGGGTCGATATGATATGTCAAAACATTTGCATACGTGTCTATGGTATCCCAATATTACATAATATATTAGAATACATGTATAATACAATATAAGTTAGCTAGGATATCATTTGTATAGAATTGTTACAATATTTCCCGTAGCTACAACAATCAAAAAATATCCAATCTTGTTTTACCCATAACTTGTTCGTTTTAAATCCGTTTTGAGTGAATCAAATTGCTATGGTTTCATATTGAACTCTATTTTATAAATCTAAAACATAAAAAGTATAGGTTTATAGTCGGAAATATAAGTTACAAGTCATTTTTGTAAGAGGTAGTCATTTCAATCGAAAGAACGACGTCTTGATGACCATTTTGAAAAACATACTTTCACTTTGAGTTTAACCATGATTTTTGGATATAGTTTCATGTTCATAAGAAAAATCATTTTCCAAGAAGAACAACTTTTAAATCAAAGTTTATCATAATTTTTAATTATCAAACCAAAAACAGCCCGCGGTGTTACTACGACGGCGTATGTTCGGTTTTACGATGTTTTTCGTGTTTTCCGATTTTAAATCATTAAGTTAGAATATTATATAGATATAGAACATGTGTTTAGTTGATTTTAAAAGTCAAGTTAGAAGGATTAACTTTTGTTTGCGAACAAGTTTAGAATTAACTAAACTATGTTCTAGTGATTTCAAGTTTAAACCTTCGAATAAGGTAGTTTTATATATATGAATTGAATGATGTTATGAACATCATTAATACCTCAGGTTTTGGGGATAAACCTACTGGAAATGAGAAAAATAGATCTAGCTTCAAAGGATCCTTGGATGGCTTGAAAGTTCTTGAAGCAGAATCATGACACGAAAACAAGTTCAAGTAAGATTTCCACTCGAAATAAGATTGTTATAGTTATAGAAATTGAATCAAAGTTTGAATATGAGTATTACCTTGTATTAAAAAGATATCTTACTGTAAATAAGAAAGATTTCTTGAGGTTGGATTATCACTTTACAAGATTGGAAGTAAGCTAGCAAACTTGGAAATATTCTTGATTTTATGAAACTAGAACTTATAGAATTTATGAAGAACACTTAGAACTTGAAGATAGAACTTGAGAGAAATCAATTAGATAAAGAAAATTGAAGAATGAAAGTGTTTGAAGGTGTTTTTGGTCGTTGGTATATGGATTAGATATAAAGGATGTGTAATTTTGTTTACATGTAAATAAGTCATGAATGATTACTAATATTTTTGTAATTTTATGAGATATTTCATGCTAGTTTCCAAATGATGGTTTCCACATGTGTTAGGTGACTCACATGGGCTAATAAGAGTGGATCATTGGAGTGTATATACCAATAGTACATACATCTAAAATCTATGTATTGTACGAGTACTAATACGGGTGCATACGAGTAGAATTGTTGATGAAACTGAATGAGGATGTAATTGTAAGCATTTTTGTTAAGTAGAAGTATTTTGATAAGTGTCTTGAAGTCTTTCAAAAGTGTATGAATACATATTAAAACACTACATGTATATACATTTTAACTGAGTCGTTAAATCATCGTTAGTCGTTACATGTAAATGTTGATTTGAAACCTTTAAGTTAACGATCTTGTTAAATGTTGTTAACCCAATGTTTATTATATCTAATGAGATGTTAAATTATTATATTATCATTATACTATGATATATTAATATATCTTAATATGATATATATACATTTAAATGTCGTTACAACGATAATCGTTACATATATGTCTCGTTTCGAAATCCTTAAGTTAGTAGTCTTGTTTTTACATATGTAGTTCATTGTTAATATACATAATGACATGTTTACTTATCATTTATCATGATTAAACATAGTGTAATAATATCTTAATATGATTCATATGTAATTAGTAAGACGTTGTTATAACGATAATCGTTATATATATCGTTTCGAGTTTCTTAATTCAATAAACACAATTTTATGTATATAACTCATTGTTAAAATACCTAATGAGATACTTACTTATCATAATATAATGTTAACTATATATATAATCATATATATGTCATCATATAGTTTTTACAAGTTTTAATGTTCGTGAATCACCGATCAACTTGGGTGGTCAATTGTCTATATGAAACCTATTTCAATTAATCAAGTCTTAACAAGTTTGATTACTTAACATATTGGAAACACTTAATCATGTAAATAACAATTTCATTTAATATATATAAACATGGAAAAGTTCGGGTCACTACAGTACCAACCCGTTAAATAAATTTCGTCCTGAAATTTTAAGCAGTTGGAGGTGTTGATGTATCTTCTGGAAATAAGTGCGAGTATTTCTTCTTCATTAGATCTTCTCGTTCCCAGGTGAACTTGGGTCCTCTATGAGCATTCCATCAAACTTTAACAATTGATATCTGGTTTTGCTTAAGTCTTTTAACCTTACGATCCATTATTTCGACGGGTTCTTCGACGAATTGAAGTTTTTCGTTGATTTGGATTTCGTCTAACGGAATAGTGAGATCTTCTTTAGCAAAACATTTCTTCAAATTTGAGACATGGAAAGTGTTATGTATAGCCGCGAGTTGTTGTGGTAATTCAAGTCGGTAAGCTACTGGTCCGACACGATCAATAATCTTGAATGGTCCTATATACCTTGGATTTAATTTCCCTCGTTTACCAAATCGAAAAATGCCTTTCCAAGGTGCAACCTTAAGCATGACCATCTCTCCAATTTCAAATTCTATATCTTTTCTTTTAATGTCGGCGTAGCTCTTTTGTCGACTTTGGGCGGTTTTCAACTGTTGTTGAATTTGGATGATCTTCTCGGTAGTTTCTTGTATTAACTCTGGACCCGTAATCTGTCTATCCCCCGCTTCACTCCAACAAATTGGAGACCTGCACTTTCTACAATAAAGTGCTTCAAACGGCGCCATCTCAATGCTTGAATGGTAGCTGTTGTTATAGGAAAATTCTGCTAACGGTAGATGTCGATCCCAACTGTTTTCGAAATCAATAACACATGCTCGTAGCATGTCTTCAAGCGTTTGTATCGTCCTTTCGTTCTACCCATCAGTCTGTGGATGATAGGCAGTACTCATGTCTAGACGAGTTCCTAATGCTTGCTGTAATGTCTGCCAGAATCTTGAAATAAATCTGCCATCCCTATCAGAGATAATAGAGATTGGTATTCCATGTCTGGAGACGACTTCCTTCAAATACAGTCGTGCTAACTTCTCCATCTTGTCATCTTCTCTTATTGGCAGGAAGTGTGCTGATTTGGTGAGACGGTCAACTATTACCCAAATAGTATCAAAACCACTTGCAGTCCTTGGCAATTTAGTGATGAAATCCATGGTAATGTTTTCACATTTCCATTCCAGAATTTCGGGTTGTTCAAGTAGACCTGATGGTTTCTGATGCTCACCTTTGACCTTAGAACACGTCAAACATTCTCCTACGTATTTAGCAACATCGGCTTTCATACCCGGCCACCAAAAATGTTTCTTGAGATCCTTGTACATCTTCCCCGTTCCAGGATGTATTGAGTATCTGGTTTTATGAGCTTCTCTAAGTACCATTTCTCTCATATCTCCAAATTTGGGTACCCAAATTCTTTCAACCCTATACCGGGTTCCGTCTTCCCGAATATTAAGATGCTTCTCCGATCCTTTGGGTATTTCATCCTTTAAATTTCCCTCTTTTAAAACTCCTTGTTGCGCCTCCTTTATTTGAGTAGTAAGGTTAGTGTGAATCATTATATTCATAGCTTTTACTCGAATGGGTTCTCTGTCATTTCTGCTCAAGGCGTCGGCTACCACATTTGCCTTCCCCGGGTGATAACGAATCTCAAAGTCGTAATCATTCAACAATTCAATCCATCTGCGCTACCTCATGTTCAGTTGTTTCTGATTAAATATGTGTTGAAGACTTTTGTGATCGGTATATATAATACTTTTGACCCCATATAAGTAGTGCCTCCAAGTCTTTAATGCAAAAACAACCGCGCCTAATTCCAAATCATGCATCGTATAATTCTGCTCGTGAATCTTCAATTGTCTAGAAGCATAAGCAATTACTTTCGTTCATTGCATTAATACACAACCGAGACCTTGCTTTGAGGCGTCACAATATATCACAAAATCATCATTCCCTTCAGGTAATGACAATATAGGTGCTGTAGTTAACTTTTTCTTCAACAATTGAAACGCTTTCTCTTGTTCACCTTTCCACTCAAATTTCTTCCCTTTATGCGTTAATGCAGTCAAGGGTTTTGCTATTCTGGAAAAGTCTTGGATGAACCTTCTGTAGTAACCAGCTAGTCCTAAAAACTGGCGTATGTGTTTCGGAGTTTTCGGGGTTTCCCACTTTTCAACGGTTTCAATCTTTACTGGATCCACCTGAATACCTTCTTTGTTCACTATGTGACCGAGGAATTGAACTTCTTCCAACCAAAATGCACACTTTGAAAACTTAGCGTACAGTTTTTCTTTTCTCAGCAACTCTAGCACTTTTCTCAAATGTTCTTCATGCTCTTGATCATTCTTCCAGTAAATAAGTATGTCATCGATGAAAACAATGACAAACTTGTCAAGATATGGCCCACACACTCGGTTCATGAGCTCCATGAACACAGCTGGTGCGTTAGTCAATCCAAATGGCATAACCATAAACTCGTAATGACCGTAACGCGTCCTAAAAGCAGTCTTTGGAATATCATCCTCCTTCACCCGCATTTGATAATATCCAGAACGTAAATCGATCTTCGAATAAACAGATGAGCCTTGTAGTTGATCAAATAAGTCGTCGATTCTCGGTAGTGGGTAGCGGTTCTTGATGGTAAGTTTGTTCAACTTTTGGTAGTCGATACACAACCTGAATGTACCATCTTTCTTCTTGACAAACAAAACAGGAGCTCCCCATAGTGATGTGCTTGGTCGAATGAAACCACGCTCTAAAAGTTCCTGTAACTGACTTTGTTATTCTTTCATTTCGCTGGGTGCGAGTCTGTATGGAGCACGAGCTATTGGTGCAGCTCCTGGTACAAGGTCTATTTGAAATTCAACGGATCGATGTGGGGTAATCCCGGTAATTCTTTCGGAAATACATCGGGAAATTCTTTTGCGATGGGAACATCACTGATGTTCTTTTCTTCAGGTTTAACTTCCTCGATGTGTGATAGAATGACATAACAACCTTTTCTTATTAGTTTTTGCGCCTTCAAACTACTAATAAGATTTAATTTCGCGTTGTTCTTTTCTCCGTACACCATTAACAGTTTTCCTTTTTCACGCATAATGCGAATCGCATTTTTGTAACAAACGACCTCTGCTCTCACCTTTTTCAACCAGTCCATGCCAATTATTACATCAAAACTCCCTAACTCGACTGGTATTAAATCAATTTTAAATGTTTCATCCCCCAGTTTAATTTCTCTCTCCCGACATATATTATCTGCTGAAATTAATTTACCGTTTGCTAATTCGAGTAAAAATTTACTATCCAAAGGGGTCAATGGGCAACTTAATTTAGCACAAAATTCTCTACTCATATAGCTTCTATCCACACCCGAATTAAATAAAACATAAGCAGATTTATCGTCAATAAGAAATGTACCCGTAACAAGCTCCGGGTCTTCCTGTGCTTCTGCCACATTAATATTGAAAACTCTTCCACGGCCCTGTCCATTAGTATTCCCCTGATTCGGGCAATTTCTAATAATGTGGCCCGATTTTCCACATTTATAACAAACAGCGTTGGTATTACTTGCTCCGACACTATTCGTTTCGGCATTACTTGTTCCGATATTATTTGTTCCTTTAGTTTTGTTAAATTTTGGTCCGTAGATCTCACACTTTGTCGCGCTATGACCATTTCTTTTACACCTGTTGCAAAATGTCGTGCAAAACCCCTGATGATTTTCTTCACACCTTTGACATGGCTGTTTTTGGTTCTTGTTGCCGTTGTTGTTATTGAGGTTGTTGTTGGGATTGTTATTGTTGTTGAAACGGTTGTTGTAGTTGTTGTTGTTGGGATGTTTGTTGTAGTTATTGTTAGGATTATGGTTATTGTTGCGATTGTTGTTGCGGTTGTTGGGATAGTTGTTGCGATTGAGGTTGTAATTGTTGTTGTTGTTGTACTGGTGACTCTTGTCACCGTTTTCCTCCCACTTCCTCTTGAGTTGTTTCGTGTTGGCTTCTTCGGCCGCCTGCTCTTTAATTCTTCCCTCAATATGATTTATGAGTTTATGAGCCATTCGACTTGCCTTGTGTATAGAAGCGGGCTCGTGTGAACTCACATCTTCTTGAATCCTTACTGGTAACCCTTTTACAAACGCGTCGATCTTCTCTTCTTCATCTTCGAATGATCCCGGACACAATAGGCACAACTCTGTGAATCATCGTTCATATGTGGTAACGTCGAACCCTTGTGTTCGTAACTCTCTAAGTTCTGCCTTGAGTTTATTGACTTCGTTTCTAGGACGGTATTGCTCGTTCATCAATTGCTTGAATGCCGACCACGGTAGTGCGTAAGCAGCATTTGTCCTACCTGTTCAAGATAGGTGTTCCACCACATTAACGCAGTACCTGTGAAGGTATGCGTAGCGTACTTAACTTTGTCTTCTTCAGTAAACTTACTTATGGCAAACACCGATTCGACTTTCTCGGTCCACCGTTTCAATCCAATTGGTCCTTCGGTTCCATCAAATTCCAAAGGTTTGCAGGCAGTGAATTCTTTGTAGGAGCATCCTACACGATTTCTTGTGCCGTTAGCTGCATTGCTAGATTCAGAGTTATTGTTGGTATGTAGCACAGCCTGTACTGCGGCTATGTTTGCAGCAAGAAAGGTACGAAATTCTTCTTCGCTCATATTCATGGTGTGTCGAGTAGTCGATGCCATTTCCTTCAAAATAGCGAACTGAATCGAGTTAATCATACTTGATATTAAGAGTAGTCAATAGTATTTCGTAGCATAATATGAACTCATTTATAAAAGCTTTTTCTTCATATTAGCGTTTTATAAGTTTAAATTCGGGTACTACCTACCCGTTAAGTTCATACTTAGTAGCTAATATACAATTCAACTACTACAATTCCATATGAAAAACTGATTATAATAATATATCACATACAAATATTCTTCAAACTTACAACTTCGCTATATTACATATAACATGAATGAAATATAGTACACTATGATACAGGATAGTTTTGAAGATAAATCTAGTTAATACGCAAGTTGTTCAGCAAAGGAAATAAAGACACGTAATTCATAAGTCCAGAAACAAGTCATGCATTCTGGTTTTACTAAGACGACTTCCCATCCTTGGTCTTGTAGAAAATAACCGTTATGACCATTGGCTAGGCAGCATGTTGTAATGTCGTCAAAAGGAAGAGGGTTTCGTAATGTCCAACAGCCCCGTAATAATCTAAAAACCTTGTTTCTCACCCCAACTACTGAATCCGTCACTTGTGGGAAGGTCTTATGTAAAAGCTGCAATCCGATGTTCTTTTTCTCACTTTGGTAAGAAGCGAACATCACTAACCCGTAAGCATAACATGCTTCTTTATGTTGCATGTTAGAAGCTCTTTCTAATTCACGAAATCCTATGTTGGGATATGTTGAGTCAAAATAGGTTCTTAACCCGTAGCGTAAAATTGCATTTGGGTTCCCCGCATTTAACGCTTTAAAGAAAACACGACGTAACTTACGGTCTCCCTAATGTGATATACCCCACCTATCAAAGGAAAGCCTTTTATAAACTTAGGCATTTCTGAAAAGTCTTTCAAATGTTTGACAAGTTAATTTCACCATAACTAAATGTGCTGATGAATTCTGACCGACTCTAGACAAGATTTCCTCAATCATATCCTCTGGTAGGTCTTCTAAAATATTCGGTTGTCTACCCTTAACGTCCATTTTGTTTTTATACTGTAAAATAGACAAGGATTATATTCGTAAAAGATAATTAACAAACAATACAAGCAATTTTTACCTAGAACTTAAAAGTACAAGCACACTACAATACATATAATACACAACATGATTACAAACCTCTAATCTGAATCACTAGTTTCTTCTTCTTCGGACTTGGTTCGTTTTCCTAATTTTCTAGGAATATATGGTGTTCCTCTAATACGAGCCGTCGTTTTCCATAATGGTTTAGAAAAACCTGGTGGTTTAGAGGTTCCCGGATCATTGTTACATTTTAGGAAATACGGATGTTGCCGATACATATAAAGTTCATCGGGGTTGGAATCGAGTTTCTCTATTTTTATACCTTTTCCCTTATTATTTTCTTTCGCTTTATTAAATTGGGTCGAGGTAATTTCTATAACATCATCGGAATCCTCATCGGGATCCGATTCATCGGAAAATTGGTAATCTTCCCAATATTTTGCTTCCTCGGCGGAAACACCATTGACCATTATTAACTTTGGTCCGTTGGTTGAGGATTTTCTTTTATTTAATCGATTTACTATAGGTATCAATATTTCTTCCTCCTGAACCTCTTCTTCTTCTGGTTCCTCCTCTTTCGATTCCTCCTCTTCTGGTTCCTCTTCTTCCGGTTCCTCCTCTTCCGGTTCCTCCTCTTCCGGTTCCTCTTCGGGAATTTGTGAATCTTCTAAAAATATATTCGACTCTTCATTATTATTATGTGAATCAATGGGATTTTTACTAGAGGTAGACATCTATCACACAATATCAAATACGTTAAGAGATTAATATACAACATAATATTTACATGTTAATAATATATAGTTTCCAACAAAAAATGTTAAGCAATCGTTTTGGAAGAAAAACACGGTCGAAGTCCAGACTCACTAATGCATCCTAACAAACTCGGTAAGACACACTAATGCAATTTTCTGGTTCTCTAAGACCAACGCTCGGATACCAACTGAAATGTCCCGTTCATATTGATTATAAACGTTCCATATTAATTGATTTCGTTGCGAGGTTTTGACCTCTATATGAGACATTTTTCAAAGACTGCATTCATTTTTTAAAACAACCATAACCTTTATTTTATCTATAAAGGTTTAAAAAGCATTACGTAGATTATCAAATAATGATAATCTAAAATATACCGTTTACACACGACCATTACATAATGGTTTACAATAAGAATATATTACATCAAAAATAAGTTTCTTGAATGCAGTTTTTACATAATATCATACAAGCATGGACTCTAAATCTTGTCCTTATTTTAGTATGCAACAGCGAAAGCTCTTAATAATCACCTGAGAATAAACATGCTTAAAACGTCAACAAAAATGTTGGTAAGTTATAGGTTTAACCTATATATTATCAAATCATAATAATAGACCACAAGATTTCATATTTCAATATACATCCCATACATAGAGATAAAATTCATTCATATGGTGAACACCTGGTAACCGACATTAACAAGATGCATATAAGAATATCCCCTATCATTCCGGGAAATTCTTCGGACAAGATAAAAACGAATTCGAAGTACTAAAGCATCCGGTACTTTAGATGGGGATCGTTAGGCCCAATAGATCTATCTTTAGGATTCGCGTCAATTAGTAGATCGGTTTACTAATTCTTAGGCTACCAAGAAAAAAGGGGCATATTCGTCTTCGATCATTCACCCATATAATGTAGTTTCAATTACTTGTGTCTATTTCGTAAAACATTTATAAAACTGCATTTATTCTCATCCCAAAATATTAGATTTTAAAAGTGGGACTATAACTCACTTTCACAGATTTTTACTTCGTCGGGAAGTAAGACTTAGCCACTGGTCGATTCACGAACCTATAACAAATATGTACATATATATCAAAGTATGTTCAAAATATATTTACAACTTTTTAATACATTTTAATATTTTAAGTTTATTAAGTCAGCTGTCCTCGTTAGTAACCTACAACTAGTTGTCCACAATTAGATGTACAGAAATAAATCGATATATATTATCTTGAATCAATCCACGACCCAGTGTATACACGTCTCAGGCTAGATCACAACTCAAAGTATATATATTTTTGGAATCAACCTGAACCCTGTATAGCTAACTCCAACATTATTGCATATAGAGTGTCTATGGTTGTTCCAAATAATATATATATATGGGTCGATATGATATGTCAAAACATTTGCATACGTGTCAATGGTATCCCAATATTACATAATATATTAGAATACATGTATAATACAATATAAGTTAGCTAGGATATCATTTGTATAGAATTGTTACAATATTTCCGGTAGCTACAACAATCAAAAAATATCCAATCTTGTTTTACCCATAACTTCTTCGTTTTAAATCCGTTTTGAGTGAATCAAATTGCTATGGTTTCATATTGAACTCTATTTTATGAATCTAAACATAAAAAGTATAGGTTTATAGTCAGAAATATAAGTTACAAGTTATTTTTGTAAGAGGTAGTCATTTCAGTCGAAAGAACGACGTCTTGATGACCATTTTGAAAAACATACTTTCACTTTGAGTTTAACCATGATTTTTGGATATAGTTTCATGTTCATAAGAAAAATCATTTTCCAAGAAGAACAACTTTTAAATCAAAGTTTATCATAGTTTTTAATTATCAAACCCAAAACAGCCCCCGGTGTTACTACGACGGCGTATGTCCGGTTTTACGATGTTTTTCGTGTTTTCTGATTTTAAATCATTAAGTTAGAATATTATATAGATATATAACATGTGTTTAGTTGATTTTAAAAGTCAAGTTAGAAGGATTAACTTTTATTTTCGAACAAGTTTAGAATTAACTAAACTATGTTCTAGTGATTTCAAGTTTAAACCTTCGAATAAGGTAGTTTTATATATATGAATTGAATGATGTTATGAACATCATTACTACCTCAGGTTTTGTGGATAAACCTACTGGAAATGAAAAAAATAGATCTAGCTTCAAAGGATCCTTGGATGGCTTGAAAGTTCTTGAAGCAGAATCATGACACGAAAACAAGTTCAAGTAAGATTTTCACTCGAAATAAGATTGTTATAGTTATAGAAATTGAATCAAAGTTTGAATATGAGTATTAACTTGTATTAAAAAGATATCTTACTATAAATAAGAAAGATTTCTTGAGGTTGGATGATCACTTTACAAGATTGGAAGTAAGCTAGCAAACTTGGAAATATTCTTGATTTTATGAAACTAGAACTTATAGAATTTATGAAGAACACTTAGAACTTGAAGATAGAACTTGAGAGAGATAAATTAGATGAAGAAAATTGAAGAATGAAAGTGTTTGTAGGTATTTTTGGTCGTTGGTATATGGATTAGATATAAAGGATGTGTAATTTTGTTTACATGTAAATAAGTCATGAATGATTACTAATATTTTTGTAATTTTATGAGATATTTCATGCTAGTTGCCAAATGATGGTTCCCACATGTGTTAGGTGACTCACATGGGCTACTAAGAGCGGATCATTGGAGTGTATATACCAATAGTACATACATCTAAAAGCTATGTATTGTACGAGTATGAATACGGGTGCATACGAGTAGAATTGTTGATGAAACTGAACGAGGATGTAATTGTAAGCATTTTTGTTAAGTAGAAGTATTTTGATAAGTGTCTTGAAGTCTTTCAAAAGTGTATGAATACATATTAAAACACTACATGTATATACATTTTAACTGAGTCGTTAAGTCATCGTTAGTCGTTACATGTAAATGTTGATTTGAAACCTTTAAGTTAACGATCTTGTTAAATGTTGTTAACCCAATGTTTATTATATCTAATGAGATGTTAAATTATTATATTATCATGATATTATGATATATTAATATATCTTAATATGATATATATACATTTAAATGTCGTTACAACGATAATCGTTACATATATGTCTCGTTTCGAAATCCTTAAGTTAGTAGTCTTATTTTTACATATGTAGTTCATTGTTAATATACATAATGACATGTTTACTTATCATTTATCATGATTAAACATAGTGTAACAATATCTTAATATGATTCATATGTAATTAGTAAGACGTTGTTATAACGATAATCGTTATATATATCGTTTCGAGTTTCTTAATTCAATAAACACAATTTTATGTATATAACTCATTGTTAAAATACCTAATGAGATACTTACTTATCATAATATCATGTTAACTATATATATAATTATATATATGTCATCATATAGTTTTTACAAGTTTTAACGTTCGTGAATCACCGATCAACTTGGGTGGTCAATTGTCTATATGAAACCTATTTTAATTAATCAAGTCTTAACAAGTTTGATTGGTTAACATGTTGGAAACACTTAATCATGTAAATAACAATTTCATTTAATATATATAAACATGGAAAAGTTCGGGTCACTACACTAAGTGGCTCACACGCACGCTTGATGTGTGAACCGTACGGGTAACAACACGTTTGAGGTTAACCGTACGGATGACCCTGATCAAAATTGGTCTAAGTCTATTGGGTCACATGCACGTGTGATAAAGGTGAGAGCGGTTGATTGTGGATCGTGTGATCAACCGTACGGTTGATCACGAGAGTATAAATAGGGGTGATGAGCACAGAAGCTCACACTTGTAACCCATTCAACTTTCTCTCTCAAAAATCGATCATCACCGATCAAGTTTTCCTCCGCAGCATTTGTTTAGCATCTTTAGATGACCTCAGCGCCACCCAATAGGTATGATTTCATCGAGTTTAAGTTAGTTAATTTTGTATTTTAATGTGTCGAAACCCTAAGGGTTCTTAACTCGAATTTCATGAAATTGAAGCTCGTTTTGATGTATATCTGTGATTGTTTTTGTAAGACTCTAATATTTATTGTACGGAAGTGTAATTATGCTACGTTGAATGCAGGAAGTATTGTGGAATTAAACGAAGGTCAGAATCTGCCCAGACTGTTGTGCGCGCCACGCACCTTGCCAGCAACAGATTTCAGCCTTTTTCTATTTTGAGTTTAATGAAGGGAAATTTGGTCATTTCACTTGAGGCCAGATCTGTGGGCTTTATCAGTTGGTTTGGATCCAACTTTGGATCATTTTCACATCCATTCATCACTCTCATCTTCAAACGCTAGAGAGAGAAGAGTTTTAGAGAGAGGAAGCTTCATTTGGAGAAGAAAGAGTTGGATTCTCACCAAAGCTCGGGTTTTTTAAGTTGTTCACCTCGTTCCTAGCTACGTTTTGGTTGTTGTGGTAAGTTCTAACTCCGAATTTCATTGTTTAATTTGATATTCAAAGTTAGGGTTTGAACTTGATTTGTAGAGAAACCCATTTAAAACTCTTGAAGTGAGTTTGTTGATGCTAGTAATCGGGTTTATTGTTATTATTGGTGGATTTTGGGTTGGCGAACAAATTGGTCT
The DNA here is from genome assembly GCF_046630445.1 of Rutidosis leptorrhynchoides. NCBI lineage: Eukaryota > Viridiplantae > Streptophyta > Magnoliopsida > Asterales > Asteraceae > Rutidosis > Rutidosis leptorrhynchoides. Next base: position 289,520,789 of record NC_092339.1, on the reverse strand, counting down.
TGTTTATGACTTGTAATTGGGTTTAATCACTAGGTTTAGTGATTATGGAAGTATTGGAACCCTTTTGGTGTGTTTGAAAGACTAATTTTGGAATTGAGTCAAAATTAGGGTTTTTGGGTGATTTTGAGATTGATAAGTGTTAAACACTTAAGTTTGGGTTCTTTTGGCTTATTAGGACCATTTTCACTTATGATTAGTGATTAATGGTTAGTTTGGACGCGTTTGGTGTTTGTAAGTGCAATTGGTCGAATTTGCACTAAGTGTCGAATTGAGTTGGTTTGTAAATTGTTGTGAAGAGCGTTTGGTCTAAAAGTGTCGGGAAGCAAGAGATCTTTTTGCGAAAATTGGAAAAAGTGGACAGCGGGCTGCCAGGCCCTGTGCGCGCAGCGCACAGGTGTGGGTGCACGCCGCGCACCCCATCTGGACAGCTCTGTTCAGTTTTAATTTTTTTTAATTTCCGCGTTTTTGGTTGGTTAACGGGTTGGGTTGTTACAAGTGGTATCAGAGCATGGTCTAAGGGATTTAGGTGACTTGAGATAGGTGCCTAGACTTATACATTTGTGTGTGCTTATTTGTTGCGGGACTTGTAGGATTTCGGGTCGGAATGGGTTATAGTTAGTGCCTTGTTTGTAAGTGGACTAACGTTTATATTAGTAATGCGGATATTATTAATATATTATTGTGTTGTGATAATAATTCTCGTGTGTGTTGTTGTAGCGTGGAATTTGTTTGTGTTTGTTTATGACATCAAGCGAGGCGGTCGTTGTACTAACGAGTTGATACGGCGTGTGTGCGTAATAAGGACTTGCAAACCTTATTACGGGTGCAAATCGTGTCAAACCAGTGATGTACGACGGGTGTTGAGCAAGATGGGCGGTGTTGTGCGTGTGGTTTTACACGTTCGTGGACTAATCGTTTTGCATTCTTTAGAATGGCGACGCGAAACGAGATCGAGACGAATGACGAGGAGTTTAATACTAGAGTTGCGGCCGCCGTTGCGGAGCAAATGGGTGCGTTGGAAGAAAGAATGATTAGGAGGTATTCCGAATTTTGGAGTAGCGGCGAAATGGAGCATTGTCTTAAGAGCTTCATGAGGACTAAACCTCCGATGTATGATGGGAAACCGGATCCCTTGGTAAGCACCACTTGGATCTCGGATGTCGAAGGGTGTTTTCGTACGATTGAATGTCCTCCTGAGAAGAGGACAAGGCTCGCTACTAGTTTGTTGCGGGGTAGAGCAAAGGATTGGTTGGATGGTAAGATTAATCTTGTCGGTGGTGAACTTTTATGGTGTTATCATGGGACGAGTTTAAGAGGGAATTCTTCAAGGAGTTCCGGACTTCAGCTGATTTGTCGGAAATGCGGAATGAGTTGCGAAATTTGCAACAAGGGTCGATGGACTTGAATACTCTAAAGACGACCTTTATGTCGAAGGCTCGTTTTTGCCCGGAGTATATTGGGAATGATCGGATGTTGATGGAAGATTTCTATCGGACTTTGAATGATGATTTGCAGGGCAAAATCAGCATTGGCCAAGTGAAATCGTTTGCGGAGTTATTTAACATGGCTAGTGGTTTCGAATCACATTCGCGATCGAAAGCTAGGGAGCTCTCAAGTAAAAGAAGGGTTGATTCGTATGGTGCTCCAAGTAAGAAAACTAAGGGTGCAGGTGCGAGTATGGGTAATGCGGAGAAAGGTTCGACGAGTTCTCGTGCGCCTAGATGTTTCAATTTTGGTGTTAGGGGCCACAAGTTGCGGGAATGCACAATGCCGAAGAGTGATGACGAAATGTGCTACTATTGTCATAAAGAGGGACATCGCAAGCTGGATTGTCCCGAGTTGGCGGCGACGAATGCCGCAAGGAGACGTTAAGGTACGTTTCATTTTAATAAATATGCCCTTTGAATATTTATTTATGTGTCGATGCGTTCGGGTTTGTGGGTTGCATAGTGTTTTGCATGTTATTGATATGGGTGACTTTCCTAATGGAAGTACCCTATGGTGACGTTTGATTGTCGGGCGAAGGGCGTAAGACTTGGTGCAACCAAGCATTCCTTAGTATTTGGGAAACGTTTCTACCAAACCATGGAAATGGGTTTTGGTGTTCGGTCGTTAAGTGCGTGTTCGCTTTCGTGTTGAAGTTGATGAACCATGAGGTTCGTCAGGTGGATTGAAACTCTTGAAATCGAGTGTTGATCTTGATGCATGTTGGTAAAGGAGTCTACGTGACGCGACATTAGGTGCCTTTTTATACCTGCTAGCGTGATGTTCGACTCCGATTATGTCGCGGTTACATTGTACTTAGGGTACCGAAGTGAAACCCTTAGGTTCATGAGCGATCGGGTGAAATTCGACAAACTAAAGCAATTGGATGATTGCGAGTGTATACTTCGTGTAATTTGTGGTACACTTTTTGTTCGAAGTGTTTAAGGATAGGTTAGGATCCTTGGTATGCTCAAAGTTGAAGCAAGACGTGGTGATGGGCCGTGTGAACCCAATTATTGGTAAAGTCTACCTTTGGTAGCATTGTGTGGGTGTACGAGATGCGGTTATGGAACGTAGTTCCAAGTGGGTGAGTTACACTCCCGCACGAGGAGGTTTTAGTGTGAGATTTCGGACAATGCTTTTGGTAGATCCGAAATTTGTGTTGGGACCTAGATTTGGTCGATTTGTGGTAGGGTACAATTTCGGTTAAATTGTACTTATGATTTTGGATTTGAAATATCACCAAGGTAGTAATGTGGCAAATCTCGTTGAGAGATAATGGACGGGTATGGTGAGCAAGGAGAAATCCCTCGGTTAAGGGATGTGCGTGTCGGATCCTCTTTAAGAGAAGTATTGTTTTGTGCCTATGTTTGATATAGGCGGTTCTTGCTCGATTGTGTGAATGGTTAGTGGTATCTGTTAGGATTCACTATGGCGTAGCAGAGCGCGATGTTACACTACTCGTTGTTCGAGGCCAAAAGGGATCGTTGATTGGTGGAGCATGACCTTCGGGGTCCTCTGACTTCATCATGAGATCATTGATTGGTGAAGCATGACCTTCAGGGTCCGCTGACTTCATCATGGGATCGTTGATTGGTGGAGCATGACCTTCGGGGTCCTCTGACTTCATCATGAGATCATTGATTGGTGAAGCATGACCTTCAGGGTCCGCTGACTTCATCATGGGATCGTTGATTAGTGGAGCATGACCTTCGGGGTCCTCTGACTTCATCATGAGATCATTGATTGGTGAAGCATGACCTTCAGGGTCCGCTGACTTCATCATGGGATCGTTGATTGGTGGAGCATGACCTTCGGGGTCCTCTGACTTCATCATGAGATCATTGATTGGTGAAGCATGACCTTCAGGGTCCGCTGACTTCATCATGGGATTGTTGATTGGTGGAGCATGACCTTCGGGGTCCTCTGACTTCATCATGAGATCATTGATTGGTGAAGCATGACCTTCAGGGTCCGCTGACTTCATCATGGGATCGTTGATTGGTGGAGCATGACCTTCGGGGTCCTCTGACTTCATCATGAGATCATTGATTGGTGAAGCATGACCTTCGAGGTCCGCTGACTTCATCATGGGATTGTTGACTGGTGAAGCATGACCTTCGGGGTCCTCTGACTTCATCATGAGATCATTGATTGGTGAAGCATGACCTTCGGTGTCCGCTGACTTCATCATGGGATCGTTGATTGGTGGAGCATGACCTTAAGGGTCCACTGACTTCATCATGAGATCGTTGATTGGTGAAGCATGACCTTCGGGGTCCGCTGACTTCATCATGGGTGTAGTGTTATATCGGTGAAGCATGACCGTTGACGGGGTCCGCTGACTTCATTCGGTGTTGAGATTTGGGAAGTGGGTCCCGTGTAGTTTTCTGCCAGCGTTCTTGTTGTTGGATGTGTGATCTATTGGTTGTTTTATACGCCAATGGTGGGGTCGTAAGAACCACGTTGTGTGAACTAACGGTGGTTTTATACGCCGATGGTGGGGTCGTGGGGACCATGTCGTGGGATTAGTGTGGCGATAGCCGTGTTTCGCACACATGTTGTTACGGGTGTAACAATAGTCGATTTTTGTGCACCTTGGGTTTAGCGTTGCGATAGTCGTTTTGGACGCTTTCGGTCTTAGCCGTTGCTTATGATGTTAGGATAGTGGCGTATTGGTTGTATTGCACGCTACAAAGGATGTTTAGTGGTAAGTGTAATCCGTAAGGATTTTTGTGGTTCGATCTTCAACGTTCGGATTGTTGACTTTAGGTTGAGACTTGGTCGCTTTTAGCGTTGTCCTTGGTAAAGGTACGCTAAGGAATTGATATCTCGGTTCGAGATTTGCTGAGTTTTCCCGATGTGAGGGATTGAGTAAGGTTTAGTGCACGGATTGTGACTTGATAAATCGCGTGTGACAATTTTGGTTGTTAAAAGCGATTCGTTGGGAAAAATTGCCTAGGAAAGTCGGTTTGGGACTTACGTTTAAGGACCGTGGAGCGTGGTCCGTTTGGTTAGGTGACAAGGATCATGAGGACGTGACCGATTCTAAGTGGGGGAGAGTTGTAAGACTCTAATATTTATTGTACGGAAGTGTAATTATGCTACGTTGAATGCAGGAAGTATTGTGGAATTAAACGAAGGTCAGAATCTGCCCAGACTGTTGTGCGCGCCGCGCACAGTTATGGGTGCGCGCCGCGCACCTTGCCAGCAACAGATTTCAGCCTTTTTCTATTTTGAGTTTAATGAAGGGCAATTTGGTCATTTCACTTGAGGCCAGATCTGTGGGCTTTATCAGTTGGTTTGGATCCAACTTTGGATCATTTTCACATCCATTCATCACTCTCATCTTCAAATCCTAGAGAGAGAAGAGTTTTAGAGAGAGGAAGCTTCATTTGGAGAAGAAAGAGTTGGATTCTCACCAAAGCTCGTTTTTTTAAAGTTGTTCACCTCGTTCCTAGCTACGTTTTGGTTGTTGTGGTAAGTTCTAACTCCGAATTTCATTATTTGATTTGATATTCAAAGTTAGGGTTTGAACTTGATTTGTAGAGAAACCCATTTAAAACTCTTGAAGTGAGTTTGTTGATGCTAGTAATCGGGTTTATTGTTATTATTGGTGGATTTTGGGTTGGCGAACAAATTGGTCTTGTTTATGACTTGTAATTGGGTTTAATCACTAGGTTTAGTGATTATGGAAGTATTGGAACCCTTTTGGTGTGTTTGAAAGACTAATTTTGGAATTGAGTCAAAATTAGGGTTTTTGGGTGATTTTGAGATTGATAAGTGTTAAACACTTAAGTTTGGGTTCTTTTGGCTTATTTGGAGCATTTTCACTTATGATTAGTGATTAGTGGTTAGTTTGGACGCGTTTGGTGTTTGTAAGTGCAATTGGTCGAATTTGCACTAAGTGTCGAATTGAGTTGGTTTGTAAATTGTTGTGAAGAGCGTTTGGTCTAAAAGTGTCGGGAAGCAAGAGATCTTTTTGCGAAAATTGGAAAAAGTGGACAGCGGGCTGCCAGGCCCTGTGCACGCCGCGCACAGGTGTGGGTGCGCGCCGCACACCCCATCTGGACAGCTCTGTTCAGTTTTAATTTTTTTTTATTTCCGCATTTTTGGTTGGTTAACGGGTTGGGTTGTTACAGTTTTGAGTTAAACGATACTTACACTTGCTATTGTGATGCAAATTGACACATAAAACGATCAAACATGTGATCCAGTTAATTTAAAAAGTGCATTTAATATTCTGTTTCATCAGACATGCACGAGTGACGTCACTCGCACGCGTGAGACATGACTGGCACGAGTCAGTGCACGGTTGATGATCAACTGTGTGGACCTTTGAGCTCACTCATTTGTCTTGACTTTATTGATCACTTGTCTGCAAGTGCTGACATGTGTGATTAACCACACGAGTCACCACACGGTTGACTCACTCGCTTAGAATTTTGCCTCAACCGTGTACATTGTCTGAAACCATATTATTGCTCAAACGTGTCAACAGTGACACGAGTGACTATATCACTCGCACGGTTGATCTCTCAGCCGCACGTGTGACATGATCACTCGCACGGTTCATCATGTTTAACAAGTTTATGACACTTTGATGCAAATGCTATGATGTTTTATGGTGATTGATTTATATATCTAACTGTTCTGTAAATGTTTCAGTTTTTGTTTAGATATCATCAAATGGCTGAACAACAAGTCAATATTCCGGTTGTTAACGTTGAAGGACAGGGGGAGCAACAAACTAATCCTCAAGCTAATCCTATTAACCCACCTGCTCAGCAAGAGATTCCTCTAGAGAAGGGAGAACTGAACAATCAAGTTGCTCTTTATGACACTAATCTTGAGAGAGGTTCTCACTTTAAGGAGATTGTTAAGTTTCTTAAGAGTTCAAGGATACACATTACTATTTCTACTGAATGCACACCATACTACAACCATCAGAGAGAGTTCTGGAGAAATGCTGTACTGGATGTAGATGAAGATAAGCTTGTTAGTAAGGTTCAAGGACATGATATTACTGTTTCTAAGGATGTGATTAGAAGGATTTTGGGTTTTAATGACGAGAACTGCTCCCACATGACTATCAGTAGAGAACAAATTCATGGTTGCTTTAGAAGATGTGCTTATTCTGGTTACCTTGGTGGCAAATCCGAATTAATGAAGACACTACCGCCTCCACAGGTTAGATATCTTGCTCATGTGATTATGCATTGTTTGAGTAGACACAAATCTGGTTTTGATAAGTTGAACGAGAAAGTGCAAAGTATGTTTGTGGCACTTGTTTTAAAGGCACCATACGATTTCTCGGGATTTGTCTTATACTAATTCAAAGCAAACCACTTCAGTACTACTCAGAGATACCTGATCTATGCCCGTTTTCTTCAATTAATCATTAATGACGCTGCACCTGATCTACCTAAGCTTGAAGAGGATATTATCCACCTTAAGCCGATGAATCTGATTACTTTCCGTAGAATGGAAGAGACAATGAATGAGGATTTAAAGCCAGACTTTAATAGAAAGCTCATTTGTCATCTTATCAAGGAGAACTATCGATGCTCAGAAGGTAATGCTTGAAGGAATGAGGATTCCGACTCTAACTACGAAGTTATAGATGAGGAAGGTGAGGGTGATAATCAGAAAGCTACTGGTAATGTTCAAGGAGGAGATAAGGTTGATGACGAGGTTATCGAGGGTGATGATGAAGCGACAGAGGAGGATGTCAACTTGATTCAGAGGAAAAGGAAAGGAAAGGATCATATGACCTCAGAACAACTCAAGAAGAAGGAGAAAAGAACGAAGTATTCTTATGAGTCACCTCAGAAGTCATCACAGGGAGGTTCAAAATAACAAACTCAGAGGAAACCATCCGGGTTTATGAAGGATGCAAGAGCTGCTGTTACCTCACCAAAACCTGCCACCACAACACCTCAGGTCACGTCAGATGAATATAAGACTCAGCAAAATCTGTTGATGTCTTCGGTCATGAAAATAACCAATCTGGAAAATCAAGCTACTGAGGAGAAGAAGATCAGTAATGCCTTCGGTCCGAGGATGAATTTGTGATAGAATCTGATGAAGAAGAAGAAGAAGAAGAAGTTGAGATTGTTATGCCTTCGCTTGAACCATACTCGCATCCGTCACTCAACACCTTAAGTGACTTTTTCAATCTGAGTTGTGAGGAGAAAAGAAAGAACTTAATTGAGTTAGAAAAGGCGAGGAAGGTATACAAAGAACAAGTGAAAGAAGTGGATGTTATGATATAAAGGAATAAGAAGATCCGACATGAGAAACTGTTCGTTGAGAAAGAAAGAAAAGAAACTGAATTGAAAGATAAGAAACTCCGAGCCGAACAAGCAAAGGCCGAGGGATGGAATGAGATTAAGAATTGGTTTGTACGTGATAGGGTTAAAGTGAACAGAAATGTTGTAGAAGACGAGATCCGCCAAAGTTGGTGGAGACAGAACGTTGTTAACCCTGATCAAGTAGATAAGCCAGAACTTGAGCCGAAGTTTGTTAGTTTCTATGAGAAAGGTAAAAGAACCAAGAAGTACTCCAAGGGTAAAATTTTAAGGTGGGACTATTTCAAGGAGATCAATTGTTTTGCGATCAAGAGAGAAGGCGGAGTTGATTACATGGCACGTCCCAGTCACTTCAAAACTCTACCGTACTTCGAGATCATGCAACTTACTAAGCTGAAGATGTTGAATGCTGAAGATAGTGACCTTTCCAGGTGGTTTCAAAGAAAACTCAGATATGAGTATAAGACAGGGAAATGGGACATCTTTAAGTCAACGGCCGCTAGGTTTTCCATACACCCGACAAAGAAAAATTCTAAGGGAGGACCTATCCGTGTTGTTAAGTTCCATCCAGCTAAGTATATGAAACAATCTCCCTTGATGCCATTACCCAAGGATATCTGTAAAAACTTCAGATGGTGGTTCTATGATGAGTTGTCGGAAGAAGCAGTAATTCTGACTGCGATTGAGAAGGAAGATGGAAGCATACAGTTTGACAATGTGAGGATTCTAGATCCCATTTGGCTGAGGAACTTATCGAGATTTGATGTGGAGACTCTTCACCGCCATCACATTACTTTTAGAGATGATCGAAAAGAGGAAGCTATGAGATATCAACGTGTGATCGATGTCTACTATGCATACCTCAACAGAAACAGTGATGCTCAAAGCTCAAACCAAGTTCAAGCCAGTTGATCCGTGTCTGATACTGTGTTGCTCATTTGTTTTTAGTTTTTGATGTTTGTTTATGCAAGAGAGAGAATCTGGATCTGTAATAACTTTACTAAACTGTTTGTGTTTATGAACTTGCATGGTTTATGGACGTTTACTTAATTGTAATAGATGTTCTAGGTCCTAGGGGGAGTTGTTGATGCATTTTATGCAAGTCCCTAGACATCTACCCACGTCCATTGCAGGTACAACAGTTTACAGGCCACCATGATCGCTCGTTATTATCCTATCTGTGTTTGTATGTGGTTACAGGAACTGCAGGAACGAGATTTGGATGTTTGACTATGTTAGACTTAGTCAGACGTACGAGTGAAGCCTCACTCGTACCGCTGACAGGCTCATACACACAATTGATGCTGAGCTAAGTCACAACTACAACCTAAATGAGAAGACACGAGTGAGTGATCACCCGTACGGCTGATGAAGCCAACTCGTACGTGTGATGGATGACACGTACGTGTGAATCAACAGCAGGGGTATATAAAGTCTTATGTTCTTCATTTTAGGTTAAGCCTCTCATTTGTTACACACACTCAGATCTGGTGAGCTCCTCCGATTCTCTCTCAGCCCAAATCACCCAGGTGGTGAATAATAGCTCTAGGTGTTGATCTAATCACACTTGTTTTAGTTGTGGTTTCACTAAATTAATCCCAAAAAGCTTAACCTATTCACTAGAGGGTTTGATTCACTTATTCCGCCATTGTGTGTGTTAAATCTGTTGATTTCTAAGTTCCTAGTCATGTTTCATCATAAGACGAAAGGCTTACATGGGTGGAGATATCGGGCTTGCCTTTATGTTCTTGGAAATCGAGTGCATTCAAGAAGGTTGCAAGTTTGCTCGGTCGATTTGTTTTCTTCTATAAGGTCATCCGTCATCTTTAGAAATGAGTGGATTATGGTTGGTATTAACGGGGTTGATTAGGAGGTGGGCTCGTGGTCTATTAATTCGCATTCGGAGGATGACTTGTCATCTATTCCTGCTAAGAAGTACAAATCATCTATTGATGAGACGGTGTTTCAAACGGTTGACAAGGATTCTTCACGAAAATTTAACCAACAGTTTAAGATGGCTAATGAGGAGGTTACGTGGACAGTTCGATGAATAAGTTGATGGTCATAGTAAGTTAGATTCTGATGTAAGGGTGAGAGTTCCCTTCATTCCAAATTAAATGATGGAGCCAATTCACACCCTCAAACTTCGAAGTCAGTAAGGGAGATTGGACCAAAAAGGAGATGGAACATTTCATTCAGGCGGTTTAAAGGTTGGTTTAGATGAGATTAAATATCAAGAATTGATTTCTCTTCTTTCTGCATCGATTGGGATAATGATGTTCAATTAGTGAAGCTTTTGTCGCTGAATATTCTGGGGTGTAACAAAAGAAGAAAATGGCATAGATAAAAGAGATGTGTTACTCTCATGATGTTCATTTTTTAGGGGTGCAAGAGTCCAAAATGGCGAGACTAGAGCTTTTTCAGATAAAGTCTATGTGGGGAAATTACGCATACGACTATGCTTGTAGTCTTTCACGTGGCACGTCAGGTAGTATTATTTCTATTTGACTTTTTGCTCCGTTAGTCCTTCAATTATACACGAAATTGCAATCCGAGTCCCTCAAGTTTTTTTTTAGATTTTCGAGTCCTTAAAATTGCAAAATTTTGCAATCCGAGTCCCTCCGTCAGTTTGCCGTCTAAATTAGCCGTTAACCCTTGACATGTGCCATGCATGTGAGGGTAAAATCGTCTTTTTACTCTTTTCTTCGACTTTTTTGCTCCGTTGGTCCTTCGTTTATAGACAAAATTGCAATCCGAGTCCCTCAAGTTTTTTTTTATTTTTATTTTTATTTTTTTGAAAGGCCAAGCATAATATATTATATATATGAATTAACACTACAAATAAAATGACAATCAGTGGCATACAATAAGTGCTACAAAAAGAACAATAAGTGCCACTATAGGCCTGTTTGAGAATCGCTGGCACTTAAGAAAAGTGCCACTAAATCCATTCAGTGGCACTTTTGAGTTGTGTCACAGCAGCATTTTGTAGCTATAGTGGCACATTTTTAATGCCATAATTGACGGAGTTGCTATTGTGGCACATACTTTACACCATTAAAAACTTTGATTTAGAATGTTTATTATATTAGCAGCAAATGGCTTCAAATTAAGTGCCACTACAAGAGATTTTTATATTGAACAAATTGGTTTAATTTGATTTTTGCTTACTACCTGAAGTAAATTAACACTCATATAGTAAAACCCATGAGGTTTTTGATCGTTTCCTCGAGCAAAAAACCACAACATATGTAGCTCTTTTCACAGTAGGATTTTTCATTTTGCCCCCCTCAACTAGAACCAACTTACAAAACTTACACCAAACTTCAGAGGGTTAAACCGTCAATTCCCTCAATTAAAATAAAAACTCCACCCAACCACTTCGACAGCCCGTATCTTCCTCCTCGCTTCGAGTAAAATTTCACCGACCACACCGTTAAACCCGAAATATTTTTATGAACAAAACGAAACTAACTACGTTCGAAACGGACACTTTTTAAAAAACGCTAAACACAACGACAACTCGTATCTTCCTGCTAGTCGCGATTTAAATTTTTCCGACCGCACCGTCAGACTCGAAATAATTTTACAAACAAAACGATACTACCTACGTTCGAAAGGACACTTTTTAAAAAACGCTAAACACAACGACAACCCGTACCTTCCTGCTCTCCGCGAATTATATTTTTTCGCCAGCACCGTTAGGCTCGAAATAATTTTATCAACAAAACGAAACTAACTACGTTCGAACCGGATAGATTTTAAAAAACGCTAAATATGACGACACCAACAACGACGCATAACACATGGTCCATTTTCCCTTCTGTAAATAAAACTGCGTTAAATATGAATACGCCGGCCGAAATCCCCCGCCGCATCGCGCGGGTCGGCCCGCACTAGTTGATACCAATAGCAAAGTAACAATAAAAGATGTAAACATGCAACAACATTACTTGACTTATGAGTTCGAAATATATTTCATTCATGTTTTATTAAATCTACAAGCAAAATCTTATAAGTCTAGATCTCAGGGTACACTAAACATAAACTACCTTACATAATACTAGAAGGCTAATAACTTCAAATTTCATCAAAAGAACACCTTTTGCTCAAAACTTCTTGAAACATGTCAATCTTCTTTGATTCTTCCGTTTCCGTGTCTCAGCTTGTTATGTACCTAATAAAAATGATGTTTGAACATATAACAAGTTTAGAAATAAACTATGTTTGTAACTTAAGACAACCGAAATACAAAAGTAGTATGCTATTTAAATCACAAGGATAAATTACTCCAAAGTAATAGCAACAAACATCAAAAATTGGGGTGACAATTTTTACCCGTTTATTATTAGAATATACAGATACTAAAGCTACACCAAAGGTCAACTAAGGTCAAAACTTGTTGGGTAAAAAAGACTGATAATATACTGATACAATAAAAACCTAAATAGATTTGAAGTTAAGTTGCTAATCTATTAAGTTTACCATTCTTTTGTGGGTTATCTCTACCATCAGTAGAACTAGTGCTTCTATTAATTCAGTCAAGTAAAATGTTAATTCTCATATATCATATATAAGTAGCCGCTCACAAATATGTTTATGAAATACTCCGTATGAAGGATGTACCTTTAATTCATATATATAAATATATTATGCTTGGCCTTAAAAAAAAAAAAAAAAAAAAAACTTGAGGGACTCGGATTGCAATTTTGTCTATAAACGAAGGACTAACGGAGCAAAAAAGTCGAAGAAAAGAGTAAAAAGACAATTTTACCCTCACATGCATGGCACATGTCAAGGGTTAACGGCTAATTTAGACGGCAAACTGACGGAGGGACTCGGATTGCAAAATTTTACAATTTTAAGGACGCGAAAATCTAAAAAAAACTTGAGGGACTCGGATTGCAATTTCGTGTATAATTGAAAGACCAACGGAGCAAAAAAGTCTTTCTATTTAGGATCGAACTTTCTCACGTAAGAGAGAATTTGTTGCGATGAAAAGTGTTAGGAGTGCGAAGTGAGTTAAACTAGGAATCGGAAAGTCTATGTGGGGAAATTACGCATACGACTATGCTTGTAGTCTTTCACGTGGCACGTCAGGTAGTATTATTTCTATTTAGGATCGAACTTTCTCACGTAAGAGAGAATTTGTTGCGATGAAAAGTGTTAGGAGTGCGAAGTGAGTTAAACTAGGAATCGGAAAACGAAAATTGAAGGTTGCTGAAAACAAGTGAATCGCGACCGCGATAGGGTCATTGCGACCGCGATGGATGGACAATGAAGGAAGGTTCTGGAGAAGCCCGCCTCGCGACCGCGATGCATGTGTTGCGACCGCGACGGGTGTCTGACGGGAAGTTTCCGGAATCGTGTTTTCTTGTTCCCAAAGCTATCTCCTTGTATTGTTTTGCCTATTTAAGCATCACTCATACATGTATCCACGAAATTTATCAATAAAAAAACTCTCTTTGGTGGTCGAGGATTAAAGTAATCATTCGTGATTACATATAACCTCGTTAAATTCTTTTGTCTTTATCGTTTTTGCTAGTTTCTTCATATACATCAACTATTTTCGTTTATTGTAAGTGGGTTAACCTAGGGTTATCAAGTCTTGTTAGGGCTCACGTACTTTATTCCTAACAAAAATTTTGCTATTGAAAAGGGAAAATGGGTGAATTTGGATCTTGATTTCTTTATGGTTAATATTTATGGCTCCCAAACGTCCGAGGCTAAATCGAGCTTATGGGACTGCTTATTGTCATCTTCTAATCCTCCCGATGGGGAGTTTGTTATTTCTTGAGATCGAATGAATAAGGAATGGGGCGGTTCGTGTCTATTTTAAATAGAGATGAGTGTAACGTTTAAATACCTTTATTGGCAATGCTTGTTTGGCGGACATTCCATCAGGTGGTCGTAAGTTCAATTGGATGAATAAGATAGCTACTAAAATGAGTCGGATTGATAAAGTGTTAGTTTCTCAAAACGCGGTGGACGTGTTTTCAGATTAGAAATTGGTTGCTTTGACTCGTGGCTTTTCAGACCATTACCCAATTTTGTTCCATTACATTAAACTAGATCTTGGCCATATCTCGTTCATTTTTTTTCACTCTTGGGTTTCAATTTCCAGGTTTGATGATCTTATAAAAGGAGTTGTGGAGGACCAAGCTTATCACAATAAGCAAGAGTTTCATGATAATCTCAAGCACTTTAATTAATACTTATATTAAATCGTGGGTGACAGAGTAACGTGTTCTTGCCAAGTCCAGAATTACTTCGATCAATGAAAGGGTGGACAACATTGGGCTAAATATCGATAACCAAACTGTGTTGGAAGCAGAACTACAGGGCCAATCCAATTTGTTGCAACAACTTCATTGCTTATACGAACATGAGGATAAAGAGGTAATTCAGAAGGCCAAGGTGAAATGGAATGTCGAAGAGGATGAGAACATGAAGTTTTTCCTTGGGTTGTTGAAACATAGAATGAGCAAATAAACAATTCAAGGTATTTCGTTAAATGGAGTGTGGGTTACAGAACAGTACATTGTTTAAAATGCATTCAATGAATTTTATTGCTTGAAATTCCCGAGAGACCAGAAGTGAAGACGTCGAACCTGCCAAACCTTATTCCACTGGTTTGATTGACTGAAGAGCTTCAATGCGGAGTTACATAGGGTGATCGGGTTATGTCGATTACTAATGCTTTTAAGATGAGTAGGCTTCCGAAAGGTTTTCCTTCAACCTTCATCACATTGATTCCTATAGTTCCTAATCCTTTGAATATTAAGGATTACATACCGATATCCTTGATAGGTGTCTAATACAAGATTATTACAAAGGTGTTAGCTAATCGAATGACTATGATCGTTGATAAGATCATCAGCAAAGATCGTTTGGATTTATTGAGAGTGGACAAATTTTAGATGGTTCGACGATTGTTAGTGAGTTGATTAGTTGGTACAAAAAGAAGAAGAAAAATTTAATGTTGCTTAAAGTGGATTATTGAGAAGGCTTACAATACGCTCAGTTGGTAGTTTCTTAACTATATGCTTTCGATTCTAGGCTTTGAATTTATGGATACGCTCAGTTCGTGCCTTCAATCTCTGGCTTAAGTTTAAATAGATATGGCGATTCCTTACAGCTCCTAGTTCGATATGGGCTTTGGTTTTGAAACCTATTCATGGTTCGGTATTTATGGTTCGGTAGCTAGCTTGGATGGGGCCAAGATAACCTGCAAAGGTGTTCGGGACAATATTATGTCTTCGTTTCATATGACAACCCGGAAATATTTTCTTCCTTTAATGTTCTTCAAGTCAAGGTTGGTGAAGGTCGATCCATTTGATTTTGGAAAGATAATTGGTGAGGTGACTTTATCCTAAAAGATAAGTATGGAAATTTATTTCACCTAGATATGAATGAAGATTGCAAGCTTGCGATCAGGTTCATAAACGGTAAGAGGACGTGGTTATGGACTTGTAATAATATTGGGGTAAGGAACGAATCTCTTGATCAAACTTTGGTTGACACAAATGGTCAGTTGCTTTGTCGTAACAACTTAATGTATGGAAATGGATGGTTAGTGATGAGTTTGACTTTATTGTTTGCAAGACTAGATCGCATATTGACTATGTGCGTTTTCCTTCCACTGAGCCTCATGCTCGTTCGTTTAAGTGTAGTCCTCATAAAATTAATATTTTTATTTAGAGATTGACTTTGGATAGGTTACCTTCTCGTCTAAATTTATCCTGGAGGAGGTTAAAGATCGAGGAAGTTGGTTGTGTTTCATGCAGTTACGGCATCAAATCGATACAATACGTCATGTTCGGATGCCATGTAGCTGAAGAGTTATGGAGAAAAATATGAGTTTGGGTGGAAATGTTGTTGCCTTTATTTTCCTAATGGTTAGAGTGGATCTCGTGGTTTGATGATTGGTACGAAAATTTGAAATGAAGTCGAGACTTTATATGATCATTGCTTTTGCAGTTTGCAATATATAGAGATACAAAAATAGTGTGACTTTTCAACCTTGTCTGATGAAGAAAAGTTTTCTTTGGGCTCTATTTCTTTTACTTCATTTATTTGGATTACTAGTAGAGGCAAATTCGATGTATCATGGAACTCGTGGCTTTCAAATCCGTTGTAATCTTGCTCATTCCTAGAATCCTAGTGCCTTGCTAAGGGGTTCTTTATTAATATAATTATAGCCCTTAAAAAATTTGTTAGCAAGTTTAAGATGAAGGGGAGTGTTAGGTGTGACAACCCGGAAATTTCCAACCAAATTTAAACTTTAATCTTTATATGTTTCCGACACAATAAGCAATATTTGTTAAGTTAAATTTCAAGAATTTTAAACTATGTTCATACATTCATTCAACTTCGACCAAGTTCCAACGATTCACGAACCATTAAACGAATATGATTATATATGTATATGTGTATATATATTATAACTTGAAACGTAAATGAAATATTATATTAAATACTTTATATGATTGTATCTGTTTCAAAATGTTTATCAATGGAATTAGAAGATAAGATCAACTGATTGAATTATCAGATATATTAAATTATGATTACAAGTCTCTGTTGAAAGGCCCACGTTGATTTGAGAAATCTTTCCATTTTAACAATATTCGGAAAATGGTAAAGTAATTTATAAATAAGAACAAATTGTCAATCATTGAGAACTAGACAAAGGATAGTGGAAGATTGAATCTCATAAAGACTCGATTGATCTATTTAGTTTCAAACGTACAAAAATGTTTTCAGTTTAAAAAGAACTTTATTATTAAAACGTATATAACTTTTATAAATATCTAGAACCACTTTTGACAACTCATTACTTAACTAGTATGATAAAGATAACGATATTTATATTTTATTTTATTAAATATATATAACGATTTAAATTAATATTATATATATTTATACGCGTATAATACGTACATAGTTTTATACTTTTACTATACTTAAACTTTACCTTTACTTTATTTTTACTTTACTTTAACTTTAATAATTCACTTTAATAATTCATACTTTAATAATTTATACTTTAATAATTCACTTTAATAATTCATACTTTAATAATTCACTTTAATAATTCATACTTTAATAATTCACTTTAATAATTCATACTTTAATAATTCATTTTAATAATTCAAAAATCTATTATAAATAGAATTCAATAGGTTTCATTATTTCATAGAAACTTGAAAATATTTTTCTCTAAACTCTCTCAATCGATTTACATATATATATTTACTCCGTATTATTTCAAGATATTATTAGTATACATAAAATATTAGACGGAGTGTTGTCTGAGTGATTTCGAAATTGTTTTTCGAGTAGGATAGGATTAAGGAAATTATGGGTTATAGCTATAGAGGTGATTGAGTATGGTTCATGGGTATGCTCGTGAGGTCAATATAGTGTTTATCATTTCCGTTACGTCTACGTACCTTTCCTGCAATATTGAATCTCAATATTGATACGTGAGTACTCATAATTTAACTTTTACATACTAATAGTGTATCCTTGACTAGTGCTCGAGTATTTAGAATTATGCATGCTTGTACTTTTGATATGGCCCTTAGACAGGTTAGGTTGAATCTTGAATTAGTTACACTTGCGGTTGAGATAAGGTATAAGATATGCATGTCCTTGGAAAGCTAGCGAAAAATTAAGAACTTTTCCTTTAGATATCGAATGGTTTCGATGAACGGATTAGAAGTTATAATCAATTGAATTTTCGATATTTTTATTAAAAATGATTATTATTATCGTCGTTTTTATCGTCGTTCTAGTTTTATCTTATTATTATCATTATTATTATCTTTATCAATAAAAGGGATTTATCATTAAAAATTGTTTTCTTTATTACTATCGTTATTATCGTTAAAGTTATAATTAGTATTATTATTATTATTATCCCATTATCATTATCATTATTATTATTATTATTATTATTATTATTATTATTAGTATTATTATTATTATTATTATTATTATTATCATTATTAATATATATATATATATATCATTATTTAAAAATGGTTATTGTTATTGTTATTACTATTATTACTATATTATCATTAAGATAATTATTAGTATTATCGTTAATAATATTATAGTAACTATCATTATTAATATTAGTGCAATTAAAACAAATAATTGTAACACCTAAATATTTTGATTACTATTATTATCATTATTATGAACACGATATAAAAGACGATTAAAAGCTGTTAAACGAAACGATTAGGAAATAATGAGTAAGAGTATCATGATGAAATTAAAATATTATAAGATATTAATTTAGATAAAATTATCGTTCTTATTATTTTTATCATTACTATTATTATTAAAAGTATCGTTAGTATTAAAACTATCATTTTAACAAAAATTATCATTTTAATAGAAATGTCATTGTTACTATAAAATATCATTATTATTATTATTTTAAATAGAATTATTATTTTAAAGATAATATTAAAAATTATCGTAAATATTAAAGTTATCATAATTAGAATTATCGTTTTATCATAATGTCATCTTAGTAATTATAAATATTGATATTTTTATAATAATAATTATTATTATAAAATAATACAACTTTTACTTACTATCATTATAGATATTATTTTATCAAATAAATATGTGATACAAACATATTTTACTACGTGTAATAACTTACTTTAATAATACCTATCATATTATCTTTATGATATTAAATGAACCCTATAAATTTTATTACTTAATATATATAAAAGTATATTTGATTATATAAATTTAATATAAAATTTTATTTATTAATAAATAAATTATATTATTTACTCTAATAAATCTTTTTAAAATATTTAAAAATATAAAACGACGATATTTAAACTATATATTAATCATGTATAGATTTTTAGAAATTATTTTGAGTCAAATTTACTTTTGTTGACTTTTGCATATTAGTCTCGAGCATTAGGATTGTGGTACACTATGACTTGACCTAATTTGTTAGACAAATATTGACCAACATATAAATATATATAATTAATTTAGGTTCGTGAATCCGAGGCCAACCTTGCACTTGTTCAATGACGTTATATGTATTTTTACTACGAAATACAGTATGGTGAGTTATAGTCCCACTTTTAAAATCTAATATTTTTGGGATGAGAATACATGCAGGTTTTATAAATGATTTACAAAATAGACACAAGTACGTGAAACTACATTCTATGGTTGAATTATCAAAATCGAATATGCCCCTTTTTATTAAGTCTGGTAATCTAAGAATTAGGGAACAGACACCCTAATTGACGCGAATCCTAAAGATAGATCTATTGGGCCTAACAAACCCCATCCAAAGTACCGGATGCTTTAGTACTTCGAAATTTATATCATGTCCGAAGGAGGATCCCGGAATGATAGGGGATATTCTTATATGTATCTAGTTAATGTCGGTTACCAGGTGTTCACCATATGAATGATTATTTTTGTCTCTATGCATGGGACGTATATTTATGAGAACTGAAAATGAAATTCTAGTGGTCTATTAAAATGATGGAAATAAATGATTATGATAAACTAATGAACTCACCAACCTTTTGGTTGACACTTTAAAGCATGTTTATTCTCAGGTGTTAAAGAAATCTTCCGCTGTGCATTTGCTCATTTTAAAGATATTACTTGGAGTCTTTCATAGCATATTTTGAAGAACGTTGCATTCGAGTCATTGAGTTCATCAAAGATTATTATTAAATCAATTTATAGTTGGATAGTGGATATTATGAAATGGTATGCATGCCTGTCAATTTTCGATGTAAAGAAAGTTTGTCTTTTAAAAACGAATGCAATGTTTGTAAAATGTATCATATAGAGGTCAAATACCTCGCAATGTAATCAACTATTGTGAATCGTTTATAATGTATATGAACGGGTCCTTTCAGTTGGTATCAGAGCAGTGGTCTTAGCGAACCAGGTCTGCATTAGTGTGTCTAACTGATAAGTCGATAGGATGCATTAGTGAGTCTGGACTTCGACCGTATCTGCATGTCAAAAGTTTTGCTTATCATTTTGTGTCGAAAATTAACTACTTATCATCCTCAGAAAATTACCTGCTTATCATTTTTAGTCTAAGACACGTCTTGCTGTATTGATTGCATGAATAGTGTATAGACAAAAATTCATATCTTAGCATATCTGCTAAATCATATCTTATCGTATCTGTTACTTTAAACTTTGCCTGACATATCCCGCAAAGTCCTCCGTAATCTACGAAATCTTTTGATCTATATATATATATATATATATATATATATATATATATATATATATATATATATATATATATATATATATATTCTATGTAATTAGAATATCATCCGTTAGCCAAAATCATTTCATATCGAAAAAAAAATCCTTTATCCAATCGTACGAAATGGAATTCGTCATCAGTTCAAGTCACTCAGATTCCGAAATGGAATCCCATTCAAGCTCCAAAAGTAGTGTGACCGGAATAGATCAACCAATCAGTCATCACCTATTCTAGATGAATTGGGGATGGGTTCGTAGCCTCCTCAATCATTGGAGACAAGAAGAAGGTGATCCCTTCCATCCACCACATTGCCCTCTTGATGAAGAACCTGAAGCACTTACCGGCGAACCTGTCCGAAACACCATTTTCTCGCTCATTTCCAGAGTATCTCGTCACGATTATATATTACATCAAATTTTAGATTTTATTTATCCGCTCGTCCGAACCGACAATCACCCCGGTGTAATAGAAGAAGTCAACGAGCTTCGCGCTCGGGTAGTGGCTTTGGAGAATATGGTGCAGAGATTACAAACACCAGCAGCAGCATCAGCAGCATAACCAGTACCACCATCATCAACACCAACAGTACCATTACCACCTCCAACCACAACCGCGTCGTAAACCTCAACTTCACAATCTGTCCCACGAGCATCAACGTCATACGCACCATAGATACCAAGGAGTACCAACAACAATAACTGACGAAGTATTAATTCATAACTTCATTGGAGAAACATTCCGCGGCGATTATGTAATCTCTAAAGTCTTAGAGATTATCTAATCTAGCCCTAACCATAAATCAGTTAAGCGAACCAAAATGATGGAAGGAAGAGTAGAAACCCTGACAAAAATGGTGTGTGATTAACAAGCTAAACTTGCTTTACCAACAACATCAATAGTACCATCAGTGTTACCAGCATCGTCAGTACAGTCAACATCCGAATCAACAACACCGATAACATCACAAACTCCGTCAGTTCAAGAATCACTGTGGACATCATTACGAATCAATAACGTTTATATTGTATCAACGAGTTATGAAGAATTAACTCATTTCCTCTGAAGAAATTATATGTATGTGTATATATATATATATATATATATATATATATATATATATATTGAAATAAATCTTTCAGTGCTAAGCTATTGTGTGTGAATCTTAACTACTCGGTTAATTCATATTACAAATATGCAATAATGTACGTCCTTCGGCCGCAACTTAACCAGCGTTAACTACAATCTCTGTCGCAATTCAACAAATTCCAATTCATAATAAATCAAGTATATATTTGATTTTACACTTTCATCATCAATGTACCCGAAACTTTTCAGATAACATCATTCGTACTTTGCGAAATTCACAAGAATTCCACGAACCGAACACCATACATCAACAAATAACGAAGTATTGATTCATAATTTTAATATCATTAAAGAAATACTGCGTAAAAGTTATGTACTTTTTAAAGCCTTTAGGGATTATTCAATTCTAGTTTCAACCGTAAATTAAATGAGTTTAATTTAACATTAACTCATTAAATCTATGTTACATCTGAAGAAAATATACATATATATATTTTCATAAAGACTGTAATAAAATTCTTTTGTACAAAATATTAATTGTGAAATTTTTTTTAACGGGTAGGTAATACCCGAGAGATATATAAATTCACAATTAATATGTTACATTCTTCGAATCTGATTCAGCAAATCATCCATTATACTCCCTACTTTCACAACAATATACATTCTTTTATAGAAATCAAAACAACCATACTCATTCAAAATTTAATTACATATTCTGATTTTGAAATCTCAAAATTTAACTTGAGATATGACCAAAATCATCACTCTTAGATCCTTACATCTTTCACAAGCTATATTTTGACTTCAAAACTGTGTTAGAACATCAAATGTATGTTAACGATTACAATCTGTGTTCAAACCCTTCGAAAATTTCTGAAGACACTTCGAATGATGAGCAATCGAGATGATGATCCAACCACATGTTACCCACAGTTATATACCCGAAAAACTCTTGAAACCAAAGTAAAAGTTTAAACAACGTATCCGCGTCAGATTCTTTGGCATTTATTAGCAAAAATAACTTTGCGACTCCTATTCAAAGTAGCCAGTTTTGTCACAGCTCCAGCAAGTCAACTTCGAATTTTCAGTCAGACTAACCTTATTATAACCTTGAGATATACACCATCGTTACCAGGGAACCTTTTACATTCCACCATATTATTAGCAGATGTACCAACAACTTCATTACCCTTTGACTTTAGCCTCTCCAAAAAGTCATCATAATTATTCATTGAAACCCCATCATTTACTCATTCGCATCTTGTAATGAGAATTGCCATACGAATCATTGGGAATTAGCAATCAGTATTTTGAAATCTTGCAGCATGTCTGCGCCAACAGTTATATGTGTATATATAACGTCTATCTTCTGGACTTAATTTGAATGTGAAGTTTCTGAAAAACACTCCGAACTACGAATTGGTTCTCCGAAAATGGAAAAAATGCTGATGAAGCAGCAAAAACTATAAACGACTTTAAATGGTAAAAGCTGGATGATAATGATGAAGTGTGCTGGCAAAGCGCAGAAAAAGAGAAGTTTTGGAACTGGAAAACGGATTGAGCAAAGTAGGAAGGAGGCTGTGGAAAAATTACAAAGACTGAACCTTGACTTTAAAGGATCCAAATGATTCAGTACCTGCTGAAGTCATTAACGAATACCTTGCTCCTGACTCTAAACCCCTGCGGACAATATTCTTCATCATCCTCTGATATTAGAAATTCTAAAATATCATCATATCTTTCATTATAAATATCCTCCATATTTCTGAACATATTTTCTTAATTCTTCTTATTTGAAATCATTTACCTCTTCGCGCTATCTGTATTACATCATAAAAGAAACTATTTTAGTTTCTAAATTCTGAAAGATTCAAGTTTAAAATAGGAATATTTTGAAGTAGTGTTGAGAACTGAAGCATGAATTAGTATAATATAATGACACTTGATCAATGTGATTATATTACAGTAAGTCATGCTGAGTTTCTAAATGGAACGTGATGATTCACAGATCATAACATCATCATGTGCCATGTTATACGACTCTTGTATTCTATTTAACCTCTAAAATATCAAAAAAATATTTCTTGATGATTCGGCCTTTTCCAAGGTATTCTAGTAATTTGACAAGTCAAGATCGTGCCATCACAATTTCCTTCCTAGAACATTAACAATGTTCATTCCGAAATTCATATCTGTGAATTCTGGACCATTACAAGCGGTGCTTAATCGCAAGAAGAAGAAACGAAAGGACAAAACTCCGAAATAGAAATTGGGGTATAAATTGCAGCAAATAAAAGAGAGCATTAACTGTGAATGAT
Source organism: Rutidosis leptorrhynchoides (assembly GCF_046630445.1). Taxonomy (NCBI): domain Eukaryota; kingdom Viridiplantae; phylum Streptophyta; class Magnoliopsida; order Asterales; family Asteraceae; genus Rutidosis; species Rutidosis leptorrhynchoides. The sequence continues at coordinate 289,497,282 of NC_092339.1, read as the reverse complement.
AATGATTATAGAAGACAGAGGCAGAGACTTTGAAATATAAGGGAACATATAAAGCTCAACGACAAACCAGAAATTATAAACCATATATCGATGCATATAGCAATATAAAGACACGGGAGAACTAGAAACACTATAAACCCAAGAGTATAGTAGAAGTAAATAGATTCTTCCGGCGGTAGATGAAAAAGAAGAATGACCGATATGAAAGTTAGAAGTATATCGAGAATCAGAGCTGGATGGAGCATATTGATGAATACTTTAAAATATGAGTTGAGGGGGAAAGAATAGAAGGTGATGAAACATGACTAGGAACTTAGAAATCAACAGATTTAACTCACACAATGGCAGAATAAGTGAATCAAACCCTCTAGTGAATAGGTTAAGTTTTTTTTGATTAATTTAGTCAAACCACAACTAAATCAAGTGTGATTAGATCAACACCTAGAGCTATTATTCACCACATGGGTGATTTGGACTGAGAGAGAATCAGAGGAGCTCACTAGATCTGAGTGTGTGTAACAAATAAGAGGCTTAACCTAAAATGAAGAACATAAGACTTTATATACCCCTGCTGTTAACTCACCCATACGATTCATTCATCACACGTACGAGTTGGCTTCATCAGCCGTACGGGTGATCACTCACTCGTGTCTTCTCATTTAGGTTGTAATTGTGACTTAGCTCAGCATCAACCGTGCGTATGAGCCTGTCAGCCGTACTAGTGAGGCTTCACTCGTACGTCTAACTAAGTCTAACATAGTCAAACATCTAAATCTCGTTCCTGCAGTTCCTGTAACCACATACAAACACAGGATAATAATGAGCAATCATGGTGGCCTGTAAACTGTTGTACCTGCAATGGACGTGGGTAGATGTCTAGGGACTTGCATAAAATGCATCAACAGAAGGTGTGAGTTGTAAGGAAACGAAGGAGGTGAATTTATAAGAAAATCTCCGACAGAATAATTAAAATGGACGATCGCATTTAAAGCGGATCCTAATTTCCTTGATTACCGGAGAGTCAAATCTTATTAAGAAGATTTTCTTCAAATCCCTTGAAATCTGGGAATCAATCATATCTACGTCAAATGATAAGATGAATCTACACTTACTCATTTCACTCTTCTATGTTAGCTTCATTCGTACTCTTCATATAAATGGATTGTTTATCCAAATTATTCGCTGATGATAAAACTCTAATTTTCAGCCCGTATGTATCATGAAAACATACTTATTATCATTCACGACCTTTCCACTTAAATTTCGGAACGAAATTTCTTTAACGGGTAGGTACTGTGACAACCCGGAAATTTCCAACCAAATTTAAACTTTAATCTTTATATGTTTCCGACACAATAAGCAATATTTGTTAAGTTAAATTTCAAGAATTTTAAACTATGTTCATACATTCATTCAACTTCGACCAAGTTCCAACGATTCACGAACCATTAAACGAATATGATTATATATGTATATGTGTATATATATTATAACTTGAAACGTAAATGAAATATTATATTAAATACTTTATATGATTGTATCTGTTTCAAAATGTTTATCAATGGAATTAGAAGATAAGATCAACTGATTGAATTATCAGATATATTAAATTATGATTACAAGTCTCTGTTGAAAGGCCCACGTTGATTTGAGAAATCTTTCCATTTTAACAATATTCGGAAAATGGTAAAGTAATTTATAAATAAGAACAAATTGTCAATCATTGAGAACTAGACAAAGGATAGTGGAAGATTGAATCTCATAAAGACTCGATTGATCTATTTAGTTTCAAACGTACAAAAACGTTTTCAGTTTAAAAAGAACTTTATTATTAAAACGTATATAACTTTTATAAATATCTAGAACCACTTTTGACAACTCATTACTTAACTAGTATGATAAAGATAACGATATTTATATTTTATTTTATTAAATATATATAACGATTTAAATTAATATTATATATATTTATACGCGTATAATACGTACATAGTTTTATACTTTTACTATACTTAAACTTTACCTTTACTTTATTTTTACTTTACTTTAACTTTAATAATTCACTTTAATAATTCATACTTTAATAATTTATACTTTAATAATTCACTTTAATAATTCATACTTTAATAATTCACTTTAATAATTCATACTTTAATAATTCACTTTAATAATTCATACTTTAATAATTCATTTTAATAATTTAAAAATCTATTATAAATAGAATTCAATAGGTTTCATTATTTCATAGAAACTTGAAAATATTTTTCTCTAAACTCTCTCAATCGATTTACATATATATATTTACTCCGTATTATTTCAAGATATTATTAGTATACATAAAATATTACGACGGAGTGTTGTCTGAGTGATTTCGAAATTGTTTTTCGAGTAGGATAGGATTAAGGAAATTATGGGTTATAGCTATAGAGGTGATTGAGTATGGTTCATGGGTATGCTCGTGAGGTCAATATAGTGTTTATCATTTCCGTTGCGTCTACGTACCTTTCCTGCAATATTGAATCTCAATATTGATACGTGAGTACTCATAATTTAACTTTTACATACTAATAGTGTATCATTGACTAGTGCTCGAGTATTTAGGATTATGCATGCTTGTACTTTTGATATTGCCCTTAGACAGGTTAAGTTGAATCTTGAATTAGTTACACTTGCGGTTGAGATAAGGTATAAGATATGCATGTCCTTGGAAAGCTAGCGAAAAATTAAGAACTTTTCCTTTAGATATCGAATGGTTTCGATGAACGGATTAGAAGTTATAATCAATTGAATTTTCGATATTTTTATTAAAAATGATTATTATTATCGTCGTTTTTATCGTCGTTCTAGTTTTATCTTATTATTATCATTATTATTATCTTTATCAATAAAAGGGATTTATCATTAAAAATTGTTTTCTTTATTACTATCGTTATTATCGTTAAAGTTATAATTAGTATTATTATTATTATTATCCCATTATCATTATCATTATTATTATTATTATTATTATTAGTATTATTATTATTATTATTATTATTATTATTATCATTATTAATATATATATATATATATATATATATCATTATTTAAAAATGGTTATTGTTATTGTTATTATTATTATTACTATATTATCATTAAGATAATTATTAGTATTATCGTTAATAATATTATAGTAACTATCATTATTAATATTAGTGCAATTAAAACAAATAATTGTAACACCTAAATATTTTGATTACTATTATTATCATTATTATGAACACGATATAAAAGACGATTAAAAGCTGTTAAACGAAACGATTAGGAAATAATGAGTAAGAGTATCATGATGAAATTAAAATATTATAAGATATTAATTTAGATAAAATTATCGTTCTTATTATTTTTATCATTACTATTATTATTAAAAGTATCGTTAGTATTAAAACTATCATTTTAACAAAAATTATCATTTTAATAGAAATGTCATTGTTACTATAAAATATCATTATTATTATTATTTTAAATAGAATTATTATTTTAAAGATAATATTAAAAATTATCGTAAATATTAAAGTTATCATAATTAGAATTATCGTTTTATCATAATGTCATCTTAGTAATTATAAATATTGATATTTTTATAATAATAATTATTATTACAAAATAATACAACTTTTACTTACTATCATTATAGATATTATTTTATCAAATAAATATGTGATACAAACATATTTTACTACGTGTAATAACTTACTTTAATAATACCTATCATATTATCTTTATGATATTAAATGAACCCTATAAATTTTATTACTTAATATATATAAAAGTATATTTGATTATATAAATTTAATATAAAATTTTATTTATTAATAAATAAATTATATTATTTACTCTAATAAATCTTTTTAAAATATTTAAAAATATAAAACGACGATATTTAAACTATATATTAATCATGTATAGATTTTTAGAAATTATTTTGAGTCAAATTTACTTTTGTTGACTTTTGCATATTAGTCTCGAGCATTAGGATTGTGGTACACTATGACTTGACCTAATTTGTTAGACAAATATTGACCAACATATAAATATATATAATTAATTTAGGTTCGTGAATCCGAGGCCAACCTTGCACTTGTTCAATGACGTTATATGTATTTTTACTACGAAATACAGTATGGTGAGTTATAGTCCCACTTTTAAAATCTAATATTTTTGGGATGAGAATACATGCAGGTTTTATAAATGATTTACAAAATAGACACAAGTACGTGAAACTACATTCTATGGTTGAATTATCAAAATCGAATATGCCCCTTTTTATTAAGTCTGGTAATCTAAGAATTAGGGAACAGACACCCTAATTGACGCGAATCCTAAAGATAGATCTATTGGGCCTAACAAACCCCATCCAAAGTACCGGATGCTTTAGTACTTCGAAATTTATATCATGTCCGAAGGAGGATCCCGGAATGATAGGGGATATTCTTATATGTATCTAGTTAATGTCGGTTACCAGGTGTTCACCATATGAATGATTATTTTTGTCTCTATGCATGGGACGTATATTTATGAGAACTGAAAATGAAATTCTAGTGGTCTATTAAAATGATGGAAATAAATGATTATGATAAACTAATGAACTCACCAACCTTTTGGTTGACACTTTAAAGCATGTTTATTCTCAGGTGTTAAAGAAATCTTCCGCTGTGCATTTGCTCATTTTAAAGATATTACTTGGAGTCTTTCATAGCATATTTTGAAGAACGTTGCATTCGAGTCATTGAGTTCATCAAAGATTATTATTAAATCAATTTATAGTTGGATAGTGGATATTATGAAATGGTATGCATGCCTGTCAATTTTCGATGTAAAGAAAGTTTGTCTTTTAAAAACGAATGCAATGTTTGTAAAATGTATCATATAGAGGTCAAATACCTCGCAATGTAATCAACTATTGTGAATCGTTTATAATGTATATGAACGGGTCCTTTCATTAGGGATGACAATGATCAATGGTCAATGCTCAATGAGTACATGATTAAGTTGATTTTAATCCGTACATATCTCGGACTATGTATGGAAAGTCATAAACGAGATCCCGTTTAGACGTGTGCATCATAGTTAGAAAACTTAAGCTCCTAGATAATCAATTTGAAAAGAAAAGACTTTATCCTTTTTTTGAACATCTGTTTGGATCACCCTGTTGGGAAAAATGGTCTCAGTAATTCCCAACACACGACCAATAAAAGACAGTAAGGAAATAAGAATAATCCACAACACAAGAATTTAACGTGGTAATCTTCAAAATAGGAGAAAAATCACAGGACTCCAAAGAGAGAAATTCACTATATCACAAATTATTATAATGACATAGATCACTCTCTTAAGCCAACTACACTCTCCAAATATTTGACTAATACAACTTTTAAACAAGAGTAAGAAAGAAAGAAATAATCAAATACTTAAAGTGTATTGATTGGTAAAAGTTGAAATGAAGAGTTAGCCCTCATTTTATAACCAAGGAATTCACCTCCAACTTTTTTCACCCACTTATGTAGGACAACTTCAATTTATACTTAAGGAGTTCACTCCTCATTTCTTCCATCCATCAATGTGGTACAAGTAACCATATCATGTTTAAATCAACAAATATCTACCTTTTTGATAGAAAAAGATAACAATACTTCCACATTGCAAAGATAACTGACGCAAATGCTTCATCAACGACAACTTCAAGATCCTCAATCTTCATGCCGATGACATTATCTTTAACTCATGAAATAAAATTTGCATCCATGTCGAACATTGTCTAAACCGACAATTATTGTCATCACAGACAATCATAACTCTTAACAAAAATTATTATACTCCACCATAAAAAATATAGCACTTAAAATATCACATTGCAAGCATTTCACATCGACGCATGTTGTATACCCATCTGAACTGTTATGGTGCAACTTCCTGTTTGGCTTTCCCTAGAAGTTTCATCAACTACAACATCTGTTTCCACCACACACCCTACATCAACGCCAAATCAATGCCCATGTGCAATTTGTGTAACTGTTAACGAACATCCCTTTCCATGGTGGCGTGGACACACCATGAGGATGACGTGACTTCAGAGAAATTCGTCACTCTCCGTAACAACGTGACAATGTTAGCATCTTTGGATCGATTTGCCGGATTAGCTCCACCTGGACAATTAACCCTTACATGCCCAGTCTTCCCGCACCCCCAGCATACCAGATTCTTTCTAGAGTTTCGCCTCCACCTATCCAAACACAACAATACCGTACTTTCTGATGACGAGACCCCGTTACCTTCCAATATTTTCTCCTCGAATGGGAGCTTGCGAGTAACTTCTTCAAGTTTCTTTCCTATATATCAAAATAGGTTTCATGTGATTATAGGACGATGATAAAGATAATATCAACCTCAAAGCTTTATCTTCATCATCCACTTTAACTCCAATAGCTTCCAGTTCCGAAACAATACCATCAAGAATACTCAAATGATCTGAAATCTTTGAACCCCCATCCATACGCAAAGTATGAAACTGTTCTTTAAGACACACCTGATTTGAGATGCCCTTGCCCTGGTACAACTGTACTAGTTTATCCCAAAGCTGATTAGCCATTGATAACCCGTGCACATTTGCAAGCACGTTCTTTGCAAGACACAAACGAATCGCACTTGCTACCCTCAAATTCATATCATCTCATTCTTCTTCATCGAACATACCGCTAGAATCACCGCCAGGAACAAGGGTGGATTTACCCTTTAAAGCCTTCTGTAAATCGGACTGAATCAACACATCCTTAACTTCAACTTTCCACAAACCAAAATCGATACTCCCATCAAATTTCTCTACATCAAACCTCATTGGACTAAACTTCGACATTGTATCCGTATCTTATGAACAACACTTTCTCCGATTTTGCCCACATTTCAACTGGCCGAAAAATGTAGTGGAGAGGTTGGATCCGTTTGGTCTCAATATAATTGGTGACTATTTGGAAAATTCAGCAACTAGGTCCACTACAAATTCATGACACCACTTACTCCGAATCAGAAAAAATTATTGTCTAACCAGATACCCTATACGATCAATAGAAGTAGTTTATGATATGGAAGCTCAAACTAAGCCGCACCCACAGAGCATACTCCGACCTTCTATAACCGAAACCCCCGTCAAACATGATGATCTGATACCAGTTGATGGGAAAAACGGTCTCACTAATTCCCAACACACAATGACTGTAAAAGAAATAAGAATAATCCACAACACGAGAATTTAACGTGGAAAACTCCAAAATAGGAGAAACCACGGGTCTCCAAAGAGAGAAATTCACTATATCACAAATTATTACAATGACATCGACGACTCTCTTAAACAACTACACTCTCCAAATATTTGACTAATACAACTCTCAAACAAGAGTAAGTAAGAAAGAAATAATGAAATACTTAAAGTGTATTAATTGGTACAACTTGAAATGAAGACTTGACCCTCATTTTATAATCAAGGAATTCACCTTCAAATTTTTTCACCCACCTATATGGGACAACTTCAATTTATACTTAAGGAGTTTACTCCTCATTTCTTTCATCCACCAATGTAGGAAAAGTAACCATATAATTTTTCTATTAAAAATAAAATCACCCAGTGGGGATTAAATCACCCACACGATCATCTCCCGCAGTTGCATAACCTGCCCCCAACTGCTGCTTTGGAGGAAACCCGAACCAATTCGAGGGCATGGCCAGTAAAGACCCCTCCCCGCTACCCCCCAAAGCAATGTGCGAAAGACGACCTTAGGTGAATTTCAAAGTCAGAGAATAACCTTGTATGCAATGTTGTAGTCCTGGTAGTCGAACTCCTAACCACTACCACATGAGTTTACTTGCTTTCATTTTACTAATTAATTACCATACAAACATACAGTCATATATAAATATATTTTAATTTGAACATTAAATCAATAACGTGAGATCGAGCATGTTCATGCGTGTGTAGTTGGGGGTAGTGGTTTCCATTAAATAGAGTAAAATTGAATTAAAATTTTCTACATAGGGGACCTCCTCAAGACCAAGAGAGATATTGTCTTCATTTTGACATACTATTAAAAACTGTACATTACAGCAAAGGTAGTTCAATTTCAGAGCCATTATAGAGTAAGCACATGAAGTTTCCTGCAATAGTAATGCCATTGCCACCCACCATATACGCATGTCTTACACTTCTAGTTATCAACATCATCTTTGTACTTTAACATATATATATATATATATATATATATATATATATATATATATATATATATATATACTTTAACATGTATCTATATACTCCGTATATATATATACACACACACACACACACACAGAGAGAGAGAGTAAAACCTCTATAATTTAATACTCGATAAATTAATAAACTCGATAAAATTAATAATTTGTCCGGTCTCAACTTGGGACCAATACAAAATTGAACCCCAATCGATAAAATAATAAGATAACAATTATTTTGAAATCTCAATGTAAATATATTGGTTTCATCAAAACTATAAATTAATAATTACTAAAATATTCTAAAATTTAAGATTTTTTAGTAATAAATTAATCTATAGTGATCGATCTAGATGTGATTCTAAAATTTATCATTAGACATTTTATAGTGATCAATCTAAATCTATGTACATTGAACTTGACAAGTTTGTTAATGTATAAATGTACGTACATGAGAATTTTGAAGGTCCATGTTTATGTTTTATTCAAATAGGTAGAGTGAACGGACATGGTAATTTCGAATGTTGATGCATTATTTTGAGAGTTGTTCACAAATATAAGTCAATGTTTTAAATTAATAATTTATTAATTTATCGATATAATAATATCTCGATAAATTAATAAAATATTCAGGTCCTAACATTATTAATTTATAGAAGTTTTACTATATATATATATATATATATATATATATATATATATATATATATATATATATATATATATATATATATATATATATATTCTTATTAACTTTTTCTATATAATTATTACATTATAATTTAGTTGATTTAGTTTTTAAAAGACGTTTTTCTTTAGGATAAATAAGTGTTCACTTTAATGTACAATCAATCATCCCAAAGATATTCTATTAGACATCCTCACAAAATACCATATTTGGGTTAACTAGAGAAAAAGATAGGAAACGGTTAATTGGTTATGGAATACCTCGGTTAGGTTGAGTACATTTAAGTCCGGTAGCTTGAATAGGGAAAAATTTATCCATTTATCCATCTACTTATCTACTTTCATATACAATCAATCAAGGTAACTAAAGATTATATTTTATCGATAACTTCATGGAATTGCATGCTTAGAATGAACATTCACAATGAGAATGAGATGAAATGTTTCAACTTAGTGATCACTGCAAGTATGATTTTGAAAGGTGATCCTTACAATGCTATAAAGCACAATGGCTAAAACTAACTCGTGTAAGAATTATCACCCGAAAGCTATACAATGTTTCAACTTAGTTGTCACACTACTACAGAAAGAGACAAGTAGACGTGTTGAAAAGTCTATCTAGACGTGTTTTAGAACACGTCTACATGTAACATGTCTACTTGCTAAAAGCTAAATAGAGCGGTTTGCAAACCGGTTTTAATATACTTAAGTAGACGTGTTGATAGCCCAATTGGCGCGCATTAACAACCGGTCTTTTTAATTGCCAATGGGTCTTCTTAACGTTCTATATGCATAGTTAAGCTTGCAGATTTTATATCAAAAGCACTCCAAACAGACCCGGAGATTACAGATTAAAATTACATACTAAACACTAGAATCATAAATAAAAGTAAATGTAATTATATTAGTTAAACCAATATATTAAAACAAATTGATTCAGTTAGATATATTAAGTATTTACAAAAATCTCCAACTAAGAAAACAAAACCATAATATTCTTTCATAGGCCATAAACTTTTTCATGGGCTCTTCGTGAAGAAAACTTGTATTTACAACCTTTTTTCTTCATTTAAAGGAGATATGTTAGCCGATGTGGAGACATAAATGTGTTTGTCTACCGCTAGCTATTGTGTTGCAAAACCACTGGTCAGATGGAAACTTGCAATGTTTTTCTCATTCTGCGTTTGTAGCGCCTTCTGCTTCCTCCTTATAATCTTGAGCTTCAATTTCAACTCTCACTGCGACTGATAGCCACTATTGATAGAAGGAAATTATGTACCAATTAAGTAGATGAATGATTATAACACATGTGCATAACAATACAAACAAACTGTAAGTGCCTTGTGCCATTCACAATAAAGAGCTAATTAAGTACTTAACTACCTACAAAAAATTACTAGTATAAAAATGAACAAGTACCCATGAAAATGGCACATTAAAGTTCCTGAAAAAGTATCAAAGCTGCAAAGAAAACTATGAGACAAGAAAACAAATCATAGATTAAAAAGGATGGCCACACCTCTTTCTTTAATCATCTTTCAAGACAACCTCCCAAACTGAATAAAAAAACAACAACGAGATAAGGATAAAAACCTGTTTAAAGAAATTATAATTTTGTTGCAACTCAAGATAATACTTAAACAACATATAAATTGTATGTTAAAACAATGTTAAACAAAAGATAGCATATACTATGCATAATTGCATACTAAAACATACCAGTCTTCTAACAGTTTGTAGTTGAAAAACTTTATTGTGTTCACCGAAACCATCGTCTGAAATATAGAACATAACAAAAAATTACAAAAATTGTAAAACATTGTTGGTTAGGATTATAAATTGAAGAAAGACGCACCATAATGTCTTCAAAACTAGCACTTTGGTATCATGTTCAACATAAAACGGCAACATAGCACCTGGAACTCCCTTCAAATCTTTTACCTGTACATGGTACATAATCTGTTAAAGGTAGAAAAACTATACATCATGAATTACACTACATTACATTTGATTCATATGTAAGTTGTAAGTCGTAACCAGTGTGAGATTTGTTACTTATAAAGTTCATGGGAAGCATCACAGAACCAAGATTGAAAATAAGGGTAGATAAACAAAGGTATCCTATAATCCTATTATAGTACATGAATCAAAACTCAGTGATGGTTTCTAACATCCATTATCTTTTCATGTGCTCATATTAAAATTATGTTCAACTCAAAGACTAGAACATAATTAATTTTCCTTCTCATCTAGCCGTAACCCACAACGGAATACCAGATCACCGTGCCAAAAAAAACATAAATCATCGGTTCTTAAAAATGGACAAATTATGCATTACTATAATACGTAGTAGATTCTTAAAAGTCAATGAACACATTATATTATCATAACAGCAAATACATTCAAATTAACACATTTACACACAAGGAAATTAATGTTAAGTAAATTTACACAAGTACTTTTACCAAAAATCACATGAGTACAATTCGGACCATATTGGCTGACATTAACACCGCTGTTATCAGCAAGCTCCTATGAAATCTGAATATATTATTCAAATTTATGTTAAGCTAAACGAATCAAAAAACCCTAGCTATCAAAACACAAACATAGAAAACTACTCCGTACAAAATAAATAAATAAATAAATAAATACATGAAAATTAATATAGCATAACATCTACATCTATACATAAATTGATATTAAGGTAGAAATTTGGACCTGGGATTTACTTATTTAATTAAAGCCAAACAGAACGAAGCGAACACTCCTCAATGGTTGAGATCGCTTACCAAATGGCGAGGTTTGATGATTTTATATTTTTAATTAGCTGTCTAAGTAATAATCTCAGCAAAAGTGTAGAGATGGTACTATGGTAGTTGATTGAGAATTTGTGAAAGGTTTTAGGAGGAAAGGATTGGGGATCTGGATAAATGGCGGTGAAAGGTGGAAGAGGCAATTAATTGTTAATTTTGAATTTTGCTAATTTTTTATTTTAAAGATGGGCGCGAAAAAATAGAGGTCACATAAAAGACCGCTGCATTTTTATGGAGTATTATCTAGACGTGTTATGCATTTAGACCGCTTTGTTAGACAACTTTAAGACCGATTCTTTTTTACTTAGACGTGTTAATACATTAGGACCGGTTATTCTTAATTTTTTTTTACGGAATAAACTATCTAGACGTGTTTATATCTAAACTGGTCTTGATGTAGAGGTCTAGATATTGATAAATGTAGTAGTGTCATTTTGAAAGGTGATTCTAACTAGTATTTTTATAGCTTATTAAAGTAATCTTGTTTCTTTAAGTATTGATGGTATTTCTTCTTTTTGCCAAGATGAAACGTGAAAGTAATTAAATTCAGACTCATCGTAAGAAAATTTTATGAGGAATAAATTGCACAACTAACAAATTCGTACGTGGAAATATGACAACTTGAAAAATGCTTAGGAAAGCATACCAACGTAATGTACATTGGCTACCTATTAAGGCATGATCACCTAACGTACGTAAGGTACCTATTAAAACGTAATAATCTTGACCCGTGTACTAGGTTAGAACAAGTTAGACTTCTCTAATTCAAGACTATTGTTGTGACCAAAATTGATGTGTTCGACCGTTGTAGGATCGTGTAAACAGGATCATACGATCAAATCTTCAATAACGAGTGCGGAATAACTCGTTGTTCTGTTTAGTAATCAAAATACAATTAAATCTTATGATCTTAGTAAAGTAGTCGACTTTAGAACGACTAAGAGTGATAAAACCAAGTGCTAGGGTTGCTGGGAATCGGTTAGAACGTTTAGAGGTGTTTAGGATTCGTAACCCTAACAATGAACTCGAAATTCCCATTATATACATACAGCACCTGCAACCGTGTGGTTGCACCTTGCAACCGTGCGGTTGCACCTTGCAACAGTGCGGTTGCCCAATCTACTCGTATGGTTGCATACCTGCAATCGTGCGGTTGCATTCCAACAGTGAAAGTTATACGTTAAATCATTTCAACGTGATCGTAATGAATTCGAGGACTATAACGCACCAACAAATTCCCCGTAGGACCCAGTTCATTATCTTAAATAACAAAATATACTTTCACCTGCAAAAGACAAATAACCACACACTCAAACAAATTCAATAACAGAAAATTAAAACATTTACGTCATGTTTACATCCATATCGAAATAGAATGAAAAATAACACGTTCAAGTCCACAGTTCACAAGTTCAATTTCAAAAGATGGGCATTTAAGCATGAATATCAAACGCATAGCATGTGCGAACAACCCGATTGAACTGAATGGCATACTCCGTATTAGGCAATTCATGAAAGATTGGGTGTTTCCGCAACACCTTGAAATCTTCCTTGCACAGATTTCTGATCCACCTCGGATCAATAATCCTAATCTGGTCTAAGATACCACCAGGATTATACAGCAAAATAACCGCTTCTTCAGTTCTCCCATCATAATACCACCATCGAAAACCATCACCAAAATTCTGTGGCATTTTACAAACTGGTGCATATTTCATAGTCCGTGCACACTTATACTTAACCACTCGAACTCTATTTCCCGTAGCTTAATTAGTACAATATTAAACTTTCGGAAATTGCGGCTCTGACACAGACCAGCCGTACTTGAATTCTTTCTTTATCTTGAACTGCATCCACTTACCCCAACCATCCGTTTCCCAGTACAACAATGGTAAGCGAGCCAGTTCCATCATCTCAAAATATGGTAACGTTTTGAGATCGACGGCATGTTTGAAATAATCTACACCATTTTCCCTTCTAACAGCAAAACAATTTAAATCTTTCAAATATGCCCAGCTGAGAATCTTTCCTCCAGTTATCTTTCCCGTTCGATCATAATATAACTTGTATTTTGGTTCCAACGGTACCTTCTTGAGCCACGTCTTCGTACAGGAATTCTGATATTCCCTCCATTCACGATTCTTCTGTTTATTAACTGTCTCAAGATTCTCACCTTCTTTGTTAACACCCGAAGACTCACCTTCTTCAGCAGTTCGCTTCTCATCCACTTTACGATTCAAAACGTCTTGTTTGAATAAATCAGCAAACTCTGGTAAGTCATCTTCATCAACACTATCACTAACATTTTCATCATCAGAAGCATTTTCAATGATGACTTCTTCAGCACTATCATCACCTGTATGTCTATTTGCACGTGTACCAGCAGTATTTGGAGATTTCTCCGCAGCAATCAATTGATCAACCTCTATACCGAACATTCTAGCTATCTCTTCATCTGTCATTGTATGTACAATTTCCCTTCCTCCACATCGTAGATCAGCGAGCTAATCACTCTACCTTGATTGTCCAAGAAATATGTTAACTTATGAATATCAATAGACAGAGGTTTAGGAAAATGTACCTCCTGGATCTGACTTACGTTCTCAGTCCCCTCAGATGAAGAGTCTGAAGAAAATTTGCTTTCGATAGACAGGAGATCATCATCTATATGCTCCATTTTCAAACGAATTGTCCCATCTTGGGCATCAGCCTCCAACTTTCCTTTAAAATTTCTATCACGACGATCTAAACGTCTAATCCTTTTAGCCTATTTCTCTGTCAACTTCTTAAGTTCAGCCGCCTCCTTCTTTGATTTCAGCTCAGAGGTTAAGGAGTCAACTTTTTCTTGTAACTCATTCACCTCTTTCTTCTTCTCCTTATTCTTCTTTGATATCTCATCAACTTTATTAACTAGGCTAAGCACAGTGGCCTGAAGAGTCACAAGAGTCAATGAACTACCCGCCTGAGTAGAAGCAGGTGGTGGTGATGTGACTTGTTGAGTTGGTTGTGTAGGTGGCACCAGAGGAGCCTGAGCTTGTTGAGTTGCTGTTGGAGTAGCAGAAGCACCACCCAAAGAATCAACAACCCGTCTAACATGACCTCTCTTCCTCTTCGGCCTTCTCAATGGTTCATCCTCAGCAACCTCTTTTCGCTTTAAAGACATCAATAACTCACTACCTTCCATCACCTCATCCTCTAAACTGAAATTCTCTAAGTCATCAGCAGTTCGACCAGAATGAGAGCCAATCTCAACAACCTCATCTTCATCATGCGACTCAGTAAGAACCAGAGCGATATCTTCCTTACCTGAATCACTATTATCATTTCTCTACATCCTCAGATTATGAGCTACATAGTCAGCTTACAACAAGTGTCCAAACAACGAACGGTTCGGTGGAGCTGGCTTACCCCTGTATAACTTCATTCTTCTAACCAATTCATCAGTCATCACATTCAGCTTGATAAGATCCGAATCCTCCTTGACAAGCTCATTATGTTGAGAATTGATAACAAGCTGGAGAAATCGTGGATAAAGCAGATAAGGATCGGACTTGAACTTGAAGTTCTCGATCATGTAATCGAATATAACCCCACAGAAATTAAACGGAAGATTCAGAATCAAAGCCACCATCAGATTGCATCACGAAATTCAATTCATCGTGGCCCTCTCTCCTTGAGCTCATAAAGTGAACAATAACATGCGCCAAGTATCTAAATGTTGGATAAAACCCGACTTCAGCACCTTTGACTTTGTCAAATCACCAGAGTACTTGCATCTCTAAAAACAACCTTTGACTAATTCCAAATTCAGTCTTGTTTTCATGTCCGCTGCATCACGAAAATTTAACAATCTCCTGATATGCCCTTCAGTAACAACAATGGGCTTACCCTAAACAACACTGTTTAGAACATCAACTCAACGTTCACCATCCATAATCTTAGACAACATAGCATTCTTCCAAAACTCACGCTGATGTGAAACATAAGCTGGCACATCAATAGAGATAGTAGTGTAGATGCGAGATCGCTCAAAAAACTCCATGATCCCATGATAGTCAGCTAAATAATCAATCTTGTTCAAATTAGTAAGCATGTTGTTGTTGGGTCCCACCTACAGTTCATTATTATGCTCAGCAGCCTTTTTGGATCTAGACATAGTAACCCTTCGAGGTTTTGTCCTCTTCTCAGCACGTAGCTGACCGGAACCAGAACCGGTAGCCTTGGCAGTAGGAACGTTTGAAACAGGAGTCCCATACATAGATAGATTTGAAATACACAAGCACAATATCGTAAACACAAAAATATTAGCCAAAAATCAAAATTAGGGTTTCGGATGTGTACTCGTACGGTTGTAGTGAAATTAAACCCGGTTGCAAGTGTAAACGTACGGGTGCAGGCGTTTTCCACACGGATACACCATAGCAGATTCAGATTCTGAATCTGTAGTGCAACAGTGCGGTTGCACTGAACAGTACCCGGATGTGTGTATAACCGTGCGGTTACAGTTTGCAACCGTCCGGTTGCATTCATCCAGACTGTTAGGGTTTTCAAATCCCACATCCTCCAAAACAAGTGTTGATCATCGAATCAATGATTAATAACATATTACAATCGACAATTTCAATTAAAACACATCAATAATCCCTGTATTGATCTAAAGTTCATTTAAATCAAAAATCAATCATAACTCAAGAAATATGGCATGTAATCGATATCTGTTATGATGAAAATGATCACAAAAGCGAGATGAATACGAAAAACAAGCTCAAAAACTCGTTCCAACACTTTGTAATTTTAGATGAAATTTGCACTTAGAATATTTGAGAGCACAAAGGCTCCACGGTTCAGCTTTGTGTATTTATACCCAGCCTGCGACCGTGCAATTACAGGTCTGTAACCGGCCACAAGTTGTGCAACCGTGCGGATGCAAGATGTACCCGTACGGTTGTACCTTAAGTCTAATTAACCCTATGTATCTGTGCGGTTGCATGATGTAACCGTGCGGTTGCATTGTAATCAAATCTTCAATAACGAGTGCGGAATAACTCGTTATTGGATTTAGTAATCAAAATATAATTAAATCTTATGATCTTAGTAAAGTAGTCGACTTTAGAATGAGTAAGAGTGATAAAACCAAGTGCTAGGGTTGCTGGGAATCGGTTAGAACGTTTAGAGGTGTTTCGGATTCGTAACCCTAACAATGAACCCGAAATTCTCATTATATACATACAGCACCGGCAACCGTGCGGTTGCCCAATCTACCCGTACGGTTGTATACCTGCAACTGTGCGGTTGCATTCGAACAGTGAAAGTTATACGTTAAATCATTTCAACGTGATCGTAATGAACTCGGGGACTATAATGCACCAACAACCGTTAAGTTACTGTTCTAATTCAAGATTAGTTTTTGTGACCATATATATATATATAGGGATCAAATGAGAACTTTTTTGGTGTGGAAACCGTGAGAACTCAAAAATATCACAAAATACACTGAAATTCGAGCAAAAAGGGACACGGACGAGCAAAAAAGGGGATAGTCGAGCAAAAAACAAGAAATTCGAACAAAAAAAAACACGGCCGAACAAAAAGGAACAATTCGAACAAAAAACATGATATTCGAACAAAAAAACAGGCGGTCGAACAATTTTGTGTTCTACATTTTGGATAGTCGAACAAAAAAAATGTAGAAAACGTTGATAGTCGAACAAAAAACGCGATATTCGAACCAAAATGTGTTCTACATTTTGGAATTCGAACAAATTTTTTTTTTTGCTCGACTATAAATTTTTGTTCGTCCGTGTTTTTAATTTTTGCTCGAATTCCCTTTTTGCTCGAATTCCCCTTTTTTTGCTCGAATTTCAGTATATTTGGGTGTATTTTGGAGTTCCTAGAGTTCTCACACTAAAAAAGTTCTCACTGGATCCTCTCCCTATATATATATATATATATATATATATATATATATATATATATATATATATATATATATATATATATATATTACAATTATTATTATTATATAAAATATAAATATAAAATCTAAACTAATATCATCTAATATTACATTCTATCTCTTTAAAACAATGCGATATGTCACCGTCGTAAAATAAATATTCATGGATTTATAGAGTAAAATTGGCTTATATAACTAAAAAATACGGTAAATAAATATAAATATAAATATAAATATAAATATAAATAATAATAATAATAATAATAATATAATAATAATCGTAATTCCTTTCACTTAATATCTGCATACTTATTTACTTTTGCTTTTTGTCATGTAGAGGTTTGTGCCATGCTTTGCTGAATTAAATATGAATTTTAGTTTTGTTTATTCAGTTTACAACTAATTTGTAGTTTGAACTCTATATATGAAAATCTGAAATATTATTTTGTACAATTAATTAATAACTTATATATTTTTTTTCCGTTTACTTTCCATTCGTCTCCATTATAATGCTCTCTTCTATTTTCCATTACATTCATTTTCACTTAAAAAAAAAACTCGAGAACACAGCCTAAGTTACTAACACAATTCAAAATCACTTTTAAAATTTTTCAACACTACGGGCTCTTAAACTAAAAAGAATTTTTAAACATGTCAACATCACGAGCTCTTAAACTCAAAAGCAATTTTTAAAATTTGTCAACACCACGGGCGCTTAAATAATTCTTATACTTTTCCTATTTTTTCAGTATCGCTTTTTACATACCAATATTTATTGCAAATTAAATTACTTGCACATTTTGTTAAACACCCGTGCAATACACGGGCTCAAAAACCTAGTGTGTGTGTGTATATATATATATATATATATATATATATATATATATATATATATAGAGAGAGAGAGAGAGAAATTAAGGATAAGAAAGGAGCAGAGAACGTCACAGCTAAAATCATCTAAGTCGCCTAGAAAACCCGGCGATGGAATAACTTGATGAACAAGATATCAGAGATAAATTTCCGAAGAATAATTTATGTGAATAGGACAAGTCGAAACAGCTTCATAGTTCAACGATAATCCTTGTTACGCTGACATAACCAATTATTAAGTTGTGCGGGTAGTCTAGAAAGAAATGAGTACATCTCGAAGATGGAGATTCTTCCGAGATGTCAAGCATTATTACTGGGAAAACCTGTACTTGTTCAAAGTCTCTCCAAACCAAATAATCAGAAGGAGTGTTGAAGGAAAACAAGCCATGAGGATCCTCCACCAATGTCATAATGGACCAACTAGACGTCATCACAGAGCAAATCTAACTGCAAGGATGATCAACGATTCAGGATTTTAGTGGCCAACCATATTCAGGGATGCTCAAAACCCTGTGAAATGTTCTGATGCTTGCCAACAGCAAGTTATCATTTCTGCAAGAATGAAATGCCACGCACCAACATTCTGGCTTGTGAAATCTTTGACATATGTGGATTAGACTTTATGGAACCTTTTCCCAAATCTAATGGAAAATAATACGTCCCCATAGCAGTTGATTACGTCTTCAGATGGGTAGAAGCTCGGAAATTTCCAGCCAGTGATGCCAAGGTCGTCACCAATTTCCTTAGAAGACTACTTAGCGATTCAGAGCTCCTCGCGCAATCATAAGTGATAGAGGCACACAACTCTGTAACACACAGTTTATAAAGGTGATGTAACAATATGGAGTTACCTGTAAAGACCCGTCCTTATCCACCTGGACGAAGTCTTCATCATTTGGTCCCATTGCGAGGTACTGATCTAAATATACCATGAATGACTCCAAATAATATCTTTCAATTGAGCAAATGCACAGCGGAAGAGTTAATTCGTACCTGAGAATAAACATGCTTAAAAGTATCAACCAAAAGGTTGGTGAGTTCATAGGTTTATCATAACAATATTTTCAATATATTAATAGACCACAAGATTTCATTATTTATAAACATAATACACTCGCAAATGTATGTAAAGCATTCTAAGTGGTTGAGCACTTGGTAACCATACTTAACATTTAATCACGTCGCATATTCCCTTTATTATGAAATCTCACTACACCGTACCAAGTGTAGTCACCGAAACGAAGTACTGTGCAACCGTTGAATACTGGTCGTCCAGTCCGGTTGGGGTTGTCAGGCCCGATAGATCTATCAACAGGATTTGCGTTTACAATACTGCATGTAAATAGTAGTTACCAAGCTACAGGGAAGTATGCCAGTGGTACAACTCAACGTAGAATATATTTTTAAGTACTTGTGTCTATTTCGTAAACATTTATAAAAGCAGCGCATGTATTCTCAGCCCAAAAATATATATTACAAAAGTAATTAAAAAGGGAGCTAATGAAACTCACCATACTGTATTTTGTAGTAAAAATACATATGACAACATTGAACAAGTATAGGGTTGGCCTCTTATTCACGAACCTATATCATTTATATATATAGTAACACAAAATAGTTATCGAACAAATTTTATATATATATTAAATTATATATTATATACATTTAATTTGTATGTATCTTTAAAAATGACTAATATTTATATAGTTATATTAATATTTATATATGATTAATATTATATTAAAAATACATCATTTGTTATATATGAATGTTTATATAAAAATATGTTTATTATAAGTAATATTATTATAAGTAAAATTTTATATGCATAATATTTATTTGTTATAAAAATAATAATAATGATAATACTAGTAATAAAAATAATGATGATAATAATAATGATAATAATTTTTAATAATAATAATTCTTATGTTCATAATGATAATAGTAATAATCATAATAATAATAATAATAATATTGAAAACTACCTTTAAGCTTTTTCTAAAAATAAATGCCCGTGCCTGGGCTCGAACCCACGAGATCTCCCGCTAACCCTCTAACCACTCAAACCATTACGCCATGTCAGTGTTTCTGAATTAAATCATAACCCATTTATATATATAACGCGTTCTATCTATCTCAGCCCACTAATAAAACAGAATTCGGCCCACTAACAATTTCATGACCCAACTAACAAAACAGCCCAACATTAAAGCTTAGTGACCCAATTCATTTGACTTATAAATCGTAACATATTCGGTTTCCTGGTAATAGTCAAATAATGAGCCACTTTGATTCTTTAATCATCATCATCGCATCATCACTTACATTACATGAAGAATCAAGTCACACTCCATCATTCTATAATACTTCAATCATTTTCTAATCCTAACCGCCATCATCATCATGGACATCATTTGGCACTTTCATAATTATAATCATAATCTTACCCTACCACTACAACAAAGGTACCAATTTGATAACACTACTACCTAATTCATCTAGGATTCGTTTAAACATGTCCCCACAATTCTCTATCATACAATTCATTCGGTGGTTTCAAGCATGTATTGCTTTCTTATTATTTTATTTTATTTTGTTTTATTATTTTTTTTATACATGTCGACCACCATAAATACACAGAATACGCAAAGTTGCCTAATACTATTACCACGTGTTCAGCCATACCAATTTACGTGGCCCAATCAACCGAACAAACCTATTTCTATATCCTAAAATTGGGCAGCAAGTTGGCAAGTGGGAATAGAAAATATCGGCCATAATTTGCCTTGTCCCACCAGATTAGTTATTAAATCCAATCATCCTAATGTAATCATTTAACAGCAACAAACACAGGAACAATCAGCAGTATCTGTTGACGATTTCTAGATGTGAAACTCAAATATATAGTGATGGTGTTGGTGGTTAAATGGGTGATGATCCTCGGTGGTTTGTTATGGTGGTTCGAGAAGAGAGAGAGAAAGTGGTTGATGGAATGAGGGTGGCGTCTGTGGTGGTTGTATTCCTTGATCGAACCTGAAACAAAATAGCAACGTAGCAGTGTTAGCTAATTATGGTTGCAAGTGGCGATTTTGATAGGATGGTGGTTTCGTGATGTAAGGTGAAGGTTGTTGAAGGTGATGGTGATTGTGGTGATTAGCAATGGTGGAGTGGGTTTTAGATGGGTGGTGTGTGGGGATCGTTCGAACAGTAGTAGAAGACATAAGAGGTGTCGGTTGTAAAACTTGCAGCAACAAGTTGCAGTAATTTAATAGGTTCACTGTTTGTTTAGTGTTGGTGTTAATAGAATGATCCAAAAACAGATTAATAGTAACAATAGAACGGGGTGTTTGGCCTGAGGTTTATGGTAAAGGTGGTTGTTTATGGTTCTCGGTTATTGTTGTGGTTTAAGTGGTAAAAGGGTGGCCGGTTGTAGGTGGTTAAGTGAATCGTGGTGTGAGGATGATATGGTGGTGTGGTTATTTCATGATCATCATTAGAAAGGAATAGGAACCCGTAGAAACATCAAGAGGTTCGAATTATAGCGTGGTTGGATGTTCTCGAGTGGGTTTAATCGGACCAGAGAAAGAAATGGGTACGGGACTGCATTAGCAAGTGATTAACATAGTAGTGGAGTGGTGGTTCGAATGGAGGACAGTGATGATGAAGTGGTTGTTTGCAAAGTGGTGTTGTGTTGTCCATGGTAACAGGAGGTGGTGGCGATTTGTAGCCCACGGTGGTTGACATGGTGGTGATATAAGGTGGTCGATCTAAGTGAGTGTGAGGTGAGTTTGATTTGTGTGTGTGCTTTATTGTGATTAATATAAAAGAAAACCGAGGTGGTGATGGTTCATCGATGGAATAGTGGTTTTAGGTGTCTCGATGATAGAGTTCTTGTTGAGATTATGTGTTGATGATTATACGGTTGCAGCAGGGATGATGGTGGAAGATGGTTGAGGGTTCATGACGGTGATGAGGAGACGATGGTGAACTAGGTGACATGAGGGAGATAAGGATTCAACATATGTATATGTATATAAATATACATCTTTTATGCACATGTATTAAATAAGGATAAAAATTAAGATAGATAGAAAAAGTACTACAAAATCCCAATCTCAATTATCACGGACGAATAGTAAGCAGAGGAAAAAGAAAACATTTGATCTAGACAGTTAACAGATTTTGGATTCATATTAGTGTCTAATACTCTGATTTGTACGAAGAATTAATTATCTATAGTTAAATAACGACTTCAACTAGTTTATGATCTTAAGTCATGCTATACAATTTATTTTTATGAATATTATCAATTAATAATTAATAATTAATAATTATAATTATATAATAATCTTAAATAAAAATAATACAGATTTCCTAATATATATATATATATATCTATATCTAATTCGCAAATTTTAGAAATTAATTGGTACAATTATATTAAGGCTAATAATAATATTACTAATAACAATAATATTTTTAACAAAGGAATTAATAATAATATTTGGTAAATAATAATATCACCTGGTAATAATTAAATTACAATTATAATATATTCATAAAACTAATTTTGATATTGATATTAATATTAATAATGAAAGAAATGATAAGGTTATTATGATAACTATATTCTTAACTTGTCTTTATATTTAATACATGCAAATTATTTTTACATAATTAATTTCTAACAATTACATCATAAATTATATTTCAATTCATATATATATTTATTTAAATATATACATACCTATTTACAAATAGTTGTTCGTGAATCGTCGAGAACAGTTAAAGGTTAAATGAACATATGAAACAGTTCAAAATTTTGAGACTCAACCTAACAGCTTCTCTTCTTATCGTGTCAAAATATTAAATCGTATCAAGAGTTTGGTTTAAAATTAGTCAAAATTTTCCGGGTCGTGACAGTACCTACCCGTTAAAGAAATTTCGTCCCCGAAATTTGAGTGAGGTAGTCATGTCTGACAATAAAAATGTTTTCATGACGAATATGAGTTGATAAATAAAGTTTTATCCTTGTTGATTAAGATAAAAGATTCGATTATGTGAAGCGTACGAGTGAAGCTGTCACAATAGATTAAAATAGAGATTTAACTTTTGACGTAGACACGGTTGATTTTCGAAATTCAAGGAATTTAAGGAAATCTTCTTATCATAAGTAAATGTAATAGCACGATTTATTAGCAGACTGTTGGAATTACGGAAGAACAGAAATATCAAAGAAATATTTCCGTGATATGCTTAGAAATTAAGTAGAATGAAAGAGTTATGTAACATGGCACATGATGAGGGTGCGATCTGTGAACCTTTATCACGTTCCATTAGAAACTCAGCATGACTTACTGTAATATGACCACGTTGGCCTGACGTCATTATATTATACTAACTCATGCTTCAATTCCCAACACTTCTCTAGGAAATTCATTCATAATTTTAACTCGATTGTTTCAGAATATAGAAACTGAAACAGTTTCCTTTATGATGTAATATAGATAGCACGAATAGATAAATAATTTCGGACAAGAATAGATGTGAAGGTATCCTCAGGAATATCGAAGATATTTATAACTAAAGATACGCTGGTATCTTAAAATTTAAAATATTTAAGATCAGAAGATGATGAAGAAATTCATCCGCAAGGATTTAGAATAAATAAGGAGTAAGGTATTCGCAAAAAATTTCATCAGCTTTTTCAAAACTCAGAAAAACTGATTCATAGACTAAAGCGCTTTTCAGAAATTCAGAATTGAAGATTTGTAAATCCAGGAGATAGAATATATATATATATATATATATATATATATATATATATATATATATATACTTATATATATATATATATAATTGTTGTCGTAGAATCGCTGAGGAATTCGAGATTATCGATTGATGCCCCCCGGTATTTGGTATGGTAATTATCGTTACAAGATGCCGATGAGTTCATGATAAGACTTCAATAGATAAATATAGTGATTTGTCAGAGAGATTTAAATCAAGGTGCAACGAGGTTGCTTGTACATCTGCTGGTAATATGGGGGAATATAAAAGGCTCTCCGGTAACAATAAAAGAGCTTGCATATATATCAAAGTTATAATAAGATTGTTTCGAACGAAAAGTCGAAGTTGACTTGCTGGAGCTGTGACAAAATTTGCTACCTTGAAAAGGGATTGCAAAGTCATTTTCGGTAATAACAACACCAAAGGAGTTAGCACAGACATGTTTTAAACGTTTACTCAGGTTCCGAGTGTTTTCAGGTACATAACTATATGCATAAATCTTTCCTTCCGTAAATGAAGTGCGGTTAGTTCATCCTCTCGATTGAGGTGTTTTCAAGAATCATAAAAGGTTTGAGCGCAGATTGTAATTGTCAGGATACAAATAAGGTTTAAGATGAAATCAAGTGACAAACTTGAAGAATTTTTTAGTTTCATATGTTATAATCGATATTTTAATTCATTTTAATTGTCCAAAGTTAGTAGTCCAATAGTCCAATAGTTCATATATAGTTTAATATAACATTCGAATTAATTAATACGTATCGTGACCCGTGTACCGATCTCAGTATTGATCACAACTCAAACTATATATATATTTTGGAATCAACCTCAACCCTGTATAGCTAACTCCGTCATTTTCATATAGAGTGTCTATGGTTGTTCCAAGATAGATATATAGATGGGTCAATATGATATGTCGAAACCTTGTATACGTGTCCCGTTATTTAAAGTGCGTAAAAGTAAATAACAGAAATTAAATGACAATAAATAAAATTGCGATAATTAAATTGCGATAAATAAAATGTAATCAGTTAGCTAGGAACAGTTAGCTGGAACAATTAGCGTGGATTCTTAACAAAATTTCAATTAGTTAATTCGTTTGTTTCTAACAAATTTTATTTTATCCAATGTTTTCTTCATTATGCCACTTGCTAGATTTTGATAAGTCAAAATCCAGTTATGAAATTGAATGAAAAGGGTTATTCTGTGGTGAACGGATACGTATATTGGTGGATGTAATTAGGATAGTAAATGACTGTTGAATCAGATTCTAAGAATGTACAGTGTAACTTATTAGTGTGAAATCTAAATATTCCTCGGGTATTACCTACCCGTTAAAATATTTTCACCATTAACAGTTTGTATAAAAGAATTTTTAATTACAATCTTTATGAAAATATACTTGCATATATATTTTCTGCAGATGTAATCATGGATTTAATGAGTCAATAAGATATTAAACTCATTTGATTTATCGTTAGTACTAGATTACATAATCTCTAAAACTTTAGAAATTACATAATCGCCATGTCGCGCGAAGATAATCAATGTAGAACAATATGTAGAACGAAGATAAAGTAGATAGAACGATACGTAGAACGATGATTATGCTAGAGGTACAGAATGAGATGTTGAGGCATGTGATGTTGAAACTTGGGTTGTTGGTGGTACTGTTGGTGCCGGTGATGTTGTTGGAGCTGTTAAGTTTTACACTATATTCTCCAAAGTCACTACTCGAGCGCGAAGCTCGTTGTCTTCTTCTATTATTCCGAGATGATTGTAGGTCGGAACGAGCGGATGAATAAGGTTTAGAATTTAAGATAGAATATAATCATGACGAGATATTCAGGAAATGAGTGTGAAAATGATGTTTCGGACTGGTTCGCCGGTAAGTGCTTCAGGTTCTTCGCCAAGAGGTGAATTTGGTTGGTGGAAAGGATCACCTTCTTCTTGCCTCCAGTGATTCAGTCGACTACGAACCCATCAGATGAATTGGTTGGTCCATTCTTGTCATACTGCTTTCGGAGCTAGAGTGGGACTCCATATCGGAATCCGAGAGGCTTGAACTAGTGGTGAGTTCCATTTTGCTCAGTTAGATAAAGAGTTTTTGGTATGAAATGAATTTCGGATATCGGATGATATTCTAATTACATAGAATATCTATGTATAGTACAGAAGATCTCGTAGATTACGGAGAGAATCAAGGAAACGTGTCAGACAATATTTAATGTGATTGGATATGAATTTGTCTGTACACCATCTATGCATTAAATGAAATAAGACGTGTCGAGACCGACAATGATAAGTAGATATTTTTCGACAAATGGTGGTAAGCAAAAACTCTTAACATGCAGACCAGGTTCAAGTCTAGACTCATTAATATAACCTAACAACTACTAGGTCGAAGTCCAGACTCATTAATGTATCCTAACAACTCCTAGTTAGACACACTAATGCAAGACCTGGTTCGCTACGACCACCGCTCTGATACCACCTGTAAAGACCCGTCCTTATCCACCTGGACGAAGTCTTCATCATTTGGTCTCATTGCGAGGTACTGATCTAAATATGCCATGAATGACTCTAAATAATATCTTTCAATTGAGCAAATGCACAGCGGAAGACTTAATTCGTACCTGAGAATAAACATGCTTAAAAGTATCAACCAAAAGGTTGGTGAGTTCATAGGTTTATCATAACAATCTTTTCAATATATTAATAGACCACAAGATTTCATTATTTATAAACATAATACACTCGCAAATGTATGTAAAGCATTCTAAGTGGTTGAGCACTTCGTAACCATACTTAACATTTAATCACGTCGCATATTCCCTTTATTATAAAATCTCACTACACCGTACCAAGTGTAGTCACCGAAACGAAGTACTATGCAACCGTTGAATACTGGTCGTCCAGTCTGATTGGGGTTGTCAGGCCCGATAGATCTATCAACAGGATTCGCGTTTACAATACTGCATGTAAATAGTAGTTACCAAGCTACAGGGAAGTATGCCAGTGGTACAACTCAACGTAGAATATATTTTTAAGTACTTGTGTCTATTTCGTAAACATTTATAAAAGCAGCGCATGTATTCTCAGCCCAAAAATATATATTACAAAAGTAATTAAAAAGGGAGCAAATGAAACTCACCATACTGTATTTTGTAGTAAAAATACATATGACAACATTGAACAAGTATAGGGTTGGCCTCTTATTCACGAACCTATATCATTTATATATATATTAACACAAAATAGTTATCGAACAAATTTTATATAATTTAATATTATATACATTTAATTTGTATGTATCTTTAAAAATGACTAATATTTATATAGTTATATTAATATTTATATATGATTAATATTATATTAAAAATACATCGTTTGTTATATATGAATGTTTATATAAAAATATGTTTATTATAAGTAATATTATTATAAGTAAAATTTTATATGCATAATATTTATTTGTTATAAAAATAATAATAATGATAATACTAGTAATAAAAATAATGATGATAATAATAATGATAATAATTTTTAATAATAATAATTCTTATGTTCATAATGATAATAGTAATAATCATAATAATAATAATAATAATATTGAAAACTACCTTTAAGCTTTTTCTAAAAATAAATGCCCGTGCCTGGGCTCGAACCCACGAGATCTCCCGCTAACCCTCTAACCACTCAAACCATTACGCCATGTCAGTGTTTCTGAATTAAATCATAACCCATTTATATATATAACGCGTTCTATCTATCTTAGCCCACTAATAAAACAGAATTCGGCCCACTAACAATTTCATGACCCAACTAACAAAACAGCCCAGCATTAAAGCTTAGTGACCCAATTCATTTAACTTATAAATCGTAACATATTCGGTTTCCTGGTAACAGTCAAATAATGAGCCACTTTGATTCTTTAATCATCATCATCGCATCATCACTTACATTACATGAAGAATCAAGTCACACTCCATCATTCTATAATACTTCAATCATTTTCTAATCCTAACCGCCATCATCATCATGGACATCATTTGGCACTTTCATAATTATAATCATAATCTTACCTACCACTACAACAAAGGTACCAATTTTATAACACTACTACCTAATTCATCTAGGATTCGTTTAAACATGTCCCCACAATTCTCTATCATACAATTCATTCGGTGGTTTCAAGCATGTATTGCTTTCTTATTATTTTATTTTATTTTGTTTTATTATTTTTTTTATACATGTCGACCACCATAAATAGACAGAATACGCAAAGTTTCCTAATACTATTACCACGTGTTCGGCCATACCAATTTACGTGACCCAATCAACCGAACAAACCTATTTCTATATCCTAAAATTGGGCAGCAAGTTGGCAAGTGGGAATAGAAAATATCGGCCATAATTTGCCTTGTCCCACCAGATTAGTTATTAAATCCCATCATCCTAATGTAATAATTTAACAGCAACAAACACAGGAACAATCAGCAGTATCTGTCGACGATTTCTAGATGTGAAACTCAAATATATAGTGATGGTGTTGGTGGTTAAATGGGTGATGATCCTCGGTGGTTTGTTATGGTGGTTCGAGAAGAGAGAGAGAAAGTGGTTGATGGATTGAGGGTGGCATCTGTGGTGGTTGTATTCCTTGATCGAACCTGAAACAAAATAGCAACGTAGCAGTGTTAGCTAATTATGGTTGCAGGTGGCGGTTTTGATAGGATGGTGGTTTCGTGATGTAAGGTGAAGGTTGTTGAAGGTGATGGTGATTGAGGTGATTAGCAATGGTGGAGTGGGTTTTAGATGGGTGGTGTGTGGGGAACAGTAGTAGAAGACATAAGAGGTGTCGGTTGTAATACTTGCAGCAACAAGTTGCAGTAATTTAATAGGTTCACTGTTTTTTTAGTGTTGGTGTTAATAGAATGATCCAAAAACAGATTAATAGTAACAATAGAAGGGGGTGTTTGGCCTGAGGTTTATGGTAAAGGTGGTTGTTTATGGTTCTCGGTTATTGTTGTGGTTTAAGGTGGTAAAAGGGTGGCCGGTTGTAGGTGGTTAAGTGAATCGTGGTGTGAGGATGATATGGTGGTGTGGTTATTTCATGATCATCATTAGAAAGGAATAGGAACCCGTAGAAACATCAAGAGGTTCAAATTATAGCGTGGTTGGATGTTCTCGAGTGGGTTTAATCGGACCAGAGAAAGAAATGGGTACGGGACTGCATTAGCAAGTGATTAACATAGTAGTGGAGTGGTGGTTCGAATGGAGGACAGTGATGATGAAGTGGTTGTTTGCAAAGTGGTGTTGTGTTGTCCATGGTAACAGGAGGTGGTGGCGATTTGTAGCCCACGGTGGTTGACATGGTGGTGATATAAGGTGGTCGATCTAAGTGAGTGTGAGGTGAGTTTGATTTGTGTGTGTGCTTTATTGTGATTAATATAAAAGAAAACCGAGGTGGTGATGGTTCATCGATGGAATAGTGGTTTTAGGTGTCTCGATGATAGAGTTCTTGTTGAGATTATGTGTTGATGATTATGCGGTTGCAGCAGGGATGATGGTGGAAGATGGTTGAGGGTTCATGACGGTGATGAGGAGACGATAGTGAACTAGGTGACATGAGGGAGATTAGGATTCAACATATGTATACGTATATAAATATACAACTTTTATGCACATGTATTAAATAAGGATAAAAATTAAGATAGATAGAAAAAGTACTACAAAATCCCAATCTCAATTATCACGGACGAATAGTAAGCAGAGGAAAAAGAAAACATTTGATCTAGACAGTTAACAGATTTTGGATTCATATTAGTGTCCAATACTCTGATTTGTACGAAGAATTAATTATCTATAGTTAAATAACGACTTCAACTGGTTTTTGATCTTAAGTCATGCTATACAATTTATTTTTATGAATATTATCAATTAATAATTAATAATTAATAATTAATAATTATAATTATAGAATAATCTTAAATAAAAATAATACAGATTTCCTAATATATACATATATATATATATATATATATATATATATATATATATATATATATATATATATATATATATATATATATATATATATATATATATATATATATATATATATATATATATATATATATCTATATCTAATTCGCAAATTTTAGAAATTAATTGGTAAAATTATATTAAGGCTAATAATAATATTACTAATAACAATAATATTTTTAACAAAGGAATTAATAATAATATTGGGTAAATAATAATATCACTTGGTAATAATTAAATTACAATTATAATATATTCATAAAACTAATTTTGATATTGATATTAATATTAATAATGAAAGAAATGATAAGGTTATTATGATAACTATATTCTTAACTTGTCTTTATATTTAATACATGCAAATTATTTTTACATAATTAATTTCTAACAATTACATCATAAATTATATTTCAATTCATATATATTTATTTAAATATATACATACCTATTTACAAATAGTTGTTCGTGAGTCGTCGAGAACAGTTAAAGGTTAAATGAACATATGAAACAGTTCAAAATTTTGAGACTCAACCTAATAGCTTCTCTTCTTATCGTGTCAAAATATTAAATCGTATCAAGAGTTTGGTTTAAAATTAGTCGAAATTTTCCGGGTCGTGACATTACCCATAAGATGTCCACTGTCAATCATCCGCAGACCAATGGGCATATAGAAGTCATGAACAGAGCAATGAACATAATATTGGAATGCACTATCGGTAACCATGGGAACAAATGGGACGAAGCTAGACGATGCTTTGTGGGAATTTTGTACCGCCTACAAGAATCCTCTCGGCACTACTCCATACATGATGATCTACGAAAAAGCAACTCATCTTCTGATAGAATTAGAGTACAAAGCTCTATGGACATTGAAGAATTGTAACCTCGATCCTTCAGAAACCAGTAAACATCGAAAGATGTAGATGAACGAACTCGAAGAGGTCAAGCATATGAAACCCCATATCTTTACAAGAAATGAATCAAGCTCTTACACGATGCAAAGGTTATACCAACCAGATTTTCTCTAGGAGATAAGGTATTATTGGTCAACCCATGGTTCAAGAAGTATTTTAATAAATTTAAATCAAGATGGAGTGGACCATTCATCGTCATGAGAGTCTTTCTACATGGAGGTAAAGAATTAGGAGGATATATCAAAAACTTCAAAGTCAACGGACACAGACTCAAAGCAAACTTAGAAGACCACCTCAGGAAAGAAGAATCATTTACCCTTAATCCACCTTGACTTAAGTTACCCGGATATTTTTGGAAACGAGCTCTAAACAATTTTTAACCAAAGCGCTTCTGGGAGACACCCCAAGCTTATCCAAGTTATATGATTTGTTTCTACGCTTATTTTTGTTTATTACTTACTATAAAATGTCATACTAACCCTAAATATTTTAGAATTGTATACACCATTGGAAGGGCTCTAAATTACTCAAGCCTTCTTCATCGATGTATATGTAAAATTTATTGGACTTACATGTTTTTTGATTATGTTCGGTAGATGGTGATTACCATATCGTCAAAGAGGCCTCGTGTTAGAAGGAGGAGGACTCAGACAGTGGTCTTTTCAGACACTAGCACATGGACTCACAGTCCTACTACAGGCTAAATCAGGCCATGTGTCATGATCGATACTACAGATGTGAGCGATAACAGCCAGAGGTTACTACCGCTGAGATTCATGGCACGATTATACCTTCAGTTTGAGTACCCTGAGTGGACTACTAAGCCCACACCAGATGATGTATTCTTTCGTTACAGAGTGACACTTCAAGACCCGACCGTTACTTGGTCCTTACTACATGAGCTGAGTCACATGTATTTGCTATTAGAGCATCATTCCAATCCGTGGGTATGTCGGTCGGTACGTTGAGGCCATCCAATTATAGGCTAGAGCACTACGCCCTGCCTGAGAGGAGAGATGAACCTCTGCCTCCTGTCCCATCACCAGCTCCCTCGATTTCTTCCATAGTAGATCTTTCTATCTTTACTAGCTCACATGTAGCTGACACCCCTTGAGCTAGTCGCCATATCATACCTCTTGTTCCTTTACTGATCATCATTTTTTCATTGTTCCTATCACTACCCAGTCTATTCCCATGGAGCCCATCTTTCTACCACCACCATCTCTTTGTGCAGAGGCTTTTTTGATCACCACCGACCTCCTAGCACATGTCGACCCTTTTGACCTCTCTGGTTTGGAGATGCCAGCAGACTTGCACCGGGCCACTCTCTTAAACCCTGTGGAGCCTGTAGGACAGGGTATAGAGGACCCAACATGATTCAATGAGATCGGCTCTGAGACGACTGGACATGATCTCACTAACTCAACACATTATGTACGAATGATAGTAATATATAGACTCTTTCAGTTTATTTCCTAGTTTATCTTTATTTTACTAATGTACTAAAAACGTTGTATAGTTGAGTGAGGATGTTTTTTGCAGAATTGTGTATGGAAAAAGCCTAGTCCTTTCCAGCAAGGAATCTGGTCCATCTCCAGTACACTGTAACAACCCTACTTTTTCCGTCACTTTCGTTAACTGTCTGTTAATTGTTTTAACGGTGGATACTTGAATTTATATGTGTTTAAGTATATTAAATGCATACTTGAGTTCATGATGAACTACTATATTTAATATATAGTTATATTAGCCGGAAAACCTATTTCATGTATTGAAATACAAAGAAAACGAAACGATTTTAAAAACTGCAACAGATATCTCACGATACTGCGAAACGCTCGACTTTTGATAAAATAATTATTTTTAATAATTATTAATTTTAATGAAAACTTATTTAATTTATTATTTATTTAATGAATTAACTTGGTGGATTGCATTTTAACGACCGGTTAACGTTCTGAGGATTCGGTACGGTCAACGGCAACTAGAAACGGGCCACACGACCGCTTAAAAATAACGACACGAGTGATATTTCACTTTTAATAATTATTTAAAGTAATTATTATGTTTTTAGAATACTTTTAATTTATTTGAACTTTTATAAATTAAAAACGCGTAGAATTCGCTAAAACGCTCAGTTAACGTTCCGGTTTGCAGTTTCGACCAACGACACCTAACGGGCTCCACAAGGAATGATCTAATTATTCAAAATAGGCCCATGAACACCCTTTTTGTAGCCCATGGCCGAAATCCATCTCCTAAGGGGGTATTTTTGTAACATCCCGCGTTTTTCCGTTAAATTTATTTTAACACCGTCTTTTTTTTTTTTTTTATAATATCTTCCATTATCTAAATTAAAACTTTCGTTAACTAATGTTCTTAATATTTCCGTTATTGGATTATAACACATTCCGTTTACTCTCGCGTGTTTAAAATATTCGTTCGGTTAAATCCCGCACCCGCTTTTAAACTCGAGGGACTATTGGCGTCAAGTGGGCAAACTAGTTGACTAGGTCAACTAGTCAACCCACCACTACCACCACTCATTCAATTCCTCTTCCATTTCTCTCTACTTACCAAGAAACCATTTTAAACATCTTCAAAGATTCATCATCTAAATCAATTCAATCAAGCAAACATCAAAACAAATTACATATTCGTGATCCTCTCTTCATCCTCTTCGAATTGGTACCAATTTCACTACTTGGGGTAAGGTTTCTAAAAACTCTAGATTTCTCTAAATTCGTTTTATATACTTGAAATGGTGTTAGTTAGTGTCTATGGCTCAAGTCTAACATGAATATATGTTTGGTTTGCTCGATTTGTTGTTTTTGGAGTAACTAGCATGAACTTGAAATGGGTGTGCTTAATCTTTGATTTTGGATGAGTTAATGTTGTTTAAATGTTAAAGTTCATGTATTAAAAGTGTTACTAGCATCATTAGCTTCAAATTGATGTGTAGGTTGATTTAGAAAAGCTTCCTTTACAAAATTGTTGAATTCATAATTTTGGTTAGGGTTTGATGAACTTTAAAACGGGATTTTGATGCATTGAATGCTTGTTAATGCTGTTAGTAAGTATTTAATTGTATTGTATGTTTCATTACCTTCAAAACAATGTATAGTATGTGTAAATTGGATTCTTGAGTTAAGAAATGCGTTTTATGAACTTGAAACTTCGATTTTTAACGTTTAATGATCATTTGATGAGGTTTTCATTGTTGTTAATGATGAATTTAATTCATGAAATGTGTTTAGTTATGTTCCTATTTAAATTACCTTTCCAACGATATAAGATACGTGTTTTGAATGTTAACGAGACAAAAGTTATGATCGTTTGAAGTTGAAATCGCCTAAGTGCTAAACTACCCAGAAATGGCTGATACAGGTGCAGATGCGGCGCATCTGAGATAGACTGCCCATTTTCGTCAATTTTCGTTCAATTCTAAGCATGCTACGCACCCCCGATCAACATGAAACTTGGACAACATGCTCATATATGATTTCTAGGCTTAGGAAAATAGTTCGGGACCCGACCCGACCCTGTTGACTTTTTCGTTGACTTTGACCAAGTTTGACTTTTAGTCAAACTTAACAAAACACTTATGCAATCATTCTAACATGATTTCATACTTGATTCTTGCATGAAACTTGACAACGTGACTCACATGCTACATATTCGAGTCGTAACGAGCCATAGGACTAATTGAACACATTTCGCCCGACCTTGTGTCGTAACCGGTTAATTTATACAACTTACTTGTTTAGGTCGAGGCTAAGCAACTATCATGCACATGTTTACTTTGTGAAGTACTTTTATACTCGTGCACTCGAGGTGAGATCATAGTCCCACCTTTTCAACAACTTTTTATGCATTTAAATTGTGGGCTGAGAAACATATACTTTGTTACATTTTGAACTACTTACTTTTATACTTTGAACACAAGTACGATGAAACAAACATTCCACAGCGAGTTAGAACAAAAATCCTCAATTCGATTATCATTAGTTACACTTGCAGGGTGTAAGCGAGAACTTATATTGTGTGGCCATACGGGTTTGACAAACCCTTATTTCGGACGGTTCGCTACCGTCTACGGATGAAATATATTTTCGAGAAACAGTGTATGTTCTAACACTATTGTGATGGGGTTCTATGGAAGGAAACTTTAAGTCTTGATAATTGGGTGCTCGCGAACAAGCTTTTGGAATGCAAACGATTTAGATAATCAACGTTATGGAAATACAAAATATTGTGGTTCAAAAACAACGTTTACAAACACCTATGATTTCACCAACGTTTTTCGTTGACAGTTTTCTATATGTTTCTCAGGTTCATACATGGCTATTTGATACATGCTTCCGCGTACACTCATACTTGCTTGGGGTCAAGCATACATGCATACACTTTGATTACTTGCTTGGAATCAAGCATACTTACATACGCTAGTGATAGCACCTTTGGATTCAAACATTTGTTTACATACTTACGCTATTTATAGCAACCGTGAATTTCAACTTATATTATGTCGCAAGTTTATTTCATTTATACATTATACTTTTGTAAACTTAAACTTGTTGTCGATCCGTTTGGTAAACTAAACTTTGTAAGTCTTGTACTTTTCAAATGAATGCGACATAATTTTGGTCAAATGAGTCTCATATAGGGACTACGACCACGTAACGGGACCTAAGTTAGCGGCGCCGTCAATGATGATTTTGTCGGGTCGCCACAGATGGTATCAGAGCGTTGGTTGTAGGGAACTAGGATGTGCATTAGTGTGTCTGACAGAGTCGTTAGGACGCATTAGTGAATCTAGACTACAACCGGATAGTAAATAATTGCATTCTGACATACATTTGCTATAGATAGCACTTACTTGACTACTTGTGTATTATACTTGAATCATTCTTAGGCAAACTTCTTAATGGTACCAAGTTTTCATCATACGAATCCGTATTCTGCCACTTTCTGGTAGCACACGTAAATTCAAGATTCATACGCGTAAGGATGACGACGACTTCATTAGTCACACTTGTTCGGGAACTCTGTCTCCCAGATTGTTATTCGCCACCGTTTCAACTTACTATCGGTGTCACACCGGTGTTCCTTACTAACTACCACTTCTTGTTACTACCATCACTACTCTAGGTGAGTATCGTCATCACTATTTATCACTACGATTGCGTACTATTCGTTATCATGATTCGTTACTCTTTTCATACCTAAATACATTATCGTTTGACTTGAACCGCATTGACGTGAACAATCATTTATACACTTCCCTCGGGGAACGCTTCTTTAGAGTTGCACTAATTCTTTCGATTCAATACGAGTCACGATAGAGACGTCGTTACACTCTGTTCATTTTAAATCTTCACGATTGCACGAACCTGAATCTATGGAGTGATGTGGGGATGGAGGTATGAGTTAGCGTAATATAACGACACTCAATCAACGTAGTTATATTACGGTAAGTCATACCAAAGTTCTAATGACTCGTGATGGTGATTGGACTCGATCAACCTAACCACCACCATGTGCCATGTACATGACTTCATTTTTCTTGTTTGAACATCCGAAAACTCCGAGAATACTGATAACGACTATACCAGGGACACACCTCCGATTATTGTCGAACCATACTTATGCTTCCGAACGAATGGAAAAATTCTTTCAACATCAAACATATGTTACACGTGTATACTATCTCATTTTCGCACAGTTTTATTGGCGAACTTCAATATGCTTGTTATGCTCACATCGAGGCGGGAACTTCTCTCGCCTTACATTCGTACTTCCGTATAAGTAAATCTTTTATCTAAATTCTCAATGGAGAGAGAGACTCTTCACATTATACTAGTATTCGCCTCGAGGGTGAATAGTCCTAACGAACCTTTTCGAAAACCGATAAATCTTTCGCGGCGCGAAATTCTTGAGAAACAAAAACTTGTTCAAAATATATCTTAAGGAGATATACTTCGTTTCGGATCGAGATCTTCATTTCACTTCTAGATTCCGGAATGCCTTACAAAAAGTCTCGGGACCACGTTTAGACATAAGTACCGTGTGTCATCCACGAATCGATGAACAAAGCAAATGTACGATTTGAACCTGGGAAACCATAATACGAATTTGTGTTATCAACTTCAAAATTTCTTGAGAAAAGTCTTTGCCTTTAACCAAATTCTCTTACAACGATGGTTATCGTTTAAGTCTTAACGTCACACCTTTTGAAATCTTATATGACCAGAAACGTTATTCTCCTTTTGTAGAACCAAGTAAATGATAATCAAGTCACCGAACCTGGACTCATTCATGGTGTAACCGTTAAAATCCTTCCAATCCGAGAAAGGCTCAAGACGGCCCGTAGTCGCCAAAGGAGCTATGCCAATGTTAGATGTATACCTTTCGAATTCCATGTGGGAAACCGCGTAACGTTAAAAGTCGCACCTTGAAAAGGTGTAGTTCGTTTCGAAAACGTAGAAAGCTAAATCCGTGATATTTTTAATCCTTTTGAAATCTTGGGGCGTGTTGTGCCCATTGCTTACCGTTTCGAACTTCTGACTCAAACAAATTCCGTTCATCCTACATTCTGCGTATCAAACTTAAATGTGTGTCTTGCGAAACAAGAACTTGTTATCCTCTTCGATGAACTTACTATCAACGATAAACTTCACTTCCTAGGAGAACCGGTTGAAATTTTGAATCATGAAAACAAACTTTGAAACAACGTAAACTCCCGACCGTCAAAGTTCATTGGAATGTCCAAGGAAGTACCTTCACTCATTCGTGGAATCGGAAACGCAAGGTTTCGGAGAAGAAGCAACAACTACTACTTCCAACTAAATTTTGGGACGAAATTTCTTTTAAGGTGTAGGTAATGTAACATCCCGCGTTTTTCCGTTAAATTTATTTTAACACCGTCTTTTTTTTTTTTGATAATATCTTCCATTATCTAAATTAAAACTTTCGTTAACTAATGTTCTTAATATTTCCGTTATTGGATTATAACACATTCCGTTTACTCTCGCGTGTTTAAAATATCCGTTCGGTTAAATCCCGCACCCGCTTTTAAACTCGAGGGACTATTGGCGTCAAGTGGGCAAACTAGTTGACTAGGTCAACTAGTCAACCCACCACTACCACCACTCATTCACTTCCTCTTCCATTTCTCTCTACTTACCAAGAAACCATTTTAAACATCTTCAAAGATTCATCATCTAAATCAATTCAATCAAGCAAACATCAAAACAAATTACATATTCGTGATCCTCTCTTCATCCTCTTCGAATTGGTACCAATTTCACTACTTGGGGTAAGGTTTCTAAAAACTCTAGATTTCTCTAAATTCGTTTTATATACTTGAAATGGTGTTAGTTAGTGTCTATGGCTCAAGTCTAACATGAATATATGCTTGGTTTGCTCGATTTGTTATTTTTGGAGTAACTAGCATGAACTTGAAATGGGTGTGCTTAATCTTTGATTTTGGATGAGTTAATGTTGTTTAAATGTTAAAGTTCATGTATTAAAAGTGTTACTAGCATCATTAGCTTCAAATTGATGTGTAGGTTGATTTAGAAAAGCTTCCTTTACAAAATTGTTGAATTCATAATTTTGGTTAGGGTTTGATGAACTTTAAAACGGGATTTTGATGCATTGAATGCTTGTTAATGTTGTTAGTAAGTATTTAATTGTATTGTATGTTTCATTACCTTCAAAACAATGTATAGTATGTGTAAATTGGATTCTTGAGTTAAGAAATGCGTTTTATGAACTTGAAACTTCGATTTTTAACGTTTAATGATCATTTGATGAGGTTTTCATTGTTGTTAATGATGAATTTGATTCATGAAATGTGTTTAGTTGTGTTCCTATTTAAATTACCTTTCCAACGATATAAGATACGTGTTTTGAATGTTAACGAGACAAAAGTTATGATCGTTTGAAGTTGAAATCGCCTAAGTGCTAAACTACCCAGAAATGGCTGATACAGGTGCAGATGCGGCGCATCTGCCTCAGATGCGGCGCATCTGAGGCAGACTGCCCATTTTTGTCAATTTTCGTTCAATTCTAAGCATTCTACGCACCCCCGATCAACATGAAACTTGGACAACATGCTCATATATGATTTCTAGGCTTAGGAAAATAGTTCGGGACCCGACCCGACCCTGTTGACTTTTTCGTTGACTTTGACCAAGTTTGACTTTTAGTCAAACTTAACAAAACACTTATGCAATCGTTCTAACATGCTTTCATACTTGATTCTTGCATGAAACTTGATAACGTGACTCACATGCTACATATTCGAGTCTTAACGAGCCATAGGACTAATTGAACACATTTCGCCCGACCTTGTGTCGTAACCGATTAATTTATACAACTTACTTGTTTAGGTCGAGGCTAAGCAACTATCATGCACACATTTACTTTGTGAAGTACTTTTATACTCGTGCACTCGAGGTGAGATCATAGTCCCACCTTTTCAACAACTTTTTATGCTTTTAAATTGTGGGCTGAGAAACATATACTTTGTTACATTTTGAACTACTTACTTTTATACTTTGAACACAAGTACGATGAAACAAACATTCCACAGCGAGTTAGAACAAAAATCCTCAATTCGATTATCATTAGTTACACTTGCAGGGTGTAAGCGAGAACTTATATTGTGTGGCCATACGGGTTTGACAAACCCTCATTTCGGACGGTTCGCTACCGTCTACGGATGAAATATATTTTCGAGAAACAGTGTATGTTCTAACACTATTGTGATGGGGTTCTATGGAAGGAAACATTAAGTCTTGATAATTGGGTGCTCGCGAACAAGCTTTTGGAATGCAAACGATTTAGATAATCAACGTTATGGAAATACAAAATCTTGTGGTTCAAAAACAACGTTTACAAACACCTATGATTTCACCAACGTTTTTCGTTGACAGTTTTCTATATGTTTCTCAGGTTCATACATGGCTATTTGATACATGCTTCGGCGTACACTCATACTTGCTTGGGGTCAAGCATACATGCATACACTTTGATTACTTGCTTGGAGTCAAGCATACTTACATACGCTAGTGATAGCACCTTTAGATTCAAACATTTGTTTACATACTTACGCTATTTATAGCAACCGTGACTTTCAACTTATATTATGTCGCAAGTTTATTTCATTTATACATTATACTTTTGTAAACTTAAACTTGTTGTCGATCCATTTGGTAAACTAAACTTTGTATGTCTTGTACTTTTCAAATGAATGCGACATAATTTTGGTCAAATGAGTCTCATATAGGGACTACGACCACGTAACGGGACCTAAGTTAGTGGCGCCGTCAATGACGATTTTGTCGGGTCGCCACAATTTTTGCCAAACTTTGAAAGTTATTAGGTATTTAAGGCCACTTAACCCTAAACCAAATAAAATAAAACAAATTGCACTTCTTTTCCCCTCCCCCCTTAGCCGATCGTGCAGCTCCCACACCCCCACAACATCGACTTCTTCCATCTCCATAATTCACCATCAAAAGTTTGCTTGATTGTTCAATTGGATGCGAATCCGTGCTCGTCTCGTTCTCCTCTACGCTATAGTACCAACAATTGTTTGATCTAGGGTATAAATCTAAAAACCCTAATTTGATTATTCATGTTTACATCTGTATTTATGCATGTATATGTTGTATATGTCGATTAGTGCTCATGTCAATTGGTATATATGTTTTAATTGATTAAATCATTAACGTTGTGTAAAAATCGAATATGTAACTGCTGTTTTCGTATAGTAAACGACCTGGTCTGGGAAATCTGAGTTCATGGTTGAATTCCTCTTGAAAAGTTACTCAATTTAGACTCTGGATTCACTTGATTTCGATTTTTTTGGATTTTATATGAATTTTTAAAGTTTTGCTAAAGTGCTAATTGAAAAACTGACGGACATAAGTTAACGTTTTCTGTTATAGCAACTGAATGGATTCGATTTAGAACTTCATATTTGGTCAGAAAATATTAGACTCATTTAGTAAACTAATGGCACTGGTCTCATGTCAAACGAAGTTACAATGATTTTTATAAAAATTCCAGAAGTTGCTGCTGCAACTAATATGTTTGAAATGGGTCAAAACTAATATATACTTTTGTTTTCGACGTTAAATGGATACAACCATCGTTTTGAAATACGTTTTT
Organism: Rutidosis leptorrhynchoides; assembly: GCF_046630445.1. Lineage (NCBI taxonomy): Eukaryota > Viridiplantae > Streptophyta > Magnoliopsida > Asterales > Asteraceae > Rutidosis > Rutidosis leptorrhynchoides. The sequence continues at coordinate 289,455,742 of NC_092339.1, read as the reverse complement.
GGTCATATTTGACTAGTTTACCTGAGTCGGTTTTTGAGTTGACCTTGTTGATCGTATGGTCTTGTTTAAATTAAACACGTACGAGTTATATTATATAATTTCCTTATTAGAAGAGTTGACGTTATAAAATGAAAATACTTTCAAAGACCGGCCGAATTATCAAAGGTGTTGACTTTTACTTAGAATTTAGAAACATTGACCTTCACGAAAGAGTTGACTTTTTGGGTTGATCTTACGTTGAATTTTGTTGACTTTTTATAAAATGGAAGGAAACTTTTCAAATTACATTTTATATAAGAAGAAATGGGTTAACTCTTTGTCAAACTTGAGCAATTAGGACTATATTGCATGACATGGCATAACTTAGTATATATATAGACATAGTTATTGACCAACACGTATCTCTAGGTTGAGTACTCGGGTTAAGTTCTGTCAGCTACATTTCTTTTGTTGAATACTTGATGTGCTACTAAAGATGAGTCTACAGTCCCACTTTTACTTACTATTTCTGGGATGAGAATACAAGCTGTTTACAAATGCTTTTACTTTTGACACGAGTACTATTATACATATTGAGTTATTGTTCACAAAGCCCATAGCTTGAATACTTTTATTGCCTTCGGGTAAGCACAATTTAGATGGACGGATCCGTTAGGTTAGATAAACCTCACCCTACTATAACTGTGGTGCATTTACTTTGAACTGTATGTACACTCGAAGAAGTGTATACATTTAATGGGGTAAAGGATAAGTGTCGTGCATACTATACGAAGGTCTTTATGCTAGTATTCAAGTGCTCATGAATTATGTACATTTCGCAACATTGGTTGTGCTTATTGAAATCTCGTGGTCAAATGCAAATGAACCATTTATCTGAATAATATTTTTCATATACTATTTTACGTTACTTAAAACTGTGTTTTACAAACAATAGAAATAAAACTAGACATGGTAATGTCTATAAACATTTGAAACAAAACTATTTTTGATGTCACACGCAGTTGAAACTTGACATCGCTGATTACAAACAGTTTAACACTTGACATTGTTGTATGCAAACTTTTAACATTAAACCTTGGTGGTTTTTATACCGATAAATGTTTACTGAATTCTGAACACTGATTTTCAGATACCGATTACTGATACCTGATTTGTCGATAAACGAATTTTGGAAACTATTTTATGAAACATACGATGAACTATTTGCTTAAACCTGTAGATTCACTCAATATTATTGTTGACCCGTTTTGCGTGTTATTTCTCAGGTATTAATTGCTTCCGCTATAGAACATTACTATTACGTAGAAGTCAAGCCAAGCACTAGGACCAGAGTTAACATTCCGTTAATGGATTTTGACGGGGTGTTATAGTTGGTATCAGAGCTTTAGCTATAGGGAACTAGGATGCATTAGTGTGTCTAACCGTAGGGCGCATTAGTGGGTCTAGTCTTTAGCCGTGTGTCTTAGATGACTTTTATGAACCATACTTGCACTGTTTGCGTCATTATGCTACATGTAGGGCTACACATTACATCACATACATATACACCTTATACCCATAAAATATGGACTTGGACTAAATACTAGAGCAAGAATCACATACGTACACACGACACGAGATTTAATTGAATTAAGTTGACTACGCTATCTTGAACTTATGGAGCAATGTCAAATGGAAATATGAGATAGCGTAATGTAATGACCGGGATTACATTACGGTAACTCATATAGAAGTTCTGACATCGAAAATAAGGAATTGGGAACGAGTCAATTAGGTTATTTGGATAAACAACGTTTAGAACATAAACCGTATAATCTCAATTATGAGTAGAAACTTGCACTGTGCGAATTAATTGTTATTATAACTTATAAGAATCTTGTAATTATGTCACAACTCGTCACTGCTCGACACTGTCCGTCACCACCGATCACTACTTGGCACTACGAAGACACTGCTTGGAACATAACCATCACCTCATACCACTACTCATTACTACTTATCGTTTCTAAATACTACTCAACGCCCATCCCCCCTGCTAGCCTCGACCAATCACTACTTCTCACTGCTTATTATTACTTGTTACTACAAAATGCTACCCATTGTTGCTCACCACTACTAAATACTACTCATCACTACTAGCACCTCCACGATTTACTACTAGCTGCTATGCATCACAACTCACTTCTGATACATCTTTAGAGGATGAATTCCTGATAACAGCCACATAATAGGTAGTAGATATTGTCTACTTGACTTTCAACTTACCTACCATTGAGCCACCCGCAGCTCACGATTTTGCTTCCCAATACGAGTCTACCGAATGATAACTATTATGTATTATTGGGTGCATTAATATGCATGTGTATTGATATCGCATATTTAATACGCGTTTTCCTTAGCGATATCGGTCACATTTTGGTCCTTTTGGATACGATTTGGTGTTATTTCGATAAGTGTTATGAAATTTCGAGTTCTAAGACCAAGAAGATGAAATTTGAAGTTATTTGATGGTTTTAGTGATTTTCTATGTAAACGAGTGAAAGTTGGTGGTTTGATTCGAGTTTGATTGGATTTAATGAGTTTTCAGCTCCGGATTCAGCAAAATAGGCCTGGAGCGCCGCTCAGATATGTGGAGCGCCGCTCCATTAGGCAGAAAAATCAGTTCGAGAACTTTTAAAAGACCACATATCAGATTTTGGTTAAACTGAGCGCCGCTCAATATGTGGAGTGCCGCTCCAGATTCAGCTGGGTTCAGATTTTTACTATTTAAAGAACGAATTTTTACCCTAATTATCATATATTATTCCCAGATGATTTGTAGCAGCTTTTGTATGAAAAAAGGTGATTTTTGGGGAATCCCAAGATCATTCTAACGCTTCAATCATCACGTAAACGTGCTTTGATTCATTCATCGTTCAAGATTCAATCATTAATTAGGTTTATCTCTTTGTTTCAAACAATGAATTCTTCTATTATTTTGATTGTGATTTTGGTTTTAGCCATGATTGTTTGCTAAGCACTTTAATGTTTGGCTAGATTGAATATTCGTATGTGTTTGGATGATACTTTAACGTTTAATTTGATTAATGCATGATAATTATGAGTTTTGATTAAGAACCATTCTTGTGGAATTTGATTATTGTTACTAGGCTTGATTAGTGATCTTGTTTGAACAAAGGGAACCCTGTTTCAATTTAGTGAACTAATTTCCAATTGATTTGTCTTAACCAATTGGGTACTTACTGGACCAAGGGGGTAAACAGGGTAACATAGATTGAACAAAATAGGCATGAATTGTGTGGAGCGAACGAGTAACCAATTGAATCTTAATCTTATAATTAGTTAATTACTAAGTCACAAACGAAAGAGGTCTTTGGTGAAAGGGAACCCTAAGCCAATAAATCCTAATTTGACGTGTTTGTTAAAAGAGAACTCTGGGTAAACCGACTCTTTAGTTGCATGTATTGATAAATAGAACTAGTGCTTAATAAAAAATCATCCGACACTACGAATAGGAGATCTAGGCGAACATTCTTTTATCTATTGAATTCAAATATCTTTACTTTTTGTTGAGTCTGCATTTATTTTCTATAAACTCTAAAAACACAAAAATATTGTCTTTTACTTTTGATTTATCCTTGATTTGGCTAATCGTTAAATAGCCACAAAACAAATTATCTTGTACTTTCAATTTTCATAGATGAACTTAGTTTATTTTTTATTAGTTGCAATCTTAATTCTCACGTTTAAACTGTCCTTGGAACGATTTCGGAATTACCAACTTTATACTATTGCATGATCGGGTACACTGCCCGTTAGTGTGTAGTAATCTTTAAACCGACATTTTCCAGAGATAAATTATATAATAGATTTTACACGTCAAGTTTTTGGCGCCGCTGCCGGGGACAGTTGTGTCGAAAATTAAGATTGTTATCTAATTGTTCTTAGTTTAGTTTTAATTATAGTTTATTATTACTTTGCATTTATTCTCAGTTGAATTAGTGCGTTTAATCAGTTGTTAGTTGTGTTTTCGCAGATAACAGGTAGTGCATGCCACATACGCGTTCTTCTAATTCTACTATTCTTTAACCATTTGACGAACCCGAAAGAGAGTTATTTAGAGCGTTAAGTCAGGAGAAACAGTCTACAGTGGATTCATCAGCTTCTTCAAGTGATAATATAATTAATTTGGGTAGTAGTGCTGAGACTGTGGTGCCCGATACACCACCTGAAATCAGAGAAGAGGAAGCCACTTACATTTTATTAGATATTTTTGAGACTGAAGAGATGGCCGATCAACCACCTCGTCCTCAGACTATGGCAGAAAAGCTGAAGGCCACCCGAGCTGGCCAAGGCAATTCGATTACTCAAATAAACATCACTCAGCCTTTCCAAATCACAGGGCCAATTCTAAGTTTGATTTCTTCTGATTGCCAATTTCATGGCAAGGATAGTGAGGATGCTAACGAGCATCTTCGTATTTTCAATGATGTTTGCAACCTATTCAAGCTGCATGAGGTTGCCGATACTTCGATCAAGACAAGGCTTTTTCCCTGGACTCTTAAGGGAGAAGCTAAGAGATGGTTAGATAAGCAACCAGAGGGAGCGATTACCTCTTGGGAAGTTTTGGTAGATAAGTTTTTAGCAAAGTTTTTCCCTGCGTCTCAAGCTGCTAGACTTCAAGCAGATATTTCGCAATTCAAACAAAAGAGCAGTGAGACATTATTTGATGCTTGGGACCGTTATTCTAATATGTTACACTCGTGTCTGCAACACGGGTTGAATGATTTACAAAAGGTCCAGATTTTCTATAAGGGTTGTGACATACCAACTCACCAGAGTATTGATCAAGCAGCAGGAGGTACTTTGATGGATAAGACAGAAGAAGAAGCATTAGAGATCATTGAAAAGCAAGCTACCTACACTTACGAGTGGCATCAAGATCATGAGTTACCCTGTTCAACTTCAGTAAAGAGGACCGATCTAATGACCCGTCCTAATCCATCTGGACGAAGTCCATATCGATTACAAACGATTCACAATAGTTGATTACATCGCGAGGTACTTGACCTCTATATGATACATTTTACAAACATTGCATTCATTTTTGAAAGACAAACTTTCATTTACATCGAAAATTGACGGCATGTGTAGTGACCCTAACTTTTCCATGTTTATATATATTAATTGAGATTGATATTTACATGATTAAATGTTTCCAACATGTTAAGCAATCAAACTTGTTAAGACTTGATTAATTGAAATATGTTTCATATAGACAATTGACCACCCAAGTTGACCGGTGATTCACGAACGTTAAAACTTGTAAAAGCTATATGATGACATATATATGGATATATATATAGTTAACATGATACTATGATAAGTAAACATATCATTAAGTATATTAACAATGAACTACATATGTAAAAACAAGACTACTAACTTAATGATTTTTAAACGAGATATATATGTAACGATTATCGTTGTAAAGACATTTAATGTATATATATCATATTAAGAGATATTCACACATGATAATATCATGATAATATAATAATTTAAAATCTCATTTGATATTATAAACATTGGGTTAACAACATTTAACAAGATCGTTAACCTAAAGGTTTCAAAACAACACTTACATGTAACGACTAACGATGACTTAACGACTCAGTTAAAATGTATATACATGTAGTGTTTTAATATGTATTTATACACTTTTGAAAGACTTCAATACACTTATCAAAATACTTCTACTTAACAAAAATGCTTACAATTACATCCTCGTTCAGTTTCATCAACAATTCTACTCGTATGCACCCGTATTCGTACTCGTACAATACACAGCTTTTATATGTATGTACTATTGGTATATACACTCCAATGATCAGCTCTTAGCAGCCCATGTGAGTCACCTAACACATGTAGGAACCATCATTTGGCAACTAGCATGAAATATCTCATAAAATTACAAAAATATGAGTAATCATTCATGACTTATTTACATGAAAACAAAATTACATATCCTTTATATCTAATCCATACACCAACGACCAAAAACACCTACAAACACTTTAATTCTTCAATTTTCTTCATCTAATTGATCTCTCTCAAGTTCTATCTTCAAGTTCTAAGTGTTCTTCATAAATTCCAAAAGTTCTAGTTTCATAAAATCAAGAATACTTTCAAGTTTGCTAGCTCACTTCCAATCTTGTAAGGTGATCATCCAACCTCAAGAAATCTTTGTTTCTTACAGTAGGTTATCATTCTAATACAAGGTAATAATCATATTCAAACTTTGGTTCAATTTCTATAACTATAACAATCTTATTTCAAGTGATGATCTAACTTGAACTTGTTTTCGTGTCATGATTCTGCTTCAAGAACTTCGAGCCATCCAAGGATCCATTGAAGCTAGATCCATTTTTCTCTTTTCCAGTAGGTTTATCCAAGGAACTTAAGGTAGTAATGATGTTCATAACATCATTCGATTCATACATATAAAGTTATCTTATTCGAAGGTTTAAACTTGTAATCACTAGAACATAGTTTAGTTAATTCTAAACTTGTTCGCAAACAAAAGTTAATCCTTCTAACTTGACTTTTAAAATCAACTAAACACATGTTCTATATCTATATGATATGCTAACTTAATGATTTAAAACCTGGAAACACGAAAAACACCGTAAAACCGGATTTACGCCGTCGTAGTAACACCGCGGGCTGTTTTGGGTTAGTTAATTAAAAACTATGATAAACTTTGATTTAAAAGTTGTTATTCTGAGAAAATGATTTTTATTATGAACATGAAACTATATCCAAAAATTATGGTTAAACTCAAAGTGGAAGTATGTTTTCTAAAATGGTCATCTAGACGTCGTTCTTTCGACTGAAATGACTACCTTTACAAAAACGACTTGTAACTTATTTTTCCGACTATAAACCTATACTTTTTCTGTTTAGATTCATAAAATAGAGTTCAATATGAAACCATAGCAATTTGATTCACTCAAAACGGATTTAAAATGAAGAAGTTATGGGTAAAACAAGATTGGATAATTTTTCTCATTTTAGCTACGTGAAAATTGGTAACAAATCTATTCCAACCATAACTTAATCAACTTGTATTGTATATTATGTAATCTTGAGATACCATAGACACGTATACAATGTTTCGACCTATCATGTCGACACATCTATATATATTTCGGAACAACCATAGACACTCTATATGTGAATGTTGGAGTTAGCTATACAGGGTTGAGGTTGATTCCAAAATATATATAGTTTGAGTTGTGATCAATACTGAGATACGTATACACTGGGTCGTGGATTGATTCAAGATAATATTTATCGATTTATTTCTGTACATCTAACTGTGGACAACTAGTTGTAGGTTACTAACGAGGACAGCTGACTTAATAAACTTAAAACATCAAAATATATTAAAAGTGTTGTAAATATATTTTGAACATACTTTGATATATATGTATATATTGTTATAGGTTCGTGAATCAACCAGTGGCCAAGTCTTACTTCCCGACGAAGTAAAAATCTGTGAAAGTGAGTTATAGTCCCACTTTTAAAATCTAATATTTTTGGGATGAGAATACATGCAGGTTTTATAAATGATTTACAAAATAGACACAAGTACGTGAAACTACATTCTATGGTTGAATTATCGAAATCGAATATGCCCCTTTTTATTAAGTCTGGTAATCTAAGAATTAGGGAACAGACACCCTAATTGACGCGAATCCTAAAGATAGATCTATTGGGCCTAACAAACCCCATCCAAAGTACCGGATGCTTTAGTACTTCGAAATTTATATCATATCCGAAGGGTGTCCCGGAATGATGGGGATATTCTTATATATGCATCTTGTTAATGTCGGTTACCAGGTGTTCACCATATGAATGATTTTTATCTCTATGTATGGGATGTGTATTGAAATATGAAATCTTGTGGTCTATTATTATGATTTGATATATATAGGTTAAACCTATAACTCACCAACATTTTTGTTGACGTTTTAAGCATGTTTATTCTCAGGTGATTATTAAGAGCTTCCGCTGTCGCATACTTAAATAAGGACGAGATTTGGAGTCCATGCTTGTATGATATTGTTTAAAAACTGCATTCAAGAAACTTATTTTGTTGTAACATATTTGTATTGTAAACCATTATGTAATGGTCGTGTGTAAACAGGATATTTTAGATTATCATTATTTGATAATCTACGTAAAGCTTTTTAAAACCTTTATCTATGAAATAAAGGTTATGGTTTGTTTTAAAAATGAATGCAGTCTTTGAAAAATGTCTCATATAGAGGTCAAAACCTCGCAACGAAATCAATTAATATGGAACGTTTTTAATCAATAAGAACGGGACATTTCAGTTGGTATCCGAGCGTTGGTCTTAGAGAACCAGAATTTTGCATTAGTATGTCTTATCGAGTTTGTTATGATGCATTAGTGAGTCTGGACTTCGACCATGTTTACTTGAAAAATGATTGCTTAACAAATTTTGTTGGAAACTATATATTTTTAACATGTGAATATTATGTGATATATTAATCTCTTAACGCGTTTGATATTATGTGATAGATGTCTACCTCTAGAACAAGTCCCATTGACTCACCTAATAATAATGAAGAGTCAAATGTAAATTGGAATGATTCGTGGACTGATTCACAAGTTCCCGAAGAGGAACCGGAAGAAGAGTCGGAACCGGAAGAAGAATCGGAACCGGAAGAAGAATCGGAACCGGATGAAGAAATAGAATCGGTGGGGGAAATAATAAAACGGTTAAGTAAAAGAAAATCCTCAACCAACCGACCAAGGTTAATTATGGTCAATGGTGTTTCCGCCAAGGAAGCAAAATATTGGGAGGATTACCAATTCTCCGATGAATCGGATTCCGACGAGAATTCCGATGATGTTATAGAAATTACCCCAACTGAATTTAAAAAGGCAAAAGAAAATAATAAGGGAAAGGGCATAAAAATAGAGAAATCTAATTCCAACCGCGATGAACTTTATATGTATCGTCAACCCCCGAAGTCCTTAAGTTGTAACAATGACCCGGGAACCTCTAAACCACCAGGTTTTTCTAAACCAATGTGGATCACGACGGCTCGTATTAGGGGAACATCATATATCCCTAGAAACTTGGCAAAACGAACCAAAACCGAAGAAGAAGAAACAAGCGAGTCGAAATAAGATAGTTGTATTCGTGTGGTGTAATATATGTAATATAGTGTGCTTATGCTTTATGATATATGTAAAAATTGCTTGTATTAATAAGTATTTTTTTTTATGAATCTAACTCTTGTCTATTTTACAGTATAAAAACACAAAATGGATAGACAACCCAATATTTTAAGAGGCCTACCCGGAGACATGATTGATGAAATCTTGTCTAGAGTCGGTCAGAATTCTTCGGCACAACTATTTAAGGCGAGATCAGTTTGTAAGACATTCGAAGAACGTTCCAAGAATGCCTTGGTTTATAAAAGGCTTTCGTTCAGAAGATGGGGGATATCACATTGGGAAATCCATAAGTTACGATGTGTTTACTTTGACGCATATATTGCGGGGAACCCAAATGCTATTTTACGCAACGGGTTAAGAAATTATTTTGACTCAGTATATCCGAATATAGGACTTCGTGATTTAGAAAAACCGGCTAACATGCAACATAAAGAAGCATGTTATGCTTACGGATTAGTAATGTTCGCTTCTCACCAAAGTGAGAACAAGAACATCGGGCTACAACTATTAAACAAAACGTTCCCACAAGTGACGGAGTCGGTAATTGGGGTAAGAAATGAGGTTTGTAGGTTATTACGAGACTGTTGGTCATTACGTAACCCTCGTCCCTTTGACGACGTTACAATACGCTGTCTTATCAATGGCCATAACGGTTATGTTCCACAAGACCAAGGATGGGAAGTAGTCCTAGTAAAACCAGAATGCATGACTTGTTTCTGGACGTATGAATTACGTGTTTTTATTGCCTTTGCTGAACGACTTGTGTACTAGCTAGAATTATCTTCACAACTATCTTGTATCAAAGTTATTGTGTGCTATATTTCATGCTTTATGTAAAATAAGCGGTATTGTAAGTTTGTAAAATATTGTATAAAAGTTTGAACGCGAAATATTATTACAATCAGTTTTTCATATAGAATTGTAGTAGTTAAATTGTATATTAGCTACTAAGTATGAACTTAACGGGTAGGTACTACCCGAATTTAAACTTATAAAATGCTAATATGAAGAAAAAGCTTTTATAAATGAGTTCATATTATGCTACGAAATACTATTCACTACTCTTAATATTCTGTATGATTAACTTGTTCCATTTGACTATTTTGAAGGAAATGGCACCGACTACTCGACACACCGTGAATATGAATGAAGAGGAATTCCGTACTTTTCTAGCTTCAAACATAGCCGCAGTACAGGCTGCGCTACATACCAACAATAACCTTGGATCTAGCAGTACAGGAAATCGTGTAGGATGCACCTACAAAGAATTCACTGCCTGCAAACCTTTGGAATTTGATGGAACCGAAGGACCGATCGGATTGAAACGGTGGACCGAGAAGGTTGAATCGGTGTTTGCCATAAGTAAGTGTACTGAAGAGGACAAAGTGAAGTACGCTACGCATACCTTCACAGGTTCTGCATTAACATGGTGGAATACCTATCTAGAGCAAGTGGGACAAGACGATGCGTACGCACTACCGTGGTCAGCATTCAAGCACTTGATGAACGAGAAGTACCGTCCCAGAACTGAGGTCAATAAGCTCAAGACAGAACTTAGAGGGTTACGAACCAAAGGATTTGATATTACCACGTACGAAAGACGATTCACAGAATTGTGCCTATTGTGTCCGGGAGCATTCGAAGATGAGGAAGAGAAGATCGACGCGTTTGTGAAAGGATTACCGGAAAGAATCCAAGAAGATATAAGTTCACACGAGCCCGCCTCCATACAACAGGCATGTAGAATGGCTCACAAACTAGTGAACCAGATTGAAGAAAGAATTAAAGAACAGACTGCTGAAGAGGCCAATGTGAAGCAAGTCAAAAGAAAGTGGGAGGAAAACGGTGATAAGAATCACCAATACAACAACAACAGCAATTATAACAATAATCGCAACAATTATCCCAACAATCGCAACATCAATCGCAACTACAACAAACGGCCCAACAACAACAACAACAACAACAACAACTACAACAATCATCCCAACAACAATAATAACCGCAACAACAACAACAATCAGAAGCAGCTATGCCAAAGGTGTGAAAAGTATCACTCGGGGTTCTGCACCAAATTTTGCAACAAGTGTAAAAGAAATGGTCATAGCGCGGCGAAGTGTGAGGTCTACGGACCAGGGGTTAATAGAACGAAAGGAACAAATGGTGTTGGAACGAGTAATGGCGGAGCAAGTAGTGTCGGAGCAAGTTATGCCAATGTAGTTTGTTATAAATGTGGAAAACCGGGTCACATTATTAGAAATTGCCCGAACCAGGAGAACACAAATGGACAAGGCCGCGGAAGAGTTTTCAATATTAATGCGGCAGAGGCACAAGAAGACCCGGAGCTTGTTACGGGTACGTTTCTTATTGACAATAAATCTGCTTACGTTTTATTTGATTCGGGTGCGGATAGAAGCTATATGAGTAGAGATTTTTGTGCTAAATTAAGTTGTCCATTGACGCCTTTGGATAGTAAATTTTTACTCGAATTAGCAAATGGTAAATTAATTTCAGCAGATAATATATGTCGGAATCGAGAAATTAAACTGGTTAGCGAAACATTTAAGATTGATTTGATACCAGTAGAGTTAGGGAGTTTTGATGTGATAATCGGTATGGACTGGTTGAAAGAAGTGAAAGCAGAGATCGTTTGTTACAAAAATGCAATTCGCATTATACGAGAAAAAGAAAAACCCTTAATGGTGTACGGAGAAAAGGGCAACACGAAGCTACATCTTATTAGTAATTTGAAGGCACAAAAACTAATAAGAAAAGGTTGCTATGCTGTTCTAGCACACGTCGAGAAAGTACAAACTGAAGAAAAGAGCATCAATGATGTTCCCGTCGCAAAAGAATTTCCCGATGTATTTCCGAAAGAATTATCGGGATTACCCCCACATCGATCCGTTGAATTTCAAATAGATCTTGTACCAGGAGCTGCACCAATAGCTCGTGCTCCTTACAGACTCGCACCCAGTGAGATGAAAGAACTACAAAGCCAATTACAAGAACTTTTAGAGCGTGGTTTCATTCGACCAAGCACATCACCGTGGGGAGCTCCTGTTTTGTTTGTCAAGAAGAAAGATGGTACATTCAGGTTGTGTATCGACTACCGAGAGTTGAACAAACTTACCATCAAGAACCGCTACCCACTACCGAGAATCGACGACTTATTTGATCAACTACAAGGCTCGTCTGTTTATTCAAAGATTGACTTACGTTCCGGGTATCATCAAATGCGGGTGAAAGAAGATGATATTCCAAAGACTGCTTTCAGAACACGTTACGGTCATTACGAGTTTATGGTCATGCCGTTTGGTTTAACTAATGCACCAGCTGTGTTCATGGACCTTATGAACCGAGTGTGTGGACCATACCTTGACAAGTTTGTCATTGTTTTCATTGATGACATACTTATTTACTCAAAGAATGACCAAGAACACGGTAAACATTTGAGAAAGGTGTTAGAAGTATTGAGGAAGGAAGAATTGTACGCTAAGTTTTCAAAGTGTGCATTTTGGTTGGAAGAAGTTCAATTCCTCGATCACATAGTGAACAAAGAAGGTATTAAGGTGGATCCGGCAAAGATAGAAACTGTTGAAAAGTGGGAAACCCCGAAAACTCCGAAACACATACGCCAGTTTTTAGGACTAGCTGGTTACTACAGAGGGTTCATCCAAGACTTTTCCAGAATAGCAAAACCCTTGACTGCATTAACGCATAAAGGGAAGAAATTTGAATGGAATGATGAACAAGAGAAAGCGTTTCAGTTATTGAAGAAAAAGCTAACTACGGCACCTATATTGTCATTGCCTGAAGGGAATGATGATTTTGTGATTTATTGTGATGCATCAAAGCAAGGTCTCGGTTGTGTATTAATGCAATGAACGAAGGTGATTGCTTATGCGTCTAGTCAATTGAAGATTCACGAACAAAATTATACGACGCATGATTTGGAATTAGGCGCGGTTGTTTTTGCATTAAAGACTTGGAGGCACTACTTATATGGGGTCAAAAGTATTATATATACCGACCACAAAAGTCTTCAACACATATTTAATCAGAAACAACTGAATATGAGGCAGCGTAGGTGGATTGAATTATTGAATGATTACTACTTTGAGATTCGTTACCACCCGGGGAAGGCAAATGTGGTAGCCGATGCCTTGAGCAGTAAGGACAGAGAACCCATTCGAGTAAAATCTATGAATATAATGATTCATAATAACATTACTACTCAAATAAAGGAGGCGCAACAAGGAGTTTTAAAAGAGGGAAATTTAAAGGATGAAATATCCAAAGGATCGGAGAAGCATCTTAATATTCGGGAAGACGGAACCCGGTATAGGGCTGAAAGGATTTGGGTACCAAAATTTGGAGATATGAGAGAAATGGTACTTAGAGAAGCTCATAAAACCAGATACTCAATACATCCTGGAACGGGGAAGATGTACAAGGATCTCAAGAAACATTTTTGGTGGCCGGGTATGAAAGCCGATGTTACTAAATACGTAGGAGAATGTTTGACGTGTTCTAAGGTCAAAGCTGAGCATCAGAAACCATCAGGTCTACTTCAACAACCCGAAATCCCGGAATGGAAATGGGAAAACATTACCATGGATTTCATCACTAAATTGCCAAGGACTGCAAGTGGTTTTGATACTATTTGGGTAATAGTTGATCGTCTCACCAAATCAGCACACTTCCTGCCAATAAGAGAAGATGACAAGATGGAGAAGTTAGCACGACTGTATTTGAAGGAAGTCATCTCCAGACATGGAATACCAATCTCTATTATCTCTGATAGGGATGGCAGATTTATTTCAAGATTCTGGCAGACATTACAGCAAGCATTAGGAACTCGTCTAGACATGAGTACTGCCTATCATCCACAAACTGATGGGCAGAGCGAAAGGACGATACAAACGCTTGAAGACATGCTACGAGCATGTGTTATTGATTTCGGAAACAGTTGGGATCGACATCTACCGTTAGTAGAATTTTCCTACAACAACAGCTACCATTCAAGCATTGAGATGGCGCCGTTTGAAGCACTTTATGGTAGAAAGTGCAGGTCTCCGATTTGTTGGAGTGAAGTGGGGGATAGACAGATTACGGGTCCGGAGATTATACAAGAAACTACCGAGAAGATCATCCAAATTCAACAACGGTTGAAAACCGCCCAAAGTCGACAAAAGAGCTATGCTGACATTAAAAGAAAAGATATAGAATTTGAAATTGGAGAGATGGTCATGCTTAAAGTTGCACCTTGGAAAGGCGTTGTTCGATTTGGTAAACGAGGGAAATTAAATCCAAGGTATATTGGACCATTCAAGATTATTGATCGTGTCGGACCAGTAGCTTACCGACTAGAGTTACCTCAACAACTCGCGGCTGTACATAACACTTTCCACGTCTCGAATTTGAAGAAATGTTTTGCTAAAGAAGATCTCACTATTCCGTTAGATGAAATCCAAATCAACGAAAAACTTCAATTCATCGAAGAACCCGTCGAAATAATGGATCGTGAGGTTAAAAGACTTAAGCAAAACAAGATACCAATTGTTAAGGTTCGATGGAATGCTCGTAGAGGACCCGAGTTCACCTGGGAGCGTGAAGATCAGATGAAGAAGAAATACCCGCATCTATTTCCAGAAGATTCGTCAACACCTTCAACAGCTTAAAATTTCGGGACGAAATTTATTTAACGGGTAGGTACTGTAGTGACCCGAACTTTTCCATGTTTATATATATTAATTGAGATTGATATTTACATGATTAAATGTTTCCAACATGTTAAGCAATCAAACTTGTTAAGACTTGATTAATTGAAATATGTTTCATATAGACAATTGACCACCCAAGTTGACCGGTGATTCACGAACGTTAAAACTTGTAAAAGCTATATGATGACATATATATGGATATATATATAGTTAACATGATACTATGATAAGTAAACATATCATTAAGTATATTAACAATGAACTACATATGTAAAAACAAGACTACTAACTTAATGATTTTTAAACGAGACATATATGTAACGATTATCGTTGTAAAGACATTTAATGTATATATATCATATTAAGAGATATTCACACATGATAATATCATGATAATATAATAATTTAAAATCTCATTTGATATTATAAACATTGGGTTAACAACATTTAACAAGATCGTTAACCTAAAGGTTTCAAAACAACACTTACATGTAACGACTAACGATGACTTAACGACTCAGTTAAAATGTATATACATGTAGTGTTTTAATATGTATTTATACACTTTTGAAAGACTTCAATACACTTATCAAAATACTTCTACTTAACAAAAATGCTTACAATTACATCCTCGTTCAGTTTCATCAACAATTCTACTCGTATGCACCCGTATTTGTACTCGTACAATACACAACTTTTAGATGTATGTACTATTGGTATATACACTCCAATGATCAGCTATTAGCAGCCCATGTGAGTCACCTAACACATGTGGGAACCATCATTTGGCAACTAGCATGAAATATCTCATAAAATTACAAAAATATGAGTAATCATTCATGACTTATTTACATGAAAACAAAATTACATATCCTTTATATCTAATCCATACACCAACGACCAAAAACACCTACAAACACTTTCATTCTTCAATTTTCTTCATCTAATTGATCTCTCTCAAGTTCTATCTTCAAGTTCTAAGTGTTCTTCATAAATTCCAAAAGTTCTAGTTTCATAAAATCAAGAATACTTTTCAAGTTTGCTAGCTCACTTCCAATCTTGTAAGGTGATCATCCAACCTCAAGAAATCTTTGTTTCTTACAGTAGGTTATCATTCTAATACAAGGTAATAATCATATTCAAACTTTGGTTCAATTTCTATAACTATAACAATCTTATTTCAAGTGATGATCTTACTTGAACTTGTTTTCGTGTCATGATTCTGCTTCAAGAACTTCGAGCCATCCAAGGATCCATTGAAGCTAGATCCATTTTTCTCTTTTCCAGTAGGTTTATCCAAGGAACTTAAGGTAGTAATGATGTTCATAACATCATTCGATTCATACATATAAAGTTATCTTATTCGAAGGTTTAAACTTGTAATCACTAGAACATAGTTTAGTTAATTCTAAACTTGTTCGCAAACAAAAGTTAATCCTTCTAACTTGACTTTTAAAATCAACTAAACACATGTTCTATATCTATATGATATGCTAACTTAATGATTTAAAACCTGGAAACACGAAAAACACCGTAAAACCGGATTTACGACGTCGTAGTAACACCGCGGGCTGTTTTGGGTTAGTTAATTAAAAACTATGATAAACTTTGATTTAAAAGTTGTTATTCTGAGAAAATGATTTTTATTATGAACATGAAACTATATCCAAAAATTATGGTTAAACTCAAAGTGGAAGTATGTTTTCTAAAATGGTCATCTAGACGTCGTTCTTTCGACTGAAATGACTACCTTTACAAAAATGACTTGTAACTTATTTTCCGACTATAAACCTATACTTTTTCTGTTTAGATTCATAAAATAGAGTTCAATATGAAACCATAGCAATTTGATTCACTCAAAACGGATTTAAAATGAAGAAGTTATGGGTAAAACAAGATTGGATAATTTTTCTCATTTTAGCTACGTGAAAATTGGTAACAAATCTATTCCAACCATAACTTAATCAACTTGTATTGAATATTATGTAATCTTGAGATACCATAGACACGTATACAATGTTTCGACCTATCATGTCGACACATCTATATATATTTCGGAACAACCATAGACACTCTATATGTGAATGTTGGAGTTAGCTATACAGGGTTGAGGTTGATTCCAAAATATATATAGTTTGAGTTGTGATCAATACTGAGATACGTATACACTGGGTCGTGGATTGATTCAAGATAATATTTATCGATTTATTTCTGTACATCTAACTGTGGACAACTAGTTGTAGGTTACTAACGAGGACAGCTGACTTAATAAACTTAAAACATCAAAATATATTAAAAGTGTTGTAAATATATTTTGAACATACTTTGATATATATGTATATATTGTTATAGGTTCGTGAATCAACCAGTGGCCAAGTCTTACTTCCCGACGAAGTAAAAATCTGTGAAAGTGAGTTATAGTCCCACTTTTAAAATCTAATATTTTTGGGATGAGAATACATGCAGGTTTTATAAATGATTTACAAAATAGATACAAGTAGGTGAAACTACATTCTATGGTTGAATTATCGAAATCGAATATGCCCCTTTTTATTAAGTCTGGTAATCTAAGAATTAGGGAACAGACACCCTAATTGACGCGAATCCTAAAGATAGATCTATTGGGCCTAACAAACCCCATCCAAAGTACCGGATGCTTTAGTACTTCGAAATTTATATCATATCCGAAGGGTGTCCCGGAATGATGGGGATATTCTTATATATGCATCTTGTTAATGTCGGTTACCAGGTGTTCACCATATGAATGATTTTTATCTCTATGTATGGGATGTGTATTGAAATATGAAATCTTGTGGTCTATTATTATGATTTGATATATATAGGTTAAACCTATAACTCACCAACATTTTTTTTGACGTTTTAAGCATGTTTATTCTCAGGTGATTATTAAGAGCTTCCGCTGTCGCATACTTAAATAAGGACGAGATTTGGAGTCCATGCTTGTATGATATTGTGTAAAAACTGCATTCAAGAAACTTATTTTGTTGTAACATATTTGTATTGTAAACCATTATGTAATGGTCGTGTGTAAACAGGATATTTTAGATTATCATTATTTGATAATCTACGTTAAGCTTTTTAAAACCTTTATCTATGAAATAAAGGTTATGGTTTGTTTTAAAAATGAATGCAGTCTTTGAAAAATGTCTCATATAGAGGTCAAAACCTCGCAACGAAATCAATTAATATGGAACGTTTTTAATCAATAAGAACGGGACATTTCAGCATGTATACCATTTCATAATATATCTAACTATAATTGACTTAATAATAATCTTGATGAACTCAACGACTCGAATGCAACGTCTTTTGAAATATGTCATGAATGACTCCAAGTAATATCTCTAAAATGAGTAAATGCACAACGGAAGATTTCTTTAATACCTGAGAATAAACATGCTTTAAAGTGTCATCCAAAAGGTTGGTGAGTTCATTAGTTTATCATAAATAATCATTTCCATAATTTTAATAGACCACAAGATTTTCATTTCCAGTTCTCATAAATATACTTCCCATGCATAGAGACAAAAATCATTCATATGGATTGAACACCTGGTAACTGACATTAACAAGATGCATATAAGAATATCCCCTATCATTCCGGGAAATCCTTCGGATATGATAAAAACAAAATCAAAGTACTAAAGCATCCGGTACTTTGGATGGGGTTCGTTAGGCCCAATAGATCTATCTTTAGGATTCGCGTCAATTAGTAGACTGGTTTACTAATTCTTAGGTTACCAAGTAAAAAGGGGCATATTCAGCTTCGATCATTCAACCATATAATGTAGTTTCGATTACTTGTGTCTATTTCATAAAACATTTATAAAAATTGCGCATGAATTCTCAGCCCAAAAATATAAAGGGTAAAAAGGCAAATGAAACTCACCAAATGTATTTTGTAGTAAAAATATATATGACTAAATTGAACAATGCAGGGTTGGCCTCGGATTCACGAACCTATAATATTTGTATATTTATTAATATACATAATTGAAATCGAACAAATATATATATATATATATATATATATATATATATATATATATATATATATATATATATATATATATATATATATATATATATATATATATATATATATATATATACATTTCTTAATTATATCCTTTTTATATTAATAGTATATATATAGGTTTCAAATATTCATTTTGTATATAACAATATTAATTTTTGTTATGTTATATATATCAATTATATCATAGTTACTAACACATATTATATTATACATAAAATCAAATATATTTATATATAAATTCTTTTTAAATTACAACATAATTATTTTACAACTTATCTTACCTTTGTAATTCAAATGTTTAAATCCTATTTTATATTTTTTAATTATCATATATACTTACATTTAGATATATATATTTCATTACTTAATATTATTTTACATATTTATTTATAATAACAATTCCATAAAAAATTAATAACATTTATTATATAAATATATTTATTTATATATATATACTTATCTATTTACAAATAGTTATTCGTGAATCGTCGAGAAAAGTCGAAGGGTAATTGTATATATGAAAACAGTTAAAAATTTCTGAGACTCAACATTACAGACTTTGCTTATCGTATCGAAATCATATAAAGATTAAGTTTAAATTTATTCAGAAATTCCCGGGTCGTCACAGTACCTACCCGTTAAAGAAATTTCGTCCCGAAATTTGAGTGAGGTCGTCATGGCTAACAATAAAAATGTTTTCATGACGAATATGAGTTGATAAATAGATTTTTATCATCATTGAGTAATGTGGATAAAATAATTCGATTATTCGAAGAGTACGAATGAAGCTATCACAAAAGATTGAAATAGGAAAAGTAAAGATTCGTCTTAACTTTTGGCAGAGTTAGGGTTGAATTCCGGAATTCAAGGGATTTAAAGAAAATCTTCGAAATCTAAAAGATTTGATTCTTCGGGATTTAAGGAAATTAGGATCTCTGTAATTAAATGCGGAGATCTGCCTTGATTACTCTGTCTGATGTTTCCATTATAAATTAAACTCTTCTGTTCCATTATTCTCACCATTCCTATACTTTCTTTCTTAGTTCATACATCCAAAAGATTGTGAAAATGCTTAATCCCATTCTAATTCTGAATATTATTCTGATTATTGTATCAATAATCCTTCTCTTCCAATTGCCACCAGAGTAATCTGTTTACTTCTACTATTACCATGGGGTTATAGTGTTTTTCATTCCCCCATGTCTTTATATTGCTATACGTATCGATATACACGGTTTGGAATTTCTGAGTTGTTGTCGGGCTTTATATTCCCCCTTATATTTCAGAGTCCCTGTTTCTGTCTTCTACACTCATTGACATCCACAGTTAATACTCCCTCCTATTTGCTATGATTTATACTCCAATTTCCATTTCAGAGCTTTGTCCCTTCGTTTCTTCTTCTTGCGATTAGGCATCTCTTTTAATGGTCCAGAATTTGCAGATATGAATTTCGGTATGAACATTATTAATGTTCTAAGAAGGAAATCGAAATGGCACGATTTTTGATTTGTTAAATTACCAGAATACCCTGAAAAATACCGAATTATCAAAAAAAATAAAAAATGTCTTGATATTTTAGAGTTTAAATAGAATACAAGAGTCGTGTAGCATTGCACATGATGACGTTATGATCGGTGAATCATCACGTTCCATTTTAGAAACTCAGCATGACTTACTGTAATATAATCACGTTGATCAAGTGTCATTATATTATACTAACTCATGCATCAGTTCCCAACATTACTTCAATAACATTCATATTTTAAGCTCGAAAGTTTACAGAATATAGAAACTAACAGTTTCTATATGATGTAACACTGATAGCACGAAGAGATTAATGATTTCAGATAAGAATAGTTATGAAAATATCTTCAGAAATATGGAGGATATTTATAATGAAAGATACGATGATATCTTGGAATTTCTAATATCGAAGGATGGTGAAGAAAATTTGTCCGCAAGAGTTTGGAGTCAGAAGCAAGGTATTCGCTAAAGATTTCATCAAAAATAGAATCATCAAGATTCTTAATGTACAAGTTTAGTCCTTGTAATTTGTTCAGAGACTCCTTCGTAGTTTGCTTAATCAGTTTTAAACTTTTTCTGAGCTTTGCCAACATACAGTTCTTTATCATCAAACTTTTGACTGTTAAGGCAGTCTTCAGTTTTCACTGCTTCATCAGCTTTTCAAAACTCAAAAACTAATTCATAGGCTAAAGCGCTTTTCAGAAATTCAGAATTGAAGTTCGTAAATCCAGGAGATAGAAGTTATATATATATATATATATATATTTGTTGTCGTAGAATCACTGAGAAATTCAAGATTATCGATTGATGCCTCTCGTATTTAGTATGGTAATTATCGTTACAAGATGTTGATGAGTATATGATAAGACTTCAATAGATAAATATAGTGATTTGTCGGGGAGATTTAAGCCTAGGAGCGACGAGGTTGCTGGTACATCTGCTGGCAATATGGTGGAATATAAAAGGTTCCCCGGTAACAATAAAAGAGCATGCATATATATCTAGGTTATAGTAAGGCTAGTTCGACTGAAAAGTCGAAGTTGACTTGTTGGAGCTGTGACAAAATTTGCTACCTTGAAAGGGATTACTAAGTTATTTTGGGTAATAATAACGCTAAAGGAATTAGCACAGCTACATTTTAAACGTTTACTCAGGTTCTGAGAGTTTTTCAGGTGCATAACTATATGCATAAATCTTTCCTTCCGTAGATGAGATGTAGTTGGTTCATCCTCTCGATTGAGGTGTTTTCAAGAATTATGAAAGGTTTGAACGCAGATTGTAATCGTCGAGATACAAATAAGGTTTAAGATGAAATCAAGTGGCAAACTTGAAGAAATGTTTAGTTTCATATGTTATAATCAATATTTTAATTCATTTTAATTGTCCAATGTCATTAGTCCACAGTCGATAGTCCACAGTTAACAGTCCAATAATTCATATACAGTTTAATATATAATATTTGAATTAATTAATAAGTATCGTGACCCGTGTACATGTCTCAGACTCGATCACAACTCAAACTATATATATTATTGTAGAATCAACCTCAACCATGTATAGCTAACTCCAGCATTACTGCATATAGAGTGTCTATGGTTATTCCAAATAATATATATAGATGCGTCGATATGATATGTCAAAACCTTGTATACGTGTCCCGATATTTAAAGTGCGTAAAATAAATAACTGAAATTAAATGACGATAAATAAAATTGCGATAAATAAAATTCAATAATAAATTGCGATAAATAAATTGCGATAATTAAAATGTAATACGGAATTAACAGTTAGCTAGGAACAGTTAGCTAGGATTTTGTTAGCGCGGATTCTTAACAAAATTTCTCATAATTAATTTGTTTGTTTCTAACAAATTTTATTTTGTCCAATATTTTCTTCATTATGCCACTTGTTGGATCCTGATAAGTCAAAATTCAAATAAGAAATTGAATGAAAATGGTTATTTTGTGGTGAACGGATTCGTATATCTTGTGGATGTAAGTAGGATAGTAAATTACCGTTGGATCAAATTCGAAGAATGTACAGTATAACATGTTAATATGAAATCTAAATATTCCTTGGGTATTACCTACCCGTTAAAATATTTTTACCATTAACAGTTTGTACGAAGAATTTCTAATTACAATCCTTATGAAAATATATAAACATATATATTTTCTTCAGATGTAATCATGGATTTAATGAGTCAATATGATATTAAACTCATTTGATTTACCGTTAGAACAAGAATATATAATCTCTAAAACATTAGAGATTACATAATCGCCATGTCGAACGAAGATAAATGAGGTAGAACGATACGTAGAACGAAGATCATACTCGAAGTACAGATGGTGATATTGAGGCATGGATTATTGATGGTACTATTGGTGCTAGTGATGTTGCTGAAGCTGGTAAATTTTGCACCATATTCTCCAAATTGATTACTCGAGCGCGAAGTTCACTAACTTCTTCTATTATTCAGAGGATGATTGTCGGTCAGAACGAGCGGATGAATAAGGTTTAGAATTGTGGATAGAATATAATCGTGTCAAACTACTCTGGAAATGAGGCTGAAAATGGTGTTTCGGATAGATTCGCCGGTAGGTGCTTCAGGTTCTTCGCCAAGAGGGCAATTTGGTTGGTGGAAAGGATCGTCTTCTTCGCGTCTCCATTGATTAAGTCGACTACGAACTCATCAGATAAATTGGGGATGGCTGATTAATTGATTCATTCTGGTGACACCGCTTTCGGAGCTTAGATGAATATCCATGTTGGAATAGCTGTCGGAATAACTATCGGAATAGCTATCGAAGTCTGAGGGACTCGAACTGGTTGAGGGATTCGTCTCGTACGATCAGATGAAGGATTTTCGATAAGAAATAGATTTTAGGATATAGATTAGTACCCTGCAATACATAATTTACATATGCATATATAATACTAAAATCCCATAAGTTACGGAGGAATCTACGGAAGCTGTCAGGCAAAGGTAACAATAACAGATACGCTAAGATATGAATTTATCTATACACTGTCTATGCAATAGAGGCAGTAAGACATGTCTAGACTAAGAATGATAAGCAGGTAATTTCCTAAGGATGATAAGCAGATGATTTCCGACTAGAAATGATAAGCAAAACTTTTGACATGCAGACACGGTCGAAGTTCAGACCCACTAATGCATCTAAACAACTATCAGTTAGACACACTAATGCAAGACCTAGTTCGCTAAGACCACCTCTCTGATACCAACTCTAATAACCCGTCCTAATCCATCTGGACAAAGTCCATATCAATTACAAACGATTCACAATAGTTGATTACATCGCAAGGTACTTGACCTCTATATGATACATTTTACAAACATTGCATTCGTTTTTGAAAGACAAACTTTCATTTACATCGAAAATTGATGGCATGTATACCATTTCATAATATATCCAACTATAATTGACTTAATAATAATCTTAATGAACTCAACGACTCGAATGCAACGTCTTTTGAAATATGTCATGAATGACTCCAAGTAATATCTCTAAAATGAGCAAATGCACATCAGAAGATTTCTTTAATACCTGAGAATAAACATGCTTTAAAGTGTCAACCAAAAGGTTGGTGAGTTCATTAGTTTTTATAAATAATCATTTTCATAATTTTAATAGACCACAAGATTTTCATTCCCAGTTCTCATAAATATACGTCCCATGCATAGAGACAAAAATCATTCATATGGATTGAACACCTGGTAACCGACATTAACAAGATGCATATAAGAATATCCCCTATCATTCCGGGAAATCCTTCGGATATGATAAAAACAACATCGAAGTACTAAAGCATCCGGTACTTTGGATGGAGTTCGTTAGGCCCAATAGATCTATCTTTAGGATTCGCGTCAATTATTAGACTGGTTTACTAATTCTTAGGTTACCAAATAAAAAGGGGCATATTCGGCTTCGATCATTCAACCATATAATGTTGTTTCGATTACTTGTGTCTATTTCGTAAAACATTTATAAAAATTGCGCATGTATTCTCAGCCCAAAAATATAAAGGGTAAAAAGGCAAATGAAACTCACCAAATGTATTTTGTAGTAAAAATACATATGATTAAATTGAACAATGCAGGGTTGGCCTCGGATTTACGAACCTATAATATTTGTATATTTATTAATATACATAATTGAAATCGAACATATATATATATATATATATATATATATATACATTTCTTAATTATATCCTTTTTATATTAATAGTATATATATATAGGTTTCATATATTCATTTTGTATATAACAATATTAATTTTTGTTATGTTATATATATCAATTATATCATAGTTACTAATTGTATGATATGTAATTAAATATTTATACCCTATACACATATTATATTATACATAAAATCAAATATATTTATATATAAATTCTTTTTAAATTACAATATAATTATTTTACAACTTATCTTACCTTTGTAATTCAAATGTTTAAATTCTATTTTATATTTTTTAATTATCATATATACTTACATTTAGATATATGTATTTCATTTCTTAATATTATTTTACATATTTATTTATAATAACAATTCCATAAAAAAAATTAATAAAATTTATTATATAAATATATTTATTTATATATATATATATATATATTATCTATTTACAAATAGTTGTTCGTGAATCGTCGAGAAAAGTCGAAGGGTAATTGTATATATGAAAACAGTTAAAAATTTCTGAGACTCAACATTACAGACTTTGCTTATCGTATCAAAATCATATAAAGATTAAGTTTAAATTTAGTCAGAAATTCCCGGGTCATCACAACCGAAACCACTGGTGCTTATGATGATTATGGGTCTATAAATGCTAAGTTGGACAAATTTGGTAGGCATTTAGAGAAATTGGATAAGGATATTCATTGTATAAAGGTTGGTTGTGAATATTGTGGGGGACTACATTTAGCAAAGGATTGTGATGCGGGTTTGACTATGAATCAGAAAGAAGATATCACTTTAATTAGTCAACAGAACAACAATCAGTTTCAGGGATGTGCTCAGTTTAATAGGAATTTCAATAATCCCTATAACCCTCAAAGTAATCAAGGTTCGAGGTTCCAGTCAGGATCTAGTAGAGGTTATCAATAGCAAGCTCCCGGATATTTTCAGAAGCCCCAAGTAGAAGAGAAAAAGTCCAACCTTGAAGCGATGATCGAAAAGCTTGTGATGTCTCAAACTCTTCTTGCTACTACCGTGACCCAAAACAATGAGAAGAATGATCAAATGTTTCGAAATCAACAAGCAACTATTCAAAATTTAGAGAAATAAATTGGTCAACTTGCTAATCGGAGTAATGAGAGGAAACCGGGGGAATTACCGAGTAAAACTGATACTAACCCGAAGAATGGGCACGTTAATGCTATCACCATCCAAAGTGGTTTAGCATATGATCAACCAAGGAAGATCGATGAGTATGATTTGCGAGTACCGTTAGTCAAGGATAGTGAACCGGTTGTTGTTAGAGAATCGGAGGGGGAAAAGGAGCCGTAACAGGCGATTGAGAAGGTTGTGAGGGTACCGGAAACCGTGGCTGCTAAACCGGTAGTTAAAGAGTATCAACCACCGCTCCCATTTCCGAGGAAGCAGAGATTGGAGAAGCTAGAGGCAGAAAAGTCCAAGTTCATGGACTTGATTAAAATAGTTAACATAAATATGCCTTTTATTGATGTGATTGCAGGTATGCCAAAGTATGCAAGGTTTCTGAAGGATTTGCTAACTAATAGGAAGAAGCTAGAGAACGTGTCTTCAGTCAGGTTGAATGCCGCATGCTCAGCGGTAGTGGCAACCAAGCTTCCCGAGAAGCTTGAGGATCTTGGGAGTTTCACCATTCCTTGTTTACTTGGTAATTTAGACTGTGTGATGGCATTGGCGGATTTGGGGGCTAGCATAAATTTAATGCCTTATTCTATTTATTTACAGCTAGACCCCGGGGAGTTGAAATCCACGCATATGGCTATTCAGCTAGCTGACTGCTCTATTAAATTCCCTCGTGGAATTATAGAGAATATGCTGGTCAAGACCGGGTCGTTGGTTTTCCCAGCTGATTTCGTGGTTTTGGATATGGAAGTGGATGAAAGGATACCACTTATTTTGGGTCGGCCATTTTGAATACTGCTAGGTGTATCATCGATGTTTATGGCCAAAAGTTGACCCTTAGGATAGATGACTTGAGTGCAACATTCTCAATTGACCATGCTTTAAAGTACCCTGCCTACACTGATGATACATGTTATTTTCTTAACACTGTGAATGTCCAGTCTGAGTTTTTGCAGGAATTCCCAGAGTTACAGGGTTCAGGAGAATGCTCCTTGGTTGAATTTGATGAGGAGTTGTAGGTTGAGGAGGTGGATATTTTAACTGCCTTGATGGAAAATGGCTATGAGCCTATTGAGGAGGAGTTCAAAGAACTCAAACGTGATGTGGATTACCGGAGCAAGTCTTCAATTGAAGAACCTCCCGAGTTAGAATTGAAGCCACTTCCAGATCATTTGGAATACAATTATTTGCAGGAGGAATCAAAGCTCTCGGTAATTATTTCTTTTTCTCTTACTACAGGTCAGAAAACTGAACTTGTGACCATGCTAAAGGCCCATAAACCGGCCATTGCGTGGAAAATTCACGACATCAGGGGTATTAGTCCCTCCTATTGCACCCACAAATTCTAATGGAGGATAACTCCAAACATGTGGTGCAACGTCAAATACATTGAACCCGCACATGCAAGATGTCGTGAAGAAAGAGATCATTAAGCTCCTCGATGCAGGTCTGATTTACCCGATTTTTGACAGTCCGTGGATTAGCCCGGTACACAGTGTACCTAAGAAAGGTGGTATGACTGTTACCACTAATGATAAAAATGAGTTAATTTCCACTCGGACTGTCACGGGGTGGCGTGTTTGTATTGACTATCGTAAGTTGAACGACGCCACACGCAAAGACTGTGACGACCCAAAAAATTTTGACTAATTTTTAATCAAACTCTCGATACGGTTTACTATTTTTGACGCAATAAGAAAAGTCTGTTAGGTTGAGTCTCAAAAATTTTGAACTGATTCATATATTCAATTGACATTTGACTGTTCTCGACGATTCACGAACAATTAATTGTAATTAGATATGTGTGTGTATATATATAAATAATAATTAGAAATATAATAGTAAATATTATATGTTGTTGTTATTACAATTTAATTATGTAAAATAAAATAAAAATAGGATATTATAATAATTATTATTTAAAACTTATCTATATATAAATAAAGTATATTAAAAATAAATATTAAATGATTGTAATGCTCGTTTGATGATTCGATCGATATTAAACAAGTTAAAATCGAACTTATGTGATTTTAAAATAAACGGTGATCCAAAAATGAGTTTTGTAAATTAGAGGCTTATTAATAATATATTTAGAAGTTATTTGATAAATTTTAACACTAACTATATTTCACTTGGGGTTGAGAGTGAATAGTTAATTTAATTTTTATTTAATAGTTAATGACTGAATTTTATACCAAAATGACTGAAATAAATAAAGATAGTTACTGTAAAAATTTAGGATTTTCTGAGAACTTTTATTCGCCACTGATTAACAATGTAGCACGAAATATTAACCTGTGAAAACTGTAGTTAGATTTAGAAAGAGTGGAACGTCTTAATTATTTATTCTTTTCTACATGTGTTAATTTATATTTATATATTATAATAATAAGAAAGTTTATTATGTTATATATATGTAATTAGAATATGAATCTGCATATATTTCCTTTGTTGAAATTTTTGCTACTTGACACAAACCCACACATCAATGTTAATAAAGTGATTTGTTACTTTAAATTTGATATGTTTACATACATGCACCAATTATCACTATTTTGTTGCTACTAACTTTTTGTTAAACTTCTCGATCATACTCGCCACAAACAAAATCCACTTGCTAATAATAATTCATGATTGATCACTATTATTGTTTATTACTTTATCTAAAATCTTTATATATATATATATATATATATATATATATATATATATATATATATATTAGATATATTATATGCACTGAGATGTACAACAATAACACATACACCCACATTAACCAACTGTCAAACATCTTTTACTTCCTTGAAATCAAACAACCACCATTTCCAAAAACCACTTGTATTATTAATATCACTTAGCTTTATATAATATCAATTTGAATATGCATGCATCAAATCTTGCGATATATATTTCTTTATATTTGTTGTTGGACTTTAACATCTATCACTATCTATCACTATCTATCGTTATATATCTTTATCTATCTATATTGAATATGCATATACATTCTCCATTCAGGGGACATGAAACAAACCCACATGCTACTTTATTAATTATTACTACTACTTTCTAACTATACATTCACAGATGAAGTTTGTGACAAGTTGTATTACTCCCACTTTTTGCTTTATCTCTTTATATTACTCCCATGTTGATAAACTAGGCAGGCAACTTCTCGTTTATTATTACCTCTACTTTCTATCTCTATTTGGAGCAATTTAAAACCCAACTAAACCATCATACAATCTCTATCACCCTTGAAAGAAACACGACAACCCACTTCCTACACACACTCACTTAAACACTCATTCTTCTCATTTCTTGATCAAACAACTTCTACTCGATCTTTCGTTCTATTACGAATACTATGAATCGAACAATATCACTAAACAACTATAACAATTGTTTTCAAATACCTTTCAAATTGCTAACTCGATCACAACCATCTCACCATGTTCGTATTGTTGTAGTTGCAAACAACCGGCCACCACCTTCCACCACGAGTACCACCCTACTCCGTCTCCACACTCATATGCTCGACCACCTCCCAGAACAACTACCACCAATGTAGCACTTCACCACAAACCCATTTCGCCATCCCATCACCACCTCTTTCTTTTGGACTCTCTCTTCCTATCTTCTTTGTAAACTACCCTCGTGAATCACCAAACAACCACTACTTCAAACGTCACTTTTCACCACCATGACAACCACCAACGAACCATCACACCTCAAACAAATATCTCATACGGCTGCAACCTCTACTGCTCTTTAGTCACGTTGCTAACTGTTATATTCATCTTCCTGTCACCGCCACCTGCAACACCATAACCATCATGAAGCCACCACCCTACCACCTTATTATTTCTGGTTCATTTCCTGCTCGACAACAGTAGTCCAAGGCTGAAGGTGGGCTACTGTTTTCCTCAGTTCTTGTTTAAAACGATCACTAAAAACCTGCTGTATTACTGCTACTACCTTTTTCTGTTTAATGATAATGAAATAATGATGAAGATAATAAGTACCGTTAGTGAATTGTTGAGGTGTAAAGTTCGCTTTTATAAAAAAAAAAAACGAATACTTCTTCTTTTATTCTGGCCGACAACACCCAAATTGAAATCTCATTTAAATTCCCTGCTATTGGACCGAGTCCTCTTCTATTGGTTCGTGGTCCATTTTTCAATTTTAGATCGAGTTTCTTATTTATCTTGGTTGGGCTAAGGATAATTTTGGACTAAAATGTTTAGTTGGGCTTTTTAATGGGCCAGATTATAGTGTTGGGTATTATACCTATTAGTACCCGGCTATATGATTTTGATAGTGACGAGCTACAACATTCGCAAACGATGACTATAAGATGATGAAAACGTGATAATGATAATGATGCGTAATCATGATGATGGTTATGGTGATTTCATGATGTTGAGTTAAGATGTTCTACGATGATGATACATATATAGTGATGATGATGACAATTAAGATAGATAATTAATTGATGATAAGGATAAAGATTAGGATGTTGATAGGAATTTATGGTGCAATTTAAATGAGAAAGAACCAGATGGAGGAAAGGTTTAGGTTGCTATCGGGTTAGCGGGACGTCGCGAGTTCAAACCCGGACTTGGGCATTTTTTTTAAGGGCTACTTCTTTGAGGTAGTTTACTTATTACTCATTATTATTATTATTATTATTATTATTATTATTATTATTATTATTATTATTATTATTATTATTATTATTATTATTATTATTATTATTATTATTATTATTATTATTATTATTATTATTATTATTATTATTATTATTATTATTATTATTATTATTATTGTTATTATTAATTATTATTGCTATTAGGTTATTACAAATATTAAAAATATTATTATTGGTATCATTATTGAAATTATTATTCTTACGAAGATTATTAACATATATCATCACCATTATTATTATAAGTATTATCATTACTAATATTATCATTATTTTTTTTATTTTTAATTATCATTATTATTGTTGTTATTATTAGATATCATTATTATTAATATTATAACTAATAATATTATATATATATATATATATATATATATATATATATATATATATATATATATATATATATATATATATATATATATATATATATAATATATTTAATACATAACATAACTATATCATTATTTTGACAAATAATAAGATTTTCATTTAAAACATACAAATAAATATATATTTTATCAATTTATTAATAAGACATATAATTTACTAATATAACAATTATATCACTAATAATAAAATATAAATTTATTCGATTACGATTATATGTCTTAATAGATATACAATTGATATAGGTTCGTGAATTCGAGGCCAACCTTGCATTGTTCAGTTCCATCATAGGAATATTTTTACTACAAAATATCGTATTGTGAGTTTCATTTGCTCTCTTTTTAAATGCTTTTGCAATATATATTTTTGGGACTAAGAATACATGCGCTGCTTTTATAAATGTTTGACGAAATAGACACAAGTACTTAAAACTACATTCTATGGTTGGATTACTATATCGAATATTGCCCCTTCAAGTCAGGTAACCTAAGAATTAGGGAAATGGCCCATAATTGACGCGAATCCTAAAGATAGATCTATGGGCCTAACAAACCCCATTCTGGAATTTGGAATGCTTTAGTACTTCGATTTAAATGGTGATTGTGATTGCCAGTATATGGCATACTTGCGAGTATGCGGGGGATATTCTATATGCATTATGTTAATGTCGGTTACCAGGTGTTCATCATACGAATGATTTTTATACACTTGCGAGTGTAAGGTTATTTATGAAAATTGAAATCTTGTGGTCTATTATAATTATTGAAATGAATGTTTATGATAAACTTATGAACTCACCAACATCTTGTTTGACACTTTTAATCATGTTTATTCCAATATGTAAAGCTTTTAGTTGCAATTGTTCTATTTTTATGTAATATTCGTTTAAATAAATAAGTGCGGAGACAAAAGGCGAAAACGACGATTTGAAGACGCAAACGTCCAAAAAGCTTAAATGTACAAGATACAATTCAAGCGGTTCAAATTATTGATGAGAAACGTCTAAAAATTACAAGAGTACAAGCCGCGAAACGTAAAGTACAAGATATTTACGCGTACGAAAGGACGTTCGAAAATCCGGAACCGGGACATAAACCGGGCGTAAATGCGCGATGCAACGGACCTAAAATTACAAGTCAACTATGCACAAGAATAAAATATAATATATAAATAATTATATAAATTATTTATATATTATATATATATAATAAATATGTCGACAAAGCTAGGATCCAAAATTTGGTGAGCTGGAATCCGAAGCTCCGCACTCGCGGAGCTGTAAAGGGTAAAAACTCCGCACTCGCGGAGCTGTCTGTTTCAGAAATGGCCTATAAAAGTGTCATAACCCGTCCTTAACCATAGGAACGAGTTAGATAACGTATGATTTCATTGCGAGGTATTGACCTCTATATGCGACATTTTTAAAAGAACAACTGCATTTATTTTACATTACAAACCCTAACTCTTATTTTAATACAAGCTTTAGACAATAAAAAGATGATTATCGTTTAGCGATAATCTTAGACTTACAAACTTTACATGTGATGATAACAATACGATTTCTAGCATATTTTACATTACAAATCCTCCGATATGCAGTTTTATTTTTGACACAAATATGCATACTCAAGATCTTGTTTAAATTCAACATGTTGCAGCGGAAGCTTTTAGTTATCACCTGAGAATAAACATGTTTAAAACGTCAACATAAAGTTGGTGAGATATAGGTTTAATGCCGGCAGCAATATATATATATATAGACCACAAGATTTTCATATGTAAACATTTTAATAAAAATATTCTAAGTGGTTGAGCACTTGGTAACCATACTTAACATTTAATCACGTCGCATATTCCCTTTATTATGAAATCTTACTACACCGTACCAAGTGTAGTCACCGAAATGAAGTACTGTGCAACCGTTGAATACTGGTCGTCCAGTCCAGTTGGGGTTGCCAGGCCCGATAGATCTATCAACAGGATTCGCGTTTACAATACCGCTGTAAATAGTAGTTACCAAGCTACAGGGAAGTATGCCAGTGGTACAACTCAACGTAGAATATATTTTTCAGTTACTTGTGTCCATATCGTAAAACATAAAATACATGTATTCTCATCCTGAAATACTTAGAGTTTAAAAGTGGGACTATATACTCACTTTTGCCTTGAAGATATATATATTTTGACTTGGTCTCCGATTGATATCACGAACCTATCCATATATAATATATCAATATATTTTCATTTTAAACAATCGTCACATATATATACTTATAATACTTTTAATGTCTTCTTAGTCCGTAGTTAGCAATTCAATTTTAATGGTTCATATTTAGGTGTTTAATAAATAAATAAAACCCCCCCTCGAAATAAATAAAACCCCATTGTATTCGTATTGGTCGGGATTAATCTTGACCCACGGTACCGGTGTTGTCAAATGACGTGTTGCGTACATAAAGTACCGGTGTTGTCAAATGACGTGTTGCGTACAATCATGGGATCTTATGATTAATCTTCTCGTATTGTTTACGGGTGATCCTGAAATATATAAAATTAAATTATGAGTACATATATATAAAATATCATGTTATTTTAGAAAGATGTGATTTATTTAATTTTTCTCTAATTATTTTCGTGGCTAAACTAGTTTTGGATATCCGATTTTGTTTTGGTCATAGTTTCTTCGTTACAACTCCGTTTTCGTTGGTTCAACTTGCCACTTCCTTGGATCGAGTCCCTCTTTAAGAATATGAACTGTAAATACCTTAGTTTGTATTCGAAATCACAGGTCATAGGTCAAACTTTGGTGAAACTTATGAAATTAATCATTTTCCATCATGTAAACAACCTTAAATGATTATTTTTCTAAAAATACTTATACTTTGAGTTAAATCATGAAATTTTTATGTGTTAACATATTCATAAGAAATATCATTTTTCCAGAATATAAACCTCCAATTCAAAGTTCAAGATGGTTTTTAATTATCCAACCCAAAACAGCCCCCGGTTGCACTTCGACGTCGTAAATTCAGTTTTTAAGGTGTTCTTTGAAAAACCAAGTTTTACCTTGTTAAGTTAGCATATATTTATGATATATTATAGGTCTTGAAGTATTTTAAAAGTTAAGTTAGAAGGATCTATTTAGTTTACAAACAAGTTTGAAATCATTCAAACTATGTTCTTGTTGTTAAAATTGTATACCATAAAATAAGATAGCTATATATATATGAATCGAATAAGGTTATGAACAAAGTTACTACCTCAAGTTACTTGGACAAGATTGCTGTAAAAGAGGAGTAAAAACCTAGAACCAAAAGAGTGGTGGATTTGGATGAAAGATTGGAAGTAAACTTGTGTTCTTGGAAGGATTCTTGAAGTGTTTTTGTAAGGGTTTTCTTATGGTGTTTAAGTGATGTTCTTGAAGCTAGATTTTCATGGTGATAGGCTGAGATGGTTAAGGTGTTTAAGGGTTATGAAAGGGTGTTCCTAACTAGCAAAATGATGTAGCAAAGTTGAAGATGGATGGAGTACTTAAGGTGGTGGTGGTGGCGTGAATGATGAGGAACAAAGACATGATCTTTGTTGTATTTTTGTGTAATAATTCATGCATGCATCCAAACTCTAATTACCTCTCATCTAGGGCAGTAATAATGGCTAGTTAGGTGGTGATTTGATGTGTATATACTAATAGTAAATACGTATAGAAGCTAGGTATGATACGAGTACATATACTCTAGATATACGTATAGAAATCTTGTGAAAAATGGAATGAGAATTCAAATATAGCTATCTTTTGTGAATACACTTATATTGTTTTATGTATTTAAGTCCTTAAAAAGTGATTAAATACATTATATATACGATATATGTATAAACATTATAGGTCATAAGTATTTATATAAAAAAAAAAAACGTTACGTATGGTTATTGTTTTGAAAACTTAAGTTAGTAGTTTCAAAATATACTTATAACTTATTGTTATTAATACAAAATGAGATATTAAAACATCCATAAATCATGTTAAATATGTATATATACATATATATACACAAACGTATAATTATCATATATTATATAGTTCGTGATATCATCGGTCAAACTAGACGGTCAAACGTTGTGTAAAACTCTTTTCGAAAACATAAGTTTCGACAATTTGGATTGCTTATCATGTTGGTAAGGTTTAATTTATGTAAATATTAATCTTATAAGTATAGATTGATCGAAAAAGTCCGGGTCATTACAGTACCTACCCGTTAAATAAATTTCGTCCCGAAACTTTAAAATTGTACCTATTTTGCGTCATCGGGAAACAAGAGTGGATACTTTTGTTTCATCTAATCCTCTCGTTCCCAAGTAAACTCAGGACCCCTTCGAGCATTCCAACGAACCTTAACGATCGGTATGTTGCTCTGCTTGAGCCGTTTAACTTCACGATCCATGATTTCGATTGGTTCTTCGATGAATTGTAGTTTCTCGTCGACATGGATTTCTTCAATAGGAATGGTGAGATCTTCCTTTGCAAGACACTTCTTAAGGTTTGAGACGTGAAATGTATTATGTACTCCAGCGATTTGTTGTGGTAACTCGAGTCGATAAGCTACCGGTCCAATGCGTTCGATAATCTTGAACGGGCCTACATATCTTGGGTTCAGTTTACCCCTTTTTCCGAAGCGTATTACACCTTTCCACGGTGACACCTTTAACATAACCATGTCCCCGATATGAAACTCTAATGGTTTTCTTCGGACATCGGCGTAGCTCTTTTGGTGACTACGGGCCGTTCTCAATCTCTCCTTGATTTGTACTATCTTTTCAGTAGTTTCATGTATGATCTCAGGACCAGTTAATTGTCGATCTCCTACTTCATTCCAACAGATAGGAGATCTACACTTCCTTCCATACAGTGCTTCGAATGGTGCAGCTTTAATGCTCGCATGATAACTATTATTATACGAGAATTCTGCTAATGGTAAATACTTATCCCATCCGTTTCCAAAATCAATCACACATGCCCTGAGCATGTCTTCAAGAGTCTGAATTGTTCTTTCACTCTGCCCGTCAGTTTGCGGATGATATGCGGTGCTCATATCTAAACGAGTTCCTAGGGCCTCTTGTAGTGATTGCCAGAACTTTGATGTAAATCTACTATCCCGATCGGATATAATGGAAATAGGTATTCCATGCCTTGAAACTATTTCCTTTATATATAATCGTAATAATTTCTCCATTCTATCTGTTTCCTTTATAGGCAAGAAGTGTGCAGATTTGGTAAGACGATCAACAATTACCCAAATGGTGTCATATCCCCAGGCAGTCTTTGGTAACTTCGTGATGAAATCCATGGTAATACCATCCCATTTCCATTCTGGGATTTCTGGTTGTTGAAGTAACCCTGACGGCTTCTGGTGTTCTGCTTTGACTTTGGAACAAGTTAAACACTCCCCAACATATGTTGCAACGTCTGTCTTTAAATTAGGCCACCAATAATGTGTCTTAAGATCTTGGTACATCTTTCCAACTCCAGGATGTATCGAATATCTTGTATTATGTGCCTCGCTCAATATCAACTTCCTTAATCCACCCAACTTCGGTACCCAAATACGATTTGCAAAATATCGAATTCCATCTTCCCGCATAACGAGTTGCTTCTCATACTTCTTCATTATTTCATTTCCTATATTTTCTTTAGTAAGTGCTTCTCGTTGAACTTCTTTGATTTGTGAGTTGAGATTCATGCGAATTTTTATGTTCATCGCTCGTACTCGAATTGGTTCTCGTTCCTTTCTGCTTAGTGCGTCAGCCACCACATTCGCTTTCCCGGGATGATAACGAATTTCACAATCATAGTCGTTTATCAGCTCGACCCACCTACGTTGCCTCATGTTCAACTAGATCTGATCAAAAATATGTTGAAGACTTTTATGATCAGTAAACACAGTGCATTTAACCCCATACAAGTAGTGTCTCCATATCTTCAATGCAAACACGACTGCTCCCAGTTCTAGATCATGCTTCGTATAATTCCGCTCGTGAATCTTCAATTGTCGGGATGCGTATGCAATAACTTTCTTCCGTTGCATAAGAACGCAACCAAAACCTTGTCGTGAAGCGTCACAATATATCTCAAAATCATCGTTCCCTTCAGGTAACGATAAAATAGGTGCCGTGGTCAACTTCTTCTTGAGTAATTGAAATGCACTCTCCTGCTCAAAGGTCCATTCGTACTTCTTCCCTTTTTGTGTTAACGATGTCAATGGTTTAGCTATTCGGAAAAAATCTTGAATAAACCTTCTATAATAACCGGCTAAACCTAAAAATTGGCGTATCTGCATTGGTGTCTTAGGAGTCTCCCATTTTTCAATGGCCTCAATTTTAGCTGGGTCAACCTGAATTCCTTTGCTACTAACAACATGGCCAAGAAATTGCACTTCTTTCAACCAGAAAGCACACTTAGAAAATTTAGCGTATAGCTGTTCTTTTCTCAACAACTCTAATATTAACCTTAAATGCTGCTCATGCTCTTGCTCACTCTTGGAATAGATAAGAATGTCATCAATGAAAACAATAACAAACTTATCTAAATATGGACTACAAACTCGATTCATGAGGTCCATGAATACAGCTGGCGCATTCGTCAATCCAAACGGCATGACCAAAAATTCGTAATGACCGTAACGTGTCCGAAAAGCAGTTTTCGGTATATCTTCTTCTTTGACGCGTAATTGATGATAGCCCGATCTTAGGTCAATTTTCGAGTACACACATGATCCTTGGAGTTGATCAAATAAGTCGTAAATTCTCGGTAGTGGATACCGATTCTTGATAGTTAACTTATTTAATTCACGATAATCTATACACATTCGGAAAGATCCGTCTTTCCTCTTGACGAATAAAATTGGAGCTCCCCACGGTGAAGTACTTGGTCGTATGAATCCACGATCCAGTAATTCTTTTAACTGACTCTGAAGTTCTTTTAACTCGGACGGTGCAAGTCTATATGGAGCACGGGCAACCGGTGCAGCTCCTGGTACAAGATCTATTTGAAATTCTACAGATCTAAATGGAGGTAATCCCGGCAACTCTTCCGGAAATACTTCAGGAAAATCTCTTGCCACAGGCACGTCATTGATGCACTTCTCTTTTTCTTTCTTTTCGATTTTATTAACATGTGCTAGAATAGCATAACATCCCTTTTCTAAACACTTCTTGGCTTTCAAACAGCTAATGAGTTTTAGCTTTGAGTTACCCTTCTGTATATAAATCATCACCGGCATTTTATCCTTACAAGGAATGCGAATTGCCTTCTTGGCACACACAACTTCAGCTCCTACTTTAGACATCCAGTCCATGCCGACTATTACATCAAAACTTCCTAATTCTACGGGTATCAAATCAATCTTAAATGTTTCTCCGGCTAAATTTATTTTACAATCACGGCAAATTTTATCGGCTTTAATTAGTTTACCATTAGCTAACTCAATCATGTACTTAGCATCTAGAGGTAATGATGAACAATTTAATTTAGCGTGAAAGTCTCTACACACGTAACTTCTATCAGCACCAGTATCAAATATAATATATGCGGATAAGTTATTAATGGTAAACGTACCCGTAACAAGCTCCGAGTCTTCACACGCCTCTCTAGCATTAATAACAAATGCTCTTCCTCGTGCAGATCCATTATTCTTCTCTGCATTCGGACACTGGCTCTTATAATGACCCTGTTTTCCACACCCATAACAAGTAATGGTAGCCAAAGCAGTTCTATTTGCATTGGTGGCAGGAGTCTTGGTACCATTTGTATTTGTAACGAGAGCCCTACAATCTTCAGCAAGATGACCCTTTCGATTACATTTGTTGCATACCACATTACAGTAGCCAGAGTGATGTTTGTGGCATCGGTTACATAAAGGATTTTGTCCTTTGTAACCAAAGCTTAAACCACTACCCGCACCTTGCGTGATTTCTTGTTTTTTAAAAGATTGTTGTTGGTTACCTCGATCATAATTTCCATTCCACTTTCTTTTGTTACCTGATACCTTCACATCAGTATTGGATACTTTCTTATCCATGATGACCTGATCCATTAGCTCGTTTGCCATGGTTATAGCTTCAGGAATTGTCTTAGGTTTCGATGTTGTAACATTTGCCTTGACCTTTTTGGGCAAACCATCTTTGTACATTTCAATCTTCCGTTCTTCGGTTGGAACCAATTCAGGACATAGCAAAACTAATTCCATGAATCGCTGATTGTAGTTGGTGATTTCAGTACCAACAACCTTCAGGCTTCGTAATTCATCTTCCAACTTCCTAACCTCGTTCCTTGGACAATATTCGTTGATTAACATTGTTTTGAATTCTTCCCATGGAGTATCATAAGCTACATCTCCTCCTACAGCCTTCACATAATTTTTCCACCACGTGAGTGCACTATCTTGTAAAGTGCACGATGCATACTTGGTCATGTCCTTTTCAACACAACCACTGATTTTAAACACAGTCTCCATCTTTTCTATCCACCGGGTTAAACCGATCGGTCCTTCCGTTCCACTGAATGATGAGGGCTTGCAAGCTTGAAAAGTTTTGTAGGTGCATCCTACACGAGGATTTGGGTTAACTGCAGCAGCTCTTGCAGCCTCGACCCATAACATTCTGTCGTTCACTCGCTGATTGATGAGTTCCTGGATTTCTTGTTATGTCATTCGGTTCAATCGCGCCATAATCTTCAATAAGAATGAAAAAATAATTATTCACATGGAATATTATAGATGTAGTATGTATTTACAGAACATCGTAGCTTATTAATAATATGAACCAGTTATTATTATAAAAGCCTTTTCTTCTTATTAGCGTTTTATAATTATATCTAGGGTAGTACCTACCCGTTAAAGTTCATACTTAATAGCTTAGTACGAAAATCAATTACTACCACCCAAATAATACTTAACCATGGAAAATTATTGCATTTCACACTTCACTATTTTACATATGCTTATCTTACATCAAACATTAAGCAAACCACACTAGTAATATTATACAAAACATTATATAATCCCATGGTTTAAAACAACAGCACATCATTTATCCCAAAGCGTTTGTGTTCAAAGAAATCGCTTAAAGGTTATCCTGGTTGTCTCCCTGCGTTTTGGCTGAGGAACCGAAGAACTGGATGTCGGGATAGAACTAATAGGAATAGCGGGAATAGGTGTGGAAGTATCTGGTGGAGTTGGTGCCACAACATCCTCTCTAGACTCGGGATTTAGATTTTCCATTTCAGTAGCCTTTCGTTTCTTTCCTCGTTTGAACTTGTCTTTCGTAATTTCCTGTATTTCTTCCTCCTCAGGATCACTTTCCGGTTCCTCTTCAATTGATTCATCCGGAACTTGTGAGTCTTCCCCAAAGGTGTCGTTTTCATCATCAGATAGATTAATGACTGGAACACCATCTGAAGAGTCTGGTTCGGAGTCGCTGAATGTGATAATAAGTTCTAAGCCAGACATCTATCACATAACAACTAGCACGTTAATACCACATAATATTTACATATTAATTTTTAACCAACAAGGATAAGCAATAGTTTTCGAAATCAAACACGGTCAAAGTCCAGACTCACTAATGCATCCTAACAAACTCGATAAGACACACTAATGCAAATTCTCTGGTTCTCTAAGACCAACGCTCTGATACCACATGTCATAACCCGTCCTTAACCATAGGAACGAGTTAGATAACGTATGATTTCATTGCGAGGTATTGACCTCTATATGCGACATTTTTAAAAGAACAACTGCATTTATTTTACATTACAAACCATAACTCTTATTTTAATACAAGCTTTAGACAATAAAAAGATGATTATCGTTTAGCGATAATCTTAGACTTACAAACTTTACATGTGATGATAACAATACAATTTCTAGCATATTTTACATTACAAATCCTCCGATATGCAGTTTTATTTTTGACACAAATATGCATACTCAAGATCTTGTTTAAATTCAACATGTTGCAGCAGAAGCTTTTAGTTATCACCTGAGAATAAACATGTTTAAAACGTCAACATAAAGTTGGTGAGATATAGGTTTAATGCCGGCAGCAATATATATATATATAGACCACAAGATTTTCATATGTAAACATTTTAATAAAAATATTCTAAGTGGTTGAGCACTTGGTAACCATACTTAACATTTAATCACGTCGCATATTCCCTTTATTATGAAATCTTACTCCACCGTACCAAGTGTAGTCACCGAAACGAAGTACTGTGCAACCGTTGAATACTGGTCGTCCAGTCCGGTTGGGGTTGTCAGGCCCGATAGATCTATCAACAGGATTCGCGTTTACAATACCGCTGTAAATAGTAGTTACCAAGCTACAGGGAAGTATGCCAGTGGTACAACTCAACGTAGAATATATTTTTCAGTTACTTGTGTCCATATCGTAAAACATAAAATACATGTATTCTCATCCCGAAATACTTAGAGTTTAAAAGTGGGACTATATACTCACTTTTGCCTTGAAGATATATATATTTTGACTTGGTCTCCGATTGATATCACGAACCTATCCATATATAATATATCAATATATTTTCATTTTAAACAATAGTCACATATATATACTTATAATACTTTTAATGTCTTCTTAGTCCGTAGTTAGCAATTCAATTTTAATGGTTCATATTTAGGTGTTTAATAAATAAATAAAACCCCCCCTCGAAATAAATAAAACCCCATCGTATTCGTATTGGTCGGGATTAATCTTGACCCACGATACCGGTGTTGTCAAATGACGTGTTGCGTACATAAAGTACCGGTGTTGTCAAATGACGTGTTGCGTACAATCATGGGATCTTATGATTAATCTTCTCGTATTGTTTACGGGTGATCCTGAAATATATAAAATTAAATTATGAGTACATATATATAAAATATCATGTTATTTTAGAAAGATGTGATTTATTTAATTTTTCTCTAATTATTTTCGTGGCTAAACTAGTTTTGGATATCCGATTTTGTTTTGGTCATAGTTTCTTCGTTACAACTCCGTTTTCGTTGGTTCAACTTGCCACTTCCTTGGATCGAGTCCCTCTTTAAGAATATGAACTGTAAATACCTTAGTTTTTATTCGAAATCACAGGTCATAGGTCAAACTTTGGTGAAACTTATGAAGTTAATCATTTTCCATCATGTAAACAACCTTAAATGATTATTTTTCTAAAAATACTTATACTTTGAGTTAAATCATGAAATTTTTATGTGTTAACATATTCATAAGAAATATCGTTTTTCCAGAATATAAATCTCCAATTCAAAGTTCAAGATGGTTTTTAATTATCCAACCCAAAACAGCCCCCGGTTGCACTTCGACGTCGTAAATTCAGTTTTTAAGGTGTTCTTTGAAAAACCAAGTTTTACCTTGTTAAGTTAGCATATATTTATGATATATTACAGGTCTTGAAGTATTTTAAAAGTTAAGTTAGAAGGATCTATTTAGTTTGCAAACAAGTTTGAAATCATTCAAACTATGTTCTTGTTGTTAAAATTGTATACCATAAAATAAGATAGCTATATATATATGAATCGAATAAGGTTATGAACAAAGTTACTACCTCAAGTTACTTGGACAAGATTGCTGTAAAATAGGAGTAAAAACCTAGAACCAAAAGAGTGGTGGAGTTGGATGAAAGATTGGAAGTAAACTTGTGTTCTTGGAAGGATTCTTGAAGTGTTTTTGTAAGGGTTTTCTTATGGTGTTTAAGTGATGTTCTTGAAGCTAGATTTTCATGGTGATAGGCTGAGATGGTTAAGGTGTTTAAGGGTTATGAAAGGGTGTTCCTAACTAGCAAAATGATGTAGCAAAGTTGAAGATGGATGGAGTACTTAAGGTGGTGGTGGTGGCGTGAATGATGAGGAACAAAGACATGATCTTTGTTGTATTTTTGTGTAATAATTCATGCATGCATCCAAACTCTAATTACCTCTCATCTAGGGCAGTAATAATGGCTAGTTAGGTGGTGATTTGATGTGTATATACTAATAGTAAATACGTATAGAAGCTAGGTATGATACGAGTACATATACTCTAGATATACGTATAGAAATCTTGTGAAAAATGGAATGAGAATTCAAATATAGCTATCTTTTGTGAATACACTTATATTGTTTTATGTATTTAAGTCCTTAAAAAGTGATTAAATACATTATATATACGATATATGTATAAACATTATAGGTCATAAGTATTTATATAAAAAAAAAAACGTTACGTATGGTTATTGTTTTGAAAACTTAAGTTAGTAGTTTCAAAATATACTTATAACTTATTGTTATTAATACAAAATGAGATATTAAAACATCCATAAATCATGTTAAATATGTATATATACATATATATATACACAAACGTATAATTATCATATATTATATAGTTCGTGATATCATCGGTCAAACTAGACGGTCAAACGTTGCGTAAAACTCTTTTCGAAAACATAAGTTTCGACAATTTAGATTGCTTATCATGTTGGTAAGGTTTAATTTATGTAAATATTAATCTTATAAGTATAGATTGATCGAAAAAGTCCGGGTCATTACAAAAAGCCATCGAATTTAGCCGAGAGAAACCACCATCAATCTATCTCTCTGTCTATAATATATATTATATATAATATAAATATTAGTTTAGTTTTATATTAGATTTGTTTAGTTAATGTACCGGTTAATTACGGGTTTTGAAGTCGAAGTTCTGTCCGTGTAACACTAAGCGATAAATACTCAATTTAAGTTATGTTCTCCTTTTTAATTTAATGTCTCTTAACTAAGTTATTATTATGCTTATTTAAGCCGAAGTAATCGTGATGTTGGACTAAATATTAAAGACGGGGTTATTGGGCTTTAGACCATAAATGGGGCTTGGACAAAAGAACGACACTTGTGGAAATAGGACTATGGGTTATTAATGGACTTTATATTTGATTAATATAGAGATTTACAATTTGACGTAGTTATATATAACCACATACGCTCGATCGGATATGATGAGCGGGATATTTATAAATACGAATTATTGTTCATTTGACCGGACAAGGGGATGAATTAATAGTCACTGGACTCATTAAAACAGGGGTGGATTACATTCAAGGGTAATTGGTGTAATTGTTAACAAATTATTAAAACCTTGGATTACACACAG
Source organism: Rutidosis leptorrhynchoides (assembly GCF_046630445.1). Taxonomy (NCBI): domain Eukaryota; kingdom Viridiplantae; phylum Streptophyta; class Magnoliopsida; order Asterales; family Asteraceae; genus Rutidosis; species Rutidosis leptorrhynchoides. Next base: position 289,411,486 of record NC_092339.1, on the reverse strand, counting down.
TCGATAACCTGGTGTATTCATTAAACAAAGTATTAAGACCTTGTTACAGTTCGAATCCCCAATTAGTTGGAATATTTGACTTCGGGTATAAGGTTAATTTGGCGAAGACCCTCGCACTTTATAATTATGACCGATGGACTATTATGGACAAAACCAGATGGATTTATTGAATAATTCAGGACAAAGGACAATTAACCCAGGGTAATAAATTAAAACGTCAAACATCATGATTACGGAAGTTTAATTAAGCATAATTTCTTTATTTTATTTCTTATCGCATTTTAATTTTCGCAACTTTAATTATCGTCATTTATATTTTGCATTAGGTTTTAATTGTGACTTAAAATATAAAATCGACAAACCGATCATTAAACGGTAAACCCCCTTTTATATATTATTACTATATATAATATATTTTGTACAAATATAATTGATTAAAAATATAGTGTAAAATAAGTCGTCTCCCTGTGGAACGAACCGGACTTACTAAAAACTATACTACTCTACGATTAGGTACACTGCCTGTAGTGTTGTAGCAAGGTTTAGGTATATCTCATCTGTAAATAAATAATTAAAACTTGTGTAATTTGTAACGTATTTCGTATTAAAAATATATAACTATTTCGTATACACCTCGCATAACATCAAGTTTTTGGCACCGCTGCCGGGGACTCGGCGAAACGCTATATTTTTAATATATATTTGTATAAATATATTTTTAGAAAAACAATATAAAATTTAAAAAAAAAATTAAAAGTAAAAAAGTAAAAAAAAAAAAAAACTGAACCTGCGTAATTTGAATCTGCATCCTCTGCACTAGCGGAGTTTTTAGGCAGCAGACATCCGCACTCGCGGAGCCTACTCTGGCAGCAAACCTAGTACGCATTAATTACAGATTAGGGTTAATAATTTTATTATGATTAATATTTAACCTAATTAGGGTTTTAGTTAATTAATATATTTAGTTTAGTTTTAATTTTATTTGTAATATTAAGTGTTTTCATTATTATTAATTATATAAATTAATACTTTTATAAAATCATAATATAAAAATAATATTTTTTTAAAAAAAATTTGTATTTTTATAACTTTAAGTTTTATTTCTATATTTCGTATCTTTTTAATCGTTAATTCGTCATTTATATATTTATCGTTCGTAATTAGTTTTAAGATTATTATTTTGCCGTAGTTATTTTATATTTCTAGATTTTTAGGCTTTGCCGTAAAATCCCTTAAGTACTTTTTCTTTAGATTAAGATTTAGGTGCTTTAGAATTTTGCGACGCTGTTTATAAATTTTAGTACCTCTTAAGTTTCGACGCGCTACTTTATTATTATTTTTCGACTTTTATTTTTCGACGCTTATTTTTTTTACTTCTTATTTTTCGACGCGCTTTTTCTTTTTCATTTCGACGCTCTAGTTTTTAGGACCTAGAATTTTCTTTATTTTCTTTAAATTTCGACGAAAAATTATTTTAAGTGGTTAAATTGATAGACATCCAAAATTTTCTGGTTCGTAGTAATAGTTGGATTTGTTAGTGGCGAGTTGTGGGCTTTCGATTTAAAGGGTCCTGGCTACCTGCTGCATCTATTGGCTATTCAAAACGTGGGCAAAAGCAGAAAAGTCTATTAATTTGATAACTTATATAATTTTTAGTTTTTAACTAATAGGATAATTAGTAAATGCACCACATTGTAGCTAAAATTTGGTAATAAGTGTAGTATGGTGTAGTATGGAAAATCTCGAAAATATTTTGGAAACTCTTTATGACATACTAAATCAATACTCTCAAACGGTTGTTGATAAAAATTCGTTCGGTCAATCTTGGATCATGAATGACGAAACAATAACTGGTTGTGAAATCTGTGGAGATTATCATTCAACATGGGAAAGTTATTATTATGTTCCTATGGAAAATTATTCACCCATGGAACCTGAATGGAATGATTATTAAGAATACAATTCAAATTGGGATTATTCCCAAGAATATATCCAAACTCAACAACCAGATGACGAGGAAAATTATGTGTCTGAAAATTCTTTAGATTATATGAAAATCAAACTTGAAGAACTTGATGCTCAAAATGAACAAATGAGAGAGTTTGTAAATAGGCAAGCTGAAACTCTATCAGATTACACACCTATTGATCTGAGGAGTATTGTGCAAGAAAATCTCATATCATCGAATTTTGTTTAATTCGAGAGCTCCGAAATCACCAATTATCCCGATGACACTTTTTATACAGTTTTACCAATTTCACAACATATCGACACATTAGCCTCTACCGACAAAATCATCGATCCATCAATGGATGAAGAAGAAGTAAGGGTGACAAATTGGTACTCTTGGGAAAACGATAACGTTGAAAATTTTACCCCCGAGACCAAAATGGTGGGACCAATAAGTACCGTTAATGAAGAAGAATCTACTTCGATCCCGAAATTCACCATTCCACAACCTTCCAACCCAATATTCTCAATAGACGAGTCATCTACCGAAGATGAACCACGAGCTGTAATAGATATTGACACCTCGGATTTCACCCAATTGGGTAATAGAGGTGAAAACTTTTATCCCGAGAATAAACAGAAGGAAATGTTAGGAATTGTCCACCCTATAGTATGTATGTCGGTGTATATCGATCCATTTGACAAAGAACTAGAAAAGAGACATATCCATTTACTAAAAGCTACACTTAGAAAAGAATTAAGTAGTGACGATCGGGTGGGTCTATACTTTAAACCCATTGATATATTATACACCACCCGAGATGTAAATAACTGGCTCACTATTTTAATTCTTGAAACTTATTCTACCGACTTCACATGTCGTCAGCTAAGTGTGGGGAAGTCTAACCCCACTTAACGTTAAATTAGGGGTTCGGGTTAGTGCATAACTCATTAATAAAAATGCACGATTAGGGTAAAAGACGCATTTTCAAATATTAGTAAACAGTTCAGAAAAGCAGCCGTTTTTGAAGAAAAACATGTGTGATAAAACAAGAAGGAATGAACGATGAGGTGCACCATCTATTATTTGACGAGCTTTGAAATTACAAACTGGGTATTCTTAATCACTTTTCTACACTAATCACCCTCATGAATTTATAATAATTGTCTGATTTCATGCAAATGAGGGCATTGCATGATCTCAAGTGTGGGGAATGGTTATAAATTCTCTCGGGTTTATACTTGGTTTATTTTCTAAATTTTATGAAAATTTGAAAAAATTTCAACTAAATGAATTCAAAATCATGTTTATACATATTTATGAACGATAAAACTAGGTGTTAATGCCGAAATTATCGTTACCTCGAAAAGGACATAAATTGAGAAACAACTAAAACGCTTGAATTTATTTATTAAGATATAAAAAGACGCATGAAAAAAGCCAAGTGTGGGGAGAATGTACCAAGTTATTCAATTAAAAACTATCTATCACATGTTTCTGTAAAGTTTATTGCAGGTGCTTTTGTTTTGGACTAAATTAACTGTTTTACCCGGTTTACTGTAATATATTTGAAAGAGAGATGGATCTACACGATGAATCAATTTCATCATTAAAAGAAAGTAAATTCTTCCTAAAAAGACACGCGCTTCTTGATTTAGGTCAAGAAGTTGTCGTCCAGACCAGCTGTAGGTTGACGAAAAATCTAGAAAAGTCATCACGAAAATCAGCTGGAAATCCACGGACCTCAACATCAAACAGGGTCGCCAAGTGGTCAGACTTATCCTAACCATGAGAGGATCTGTCTCGTAAAATGGGGAGGGCACCGTGCAAATTAGCTTGATAAGACTAATGAATTAGACCCCCAGAAAGGATAATCTCCTAAAAGATTAAAAATCAACTTTTAATCCTGATATTACTCAATCCTTGAGATTGACCTTAAAGATTGAGAATTACAAACTTATGGAATTCGATGATATCTAAACTCGAGCTTGAACGAGAAAATATTTTGATCAAATTAAAACCGATTTGTTTTCTGAAAACCTATTTTCAATGCGTTCATTACCATTGAACGTAAAATCCTAAGAATTCACCGGAATTCATTATGTCACCTGAACCAATTCGGGTGTCAACCGTAAGAATGGTGGTTGCATAGCATGGTCAGAGACAGGACCTTATGCCAGACCGAAAAATCATAGGGTGATCTTTACTACTGCTCCTACAAAGGATAGTAACTGCATCCAACACGTTTTAGACCATGAAAAAATGCATGTCATTAGACATTGCCTAAACAGTTTCTTGTTCATCAATTTCCTTTACAACCGGATGGTAGTTTGCTGAAAGGTAATATATGGAACAAGTAAACTGGATGTGTGCTTTCCGATACAGGGATAGTAGTGGATTACACGAACCTAAAAGTTTTTAGCCAAAATATTGATCCATAAATATATTTTGCAACACCGATGGTGGGTCAAATCAGAAAACTTATCTAGGGTAAAAGCTAGAATGAATTTTCAAAAGATCAAATGTTTTCATAAAGATCCAATTTCCTTAAAGGATCTAAATTTTCATAGTCATGTGGGACTGTAAACCACATCGTTACTATCATTGTTTATACCGTCGTATCAAAATCACTGATGTATAAAGTGTGAGAATAAAAAAAGTGATTCGAGTGAAGTGTGATTTAATTTCAAGTTCTGTATTGCTTGAGGACAAGCAACGTTCAAGTGTGGAGATATTTGATAGTGCTCCAAATGAACATATATTTAGTAGCAATATCCTTCCAATATGTAAAGCTTTTAGTTGCAATTGTTCTATTTTTATGTAATATTCGTTTAAATAAATAAGTGCGAAGACAAAAGGCAAAAACGACAATTTGAAGACGCAAACGTCCAAAAAGCTCAAATGTACAAGATACAATTCTAGTGGTTCAAATTATTGATGAGAAACATCTAAAAATTACAAGAGTACAAGCCGCGAAACGCAAAGTACAAGATATCTACGCGTATGAAAGGACGTTCGAAAATCCGGAACCGGGACATAAACCGGGCGTAAATGCGCGACGCAACGAACCTAAAATTACAAGTCAACTATGCACAAGAATAAAATATAATATATAAATAATTATATAAATTATTTATATATTATATATATAATAAATATTTCGACAAAGCTAGGATCCAAAATTTGGTGAGCTGGAATCCGAAAAGGGTAAAAACTCCGCACTCGCGGAGCTGTCTGTTTCAGAAATGGCCTATAAAAGCCATCGAATTCAGCCGAGAGAAACCACCATCAATCTATCTCTCTGTTTATAATATATATTATATATAATATAAATATTAGTTTAGTTTTATATTAGATTAGTTTAGTTAATGTAACGGTTAAGTACAGGTTTTGAAGTCGAAGTTCTGTCCGTGTAACACTACGCGATAAATACTCAATGTAAGTTATGTTCTCCTTTTTAAATTAATGTCTCGTAACTAAGTTATTATTATGCTTATTTAAGCCGAAGTAATCGTGATGTTGGACTAAATATTAAAGACGGGGTTATTGGGCTTTGGACCATAATTGGGGTTTGGACAAAAGAACGACACTTGTGGAAATGGGACTATGGGTTATTAATGGACTTTATATTTGATTAATATAGAGATTTACAATTTGACGTAGTTATATATAACCACATACGCTCGATCGGATACGATGAGCGGGATATTTATAAATACGAATTATTGTTCATTTGTCCGGACACAGGGATGAATTAATAGTCACTGGACTCATTAAAACAGGGGTGGATTACATTCAAGGGTAATTGGTGTAATTGTTAACAAAGTATTAAAATCTTGGATTACACACAGTCGATAACCTGGTGTATTCATTAAACAAAGTATTAAGACCTTGTTACAGTTCGAATCCCCAATTTGTTGGAATATTTGACTTAGGGTATAAGGTTAATTTGGCGAAGACCCTCGCACTTTATAATTATGACCGATGGACTATTATGGACAAAACCAGATGGACTTATCGAATAATTCAGGACAAAGGACAATTAACCCGGGGTAATAAATTAAAACCTCAAACATCATGATTACGGAAGTTTAATTAAGCATAATTCCTTTATTTTATTTCTTATCGCATTTTAATTTTCGCTACTTTAATTATCGTCATTTATATTTTGCATTAGGTTTTAATTGTGACTTAAAATATAAAATCGACAAACCGGTCATTAAACGGTAAACCGCCTTTTATATATTATTACTATATATAATATATTTTGTACAAATATAATTGATTAAAAATATAGTGTAAAATAAGTCATCTCCCTGTGGAACGAACCGGACTTACTAAAAACTATACTACTCTACGATTAGGTACACTGCCTATAGTGTTGTAGCAAGGTTTAGGTATATCCCATCTATAAATAAATAATTAAAACTTGTGTAATTTGTAACGTATTTCGTATTAAAAATATATAACTATTTCGTATACACCTCGCATAACATCACTACCATTAACGGAATTAGAGAAAATATTCGACCTCTACCTCACACTGATAACTAACCAGGGTTAGTAGAAGAAGTTAAAGAACTCCGAGCTCAAGTTTTAACTTTAGAGATAACGATACACAATTTACAAGCACCGGCAGTATCACCAACACCAGTAACATCACCAGCTTCAGCACAAACAGCACTAGTACCACCGACAGCGACATCCACATCACCAACCTCGACATCACAATCTGTATCTCAAACATAACCATCGTTCTACATATCGTTCTATATCATTAATCTTCATTCTACGTATCGTTCTACATCATTTATATTCGTTCTTCATGACGATTATGTAATCTCTAATGTTTTAGAGATTATGTATTCAAGTTCTAACGATAAATCAAATGAGTTTAATATTATATCTACTCATCTAATCCATGATTACATCTGAAGAAAATATATATGTATACATATTTTCATAAGGTTTGTAATATGAAATTCTTTGTACAAACTGTTAATGGTGAAAATATTTTAACGGGTAGGTAATAACCTAGAAATATTTAGATCTCACATTAACATGTTACACTGTACATTCTTCAATTCAGATTCAGCAATCATTAGCAATACCTCTCAAATTCACATATATACGTATTCGTTCACCAAAGAACAACTATTTTCATTCAATTTCATATTCAGATTTTGACCGATCAGAATCCAAATCAAGATTTGACAAGTGGCATAATGAACAAAATAAAATTGATTAGTAACCAATTAATTAATTACGTAAAAACTTTAAACCTAGCCTAACCAAATACTAGCTAACTATTCCTAGCTAACTGCCCCTATATGACTATTTTCTTATAATATACTAGTTTTGGTTGAACTATTGGACTATTGGACTACTAACATTAGACTATTATCATTGGACAATTAAAAAAAAGTATTAAAAGAGTAGGAAATATTAATTACAACCCATTTTGACTTAAAAGATCGTTAACAAATTACATCTACTACAGTTAAATATTTCTTCAAGTTTGCCACTTGATTTCATCTTAAACATCCTTTGTATCTTGACGATTACAATCAGCATTAATTATCTAAAAACACAATCCTCTTGAAACCACCTCGGATTGATAACCGATGATTCAGTTATGGTAGCATTAAATGCAGAGGAAACAGCAAAATTGTAGATGGTCTAAATGGCTAAAAGTTTGATGATAAAGAATGGAGTGTTAGGAACGCTCGATAGAAAATTTGGTACAGGAAAGCGGATTATGCAAAACCCTGAAGGAGACCGAGGATAAATACAAGGACCAAACCCTATATTCAAAGAATCCAGATAATTCTGTATCCGATGAAATCTTTAGAGAATATCTTGCTCCGTACTCATGTTAAATCTTGTGGAAATTTTTTTCATCAATTTTCGATCTTAGAAATTTTGAAAATAGCATCAGAAGTATCTTCGATATTTCAGAGGATATTTTCATAACTCTTCTTGCCCGAAATTAGTTATCTCTTCGTGCTATCCATATTACATCATAAAGGAAACTGTTTTAGTTTCTCTATTCTGTAAAAGTTCAAGTTTTAAATTATGAATTATTTCTGGAGAAGTGTTGGAAATTGAAGCATGAGTTAGTATAATATAATGACGCCCGACCAACGTGATTATATTATAGTAAGTCATGCTGAATTTCTAATGGAATGTGATGAGTCACAGATCACAACCTCATCATGTGCCATGTTACATAACTCTTTCATTCTACTTAACCTCTAATCATATCAAGAACATATTTTCTTGATATTTCTATCTTTCAGTGATTTCTGGTAATTTAACAAATCAAATCATGCTATTACAAGTACTTTATTACAACATTAGTCATATTCATTCGTTATTCAGAGATTTAGTCTACGAATCCGAGACGTCTTGATCGCTTTACTTAAAATCGAGAAGAGAAAAACAAAAGCACAAAGCTTCGAAATATAAATAGGAGTATAATCACAGCAAATAAAGGAGATCCTTAACCGTGGATGGAAATAACTATGGAAAGATAGATGCTAGGAAGAATTATGAAAATCACTACCCCAAGAGCGAAGTAGAAGTAAACAGATTCCTCCGGTGGGAGTTGGAATAGAAGGATGATTGTTGCGATAGTCAGAATGAGGTCAAGGATCAGAATTGGATTAAGCATTTTTACAATCTTTTGAAAGTATGAATTAAGGAAGAAAGTATAAGAATGGTGAAATAATGGAATGGGAGAGATTTATTTATAACGAAATATCAGACATGGCAATCGGGGCAGATTACCGCATTTAATTAAAGAAAATCATAATTTCCCTATTTCCGAAGAATTAAATCTTATTTAGATTTTGAAGAATTTCTTTAAATCCCTTGAATCTCGGAAATCAATCGTGACTACGTCAGAAGTTAAGACGAATCTCTATTTCTTCATTTCACTCTTTTGTGATAGCTCCACTCGTACACTTTGAGTAATCGAATTATTTTATCCATATTATTCAATGGTGATAAAACTTTATTTATCAATTCATATTCGTCATGAAAACATTTTTATTGTTAGCCATGATGACCTCGATCAAATTTCGGGACGAAATTTCTTTAACGGGTAGGTACTGTGATGACCCGGAAAATTTCGACTAATTTTTAATCAAACTCTCGATACGATTTAATATTTTTGACACAATAAGAAAAGTCTGTTAGGTTGAGTCTCAAAAATTTTGAACTGATTCATATATTCAATTGACATTCGACTGTTCTCGACGATTCACGAACAATTAATTGTAATTAGATGTGTGTATATATATATATATATATATATATATATATATATATATATATATATATATATATATATATATATATATATATTATTAGAAATATAATAGTAAATATTATATGTTGTTGTTATTACAATTTAATTATGTAAAATAAAATAAAAATAGGATATTATAATAATTATTATTTAAAACTTATCTATATATAAATAAAGTATATTAAAAATAAATATTAAATGATTGTAATGCTCGTGTGATGATTCGATCGATATTAAACAAGTTAAAATCGAACTTATATGATTTTAAAATAAACGGTGATCCAAAAATGAGTTTTGTAAATTAGAGGCTTATTAATAATATATTTAGAAGTTATTTGATAAATTTTAACACTAACTATATTTCACTTGGGGTTGAGCGTGAATAGTTAATTTAATTTTTATTTAATAGTTAATGACCGAATTTTATATCAAAATGACTGAAATAAATAAAGATAGTTACCGTAAAAATTTAGGATTTTCTGAGAACTTTTATTCGCCACTGATTAACAATGTAGCACGAAATATTAACCTGTGAAAACTGTAGTTAGATTTAGAAAGAGTGGAACGTCTGAATTATTTATTCTTTTCTACATGTGTTAATTTATATTTATATATTATAATAATAAGAAAGTTTATTATGTTATATATATGTAATTAGAATATGAATCTGCATATATTTCCTTTGTTGAAATTTTTGCTACTCGACACAAATCCACACATCAATGTTAATAAAGTGATTTGTTACTTTAAATTTGATATGTTTACATACATGCACCAATTCTCACTATTTTGTTGCTACTAACTTTCTGTTAAACTTCTCGATCATACTCGCCACAAACAAAATCCACTTGCTAATAATAATTCATAATTGATCACTATTATTGTTTATTACTTTATCTAAAATCTTTATATATATATATATATATATATATATATATATATATATATATATATATATATATATATATATATATATATATATATATATATATATATATATATATATATATATATATATATATATATATATATTAGATATATTATATGCACTGAGATGTACAACAATAACACATACACCCACATTAACTAACTATCAAACATCTTTCACTTCCATGAAATCAAACAACCACCATTTCCAAAAACCACTTGTATTATTAATATCACTTAGCTTTATATAATATCAATTTAAATATGCATGCATCAAATCTTGCGATATATATTTCTTTGTATTTGTTGTTGGACTTTAACATCTATCACTATCTATCGTTATATATCTTTATCTATCTATATTGAATATACATATACATTCTCCATTCAGGGGACATGAAACAAACCCACATGCTGCTTTATTAATTATTACTACTACTTTCTAACTATACATTCACAGATGAAGTTTGTGACCAGTTGTATTACTCCCATTTGTTGCTTTATCTCTTTATATTACTCCCATGTTGATAAACTAGGCAGGCAACTTCTCGTTTATTATTACCTCTACTTTCTATCTCTATTTGGAGCAATTTAAAACCCAACTAAACCATCATACAACCTCTATCACCTTTGAAAGAAACACGACAACCCACTTCCTACACACACTCATTTAAACACTCATTCTTCTCATTTCTTGATCAAATAACTTCTACTCGATCTTTCGTTCTATTACGACTACTATGAATCGAACACCATTACTAAACAACTATAACAATTGTTTTCAAATACCTTTCAAATTGCTTACTCGATCACAACCATCTCACCATGTTCGTATTGTTGTAGTTGCAAAAAACCGGCCACCACCTTCCACCACGAGTACCACCCTACTCCGTCTCCACACTCATATGCTCGACCACCTCCCAGAACAACTACCACCAACGTAGAACTTCACCACAAACCCATTTCGCCATCCCATCACCACCTCTTTCTTTTGGACTCTCTCTTCCTCTCTTCTTTGTAAACTACCCTCGTGAATCACCAAACAACCACTACTTCAAACGTCACTTTTCACCACCACGACAACCACCAATGAACCATCACACCTCAAACAAACATCTCATACGGCTGCAACCTCTACTGCTCTTCAGTCACGTTACTAATTGCTATATTCATCTTCCTGTCACCACCACCTGCAACACCATAACCATCATGAAGCCACCACCCTACCACCTTATTATTTCTGGTTCATTTCCTGCTCGATAACAGTAGTCCAAGGCTGAAGTTGGGCTACTGTTTTCCTTATTTCTTGTTTAAAACGATCACTAAAAACCCGCTGTATTACTGCTACTGCCTTTTTCTGTTGAATGATAATGAAATAATGATGAAGATAATAAGTACCGTTAGTGAATTGGTGAGGTGTAAAGTTCGCTTTTAATAAATAAATAAAAAAACGAATACTTCTTCTTTCATTCTGGCCGACAACACCCAAATTAAAATCCCATTTAACTTCCCTGCTATTGGACTGAGTTTCTCTTCTATTGGGTCGTGGTCCATTTTTCAATTTTAGGCCGAGTTTCTTATTTATCTTGGTTGGGCTAGGGATAATTTTGGACTGAAATGTTTAGTTGGGCTTTTTAATGGGCCAGATTATAGTGTTGGGTATTATACCTATTAGTACCCGACTATATGATTTTGATAGTGACGAGCTACAACATTCGCAAATGATGACTATAAGATGATGAAAACATGAGAATGATAATGATGCGTAATCATGATGATGGTTATGGTGATTTCATGATGATGAGTTAAGATGTTCTATGATGATGATACATATATAGTGATGATGATGACAATTAAGATAGATAATTAATTGATGATAAGGATAAAGATTAGGATGTTGATTGGAATTTATGGTGCAAATTAAATGAGAAAGAACCAGATGGAGGAATGTTTTAGGTTGCTATCGGGTTAGCGGGACGTCGCGGGTTCAAACCCGGACTTGGGAATTTTTTTAAGGGCTACTTCTTTGAGGTAGTTTACTTATTACTCATTATTATTATTATTATTATTATTATTATTAGCATTTATATTATTATTATTATTATTATTATTATTATTATTATTATTATTATTATTATTATTATAATAATAATAATAATAATTATTATTATTATTATTGTTATTATTAATTATTATTGCTATTAGGTTATTACAAATATTAAAAATATTATTATTGGTATCATTATTGAGATTATTATTCTTACAAAGATTATTAACATATATCATCACCATTATTATTATAAGTATTATCATTACTAATATTAGCATTATTTTTTTATTTTTAATTATCATTATTATTGTTGTTATTATTAGATATCATTATATATATATATATATATATATATATATATATATATATATGTATATATATATATATATATATATATATATAATACATAACATAACTATATCATTATTTTGACAAATAATAAGATTTTCATTTAAAACATACAAATAAATATATATTTTATCAATTTATTAATAAGACATATAATTTACTAACATAACAATTATATCACTAATAATAAAATATAAATTTGTTCGATTACGATTATATGTCTTAATAGATATACAATTGATATAGGTTCGTGAATCCGAGGCCAACCTTGCATTGTTCAGTTCCTTCGTAGGAATATTTTTACTACAAAATATCGTATTGTGAGTTTTATTTGCTCCCTTTTTAAATGCTTTTGCAATATATTTTTTTGGGACTGAGAATACATGCGCTGCTTTTATAAATGTTTGACAAAATAGACACAAGTACTTAAAACTACATTCTATGGTTGGATTACTATACCGAATATTGCCCCTTCAAGTCTGGTAACCTAAGAATTAGGGAAATGGCCCCTAATTAACGCGAATCCTAATGATAGATCTATGGGCCTAACAAACCCCATTCTTGAATTTAGAATGCTTTAGTACTTCGATTTAAATGGTGATTGCAATTGCCAGTATATGGCATACTTGCGAGTATGCGGGGGATATTCTATATGCATTATGTTAATGTCCGTTACCAGGTGTTCATCATACGAATGATTTTTATACACTTGTGAGTGTAAGGTTATTTATGAAAAATGAAATCTTGTGTTCTATTAAAATTATTGAAATGAATGTTTATGATAAACCTATGAACTCACCAACCTCTTGGTTGACACTTTTAAGCATGTTTATTCTCAGGTATGAAAGAAATCTTCCGCTGTGCATTTGCTCATTTTAAAGATATTACTTGGAGTCATTCATGGCATATTTAAGTCAGTACCTTGCAATGGGACCAAATATTGAAGACTTCGTCCAGGTGGATTAGGATGGGTCTCTACAAAGACCACTTCCCGTTACCTTTCATGGATCAAATGCTAGAGAGGTTGGCGGGAAACAGCTTTTATTGTTTTCTTGATGGTTTTTCGGGCTATTTTCAAATTCCTATCTCACCCTAGGACCAAGAGAAAATCACTTTCACGTGCTCGTATGGCACATTTTCATACCGTCGCATGCCCTTTGGCCTTTGTAACGTTTCGGCCACTTTTCAAAGGTGCATGATGGCCATATTCCATGATATGATAGAAGATTGCATGGAGGTGTTCATGGATGACTTTTCGGTCTTCGGTGACACTTTCGATTCATACCTTCTTAATTTAGAGCGGATGTTGGTGTGACAACCCGGAAATTTTCGACCAAATTTAAACTTAATCTTTATATGAATTCGACATGATAAGCAAAGTCTATTAAATTGAATTTCAAAATTTTGAACTATTTTCATAAATTTATTTGACCTTTGACTATGCCCGATGATTCACGAACAATTGTGTGTAAATAATAGGTAAAGATATATATGATTTATAATTATTTGTAATATATAAAATATATAAATATTAAATAAATTTTATAAGATAATAGTACATAATTAATAAATTGAAATATTAATAAATTACAAGTTTAGTTATAGTTATTATTATTATTATTATTATTATTATTATTATTATTATTATTATTATTATTATTATTATTATTATTATTATTATTATTATTATTATTAACATTAAAAGTAATAATATGAACATTGTTATATGTAATTACAAGTTAAACTATAGTTGTTATATTAATGTTATTACCTTCATTATTATTAATAGTGATATCACTATTAGCAATATTATTATTTATACACATAAAATTTGATTCAATAATTAATAATATTATGATTATCATTAATAATATCTGTATTATTATATATATAGTAGTAAGAAATTTATGATTTTAATTATTATTGTTAGTTTGATAATTACCATTACTATAAAAATCATTATTTATAGTATAAAGATTATTATAAGAATAACACAATTTATTATTGTTATCATTAGTAATATATATTTTTTTAATTTATTATTTTAATTATTATTATCATGGAATTAAGGTTATTATTGTTATAACTATTGTTCTTATTAGTAATATGTGCATCATAAAATTTTTACATGTAAATTGTTATATTATTACTAGTATTATCGTAATAGTTGTTATTAATAATTGTTATTAACAATGTTATCATATTATCTTTATCAATATTATTATTATTTTGTTTTATCATTAATATCATTACTAAACATATTAAGATCATAACTAATGTAATTATTAATATCATCATAATATTATTATTACTATTACTCTTATTATTATTATTTATTAAATAAATTATTATTAATATTATTATTTATTTATTATATATATAATATAAACATATAGACAGAATTACGCGTAGGATCCTGTCACTACCTTCTCTATTTTTTTTTCTTTTCCCTGTTCTGCTCGTGGCTTGCTGTCGATGGATCTATACTACAAAACAATCTCAAACATTTTATGTTGCTGTATTAATCGTTCAATACATATTATATATGTATCAACTTCTGCAAATTGTAAAAAAAGAAAAAAAAGAAAAACCATCTACTCTCTATTAGCAAAACCCTTTAAACCATAACAGCATGGTGCAGATCGTTAAGGTGTTTGTGGGTATTCGGGAGGTCGCGGGTTCGAGCCCGGTTTGAGACGTTCTCTTTTTAGAAGCACTTGTGAGGTAGTTTTTAATTTTTATAATTATTATTAGTATTATTATTACTATGATTGTTGATGTTATTATTATTATTGTTGTTATTAGTATTATAATTAATATTTGTTTGTATTATCATTATTTGTTAGTATTATTATTATGTATAATGAAACTTAGGGTTATTACTATGATTATCATTATTAATTAGTGTTATTATTACAAGTATTATAATTATTAATACTATTATTATTACTAATGGTATTATCATTACTAGTATTATTAAATTAGTATTAATACTATCATTAGTATTACTAAAAGTAAATACTAATGTGATTAATCTTACCATTTTAATATTATTATCAATATTATGAATATGATTAATATTATTAATATTATTATAAAAATAATACAATTTATTAGTATTTTCATAAATATTAGTGTTATTATCATTTTAAAAATAGTATAACTATTATTATTAACATGAGTACATTAATAATGTTATTATCATTATTTTTATCAAGACTAATATTAACTTAGTATAATTAGAACTACTGTTTGGATAAACGAATGAAATACATAAATATATATATGTAACACATATAACATATAACATAACAAAATATTTTTAAAGGGAATATATGAAATATAAATATATTTAACATACATAACTTAACTATATTAATACTTTTTCATACAAAATAAATACATTTAATAAAATAAAAAATATATATATAAGTTAATAATATAAAAATTACATCACTAATAATAATATATATTTATTCGATTACGATTATATGTGTTAATATATATACTTGATATAGGTTCGTGAATCCGAGGCCAACCCTATACTTGTTCAATGTCGTCCTATGTATTTTTACTACAAAATACAGTATGGTGAGTTTCATTTGCCTTTTTACCCTTTATATTTTTGGGCTGAGAATACATGCGCAATTTTTATAAATGTTTTACGAAATAGATACAAGTAATTGAAACTACATTATATGGTTGAATGGATCGAAGCTGAATATGCCCCTTTTAAACTTGGTAGCCTAAGAATTAGGGAACAGACCCCCTAATTGACGCGAATTCTAAAGATAGATCTATCGGGTCCAACAAGCTCCATTCTGGAATTTGAAATGCTTTAGTACTTCGATTTTATCATGTCCGATGGGTGTCCCGTAATGATGGGGATATTCTATATGCATCTTGTTAATGTCGGTTACTAGGTGTTCAATCCATATGAATGATTTTTGTCTCTATGCATGGGACGTATATTTATGAGAAATGGAAATGAAAATCTTGTGGTCTATTAAAATGATGAAATTGATTGATTATGATAAACTAATGAACTCACCAACCTTTTGGTTGACACTTTAAAGCATGTTTATTCTCAGGTACGAAAGAAATCTTCCGCTGTGCATTTGCTCATTTTAGAGATATTACTTGGAGTCATTCATGACATATTTCAAAAGACGTTGCATTCGAGTCATTGAGTTCATCAAGATTATTATTAAGTCGTTGATAGTTTGATATATTATGAAATGGGATGCATGCCTGTCAACTTTCGATGTAATGAAAGTTTGTCTTTTAAAAACGAATGCAATATTTGTAAAATGTATCATATAGAGGTCAAGTACCTCGCGATGTAATCAACTATTGTGAATCGTTTATAATTGATATGGAATTTGTTCAGATGGATTAGGACGGGTCATGAAAGTTGGTAAGGTGTGAGAAATCTAATCTTGTGCTCAACTGGGAAAAGTGCCATTTCATGGTACAAGGGGGAATAGTTCTCGGGCACAAGATTTCTAGGAACGGTATTGAGGTGGATCCTGTAAAGGTAACTGCTATTAAGAACCTTTCACCTCCCACCGATGTTAAGGGTGTTCGGAGTTTTCTCGGGCACACCGGTTTTTACCGGCGGTTCATTAAGTATTTTTTCAAAATCACCAACCCGATGAACAAACTCCTCGAAAAGGACACACCTTGAAATTTCTCCGAAGAGTGCCAAAAGGCATTCGAACTTCTTAAGGAGAAACTCATCAATGTACCTATCATAATTGCTCCGAATTAGTCCCTTCCATTCGAGCTTATGTGTGATGCATTCGATTTTGCTGTTGGTTCTGTTTTGGGCCAAAGGGTTGAGAAACATTTCTGACCCATCTATTATGCAAGCAAGACCTTGCAAGGAGCAAAGTTGAATTATACTACCACTGAAAAGGTGCTCCTTGCGGTGGTTTTTTCGTTTGATAAGTTTCGGTCCTACTTAGTCTTATCTAAGACTATTGTCTTTACGGATCATTCTGCTCTAAAGTACCTTTTCGCCAAGCCGGATGCCAAAATTCGACTGCTTAGATGGATCTTGCTGTTGCAAGAATTTGATATCGAGATCCGGGATAAGAAGTGTGCCGAGAATCTTGCGGCCGACCACTTGTCTAGACTCGAGAATCTAAATCTCGAAGTCCTTCATGAGTCGAGTATCCATGATGATTTTCTTGATGAGTATCTCATGAAGATGGACAAGGTGGACGAGCCATGGTATGTGGACATTGCTAATTATCTCGTGAGAAAATTCTTGGAAAAAGGGTGGTCACATCAAAAGAGGAAGAAATTCTTTAGTGACCTCAAGTACTATTTCTGGGAGGATCCCTATCTTTTTCGTTGTTGTCCCAATGGGGTTATCCGCCAGCGTGTTTCCGGTGAAGAGTGTATGCAAATTTTAACCGAGTGCCATAGTGGGCCTATCGGTGGACATTTTGGACCCCAAATCACGGGGCGTAAGGTCTATGATGCCGGCTTCTTTTGGCCGACAATCTTCAAAGATGCCCACCTGATTTGTAAATCGTGAGATTCTTGTCAAAGGGCCGGTAAAGTCACCAAACAGGATGAGATGCCTCAACAAAGCATCCAAGTATGCGAAGTATTTGACGTTTGGGGAATTGACTTTATGGGGCCATTTCCGAAATCTCATAATTATAGTTACATACTCGTTGTCATTGACTGCGTGTCTAAATGGGCCGAAGCGCAAGCTTTAGCCATAAATGATGCACGAGTTATGATTTCTTTCCTTCAGCATTTATTCTCTCGATTTTGAACTCCTAAAGCATTAATTAGGGATAGGGGTACTCATTTTTGTAATGCCCAAATGGAGAAGATATTGAAACGATATGGATTTCTCCATAATGTTTCTACTTCATACCATCCCCAAACGAGCGGGAAAGTTGGGAATACCAATTGAGCTCTTAAAGGAATACTTGAGAAAATTGTGGGGTCGAATTCGAAGGAGTGGACGAATAAGCTCGATGAAGCTTTGTGGGGGTTTAGAACCGCCTACAAAACACCAATTGGTACCACTCCTTATCAGGTGGTTTATTGAAAAGCGTACCATCTCCCGTTAGAGATTGAGCATAAGGCGATGTGGGCACTTAAAAAGTGCAACTTGGATTTAAAGGAAGCCGGACGCCTAAGGGCGGGGCAATTGAATGAGCTTGGTGAATTACGCCTTGATGCGTATGAAAATTCGTTGATTTATAAGGAGAAAACCAAGCAATGGGATGATAGAAGGTTAAAGGGTCCGAAAGAGTTTAATGAGGGCGATCGAGTGCTTTTGTTTAACTCTAGATTGAAGCTTTTACCTGGAAAACTTATGTCCCGGTGGACGAGACCATTTGAGGTTGTTAAGGTGTACCCATACGGTACGATTGAGTAGAAAAATGCGAGTGGAACTACCTTTAAGGTTAACGGACATCGAGTGAAGAAATATTTCGATGGTCCGTTTGAGATTGATGACGGGATTCACGTTGAACCCGATCCTAACGTCACTTAAAGTTGGGGACGAGTCTTGTGAACGACTCGGTAATAAACTTCACATTGTTGTAGAGTTTGTGTATTTTTGTGCTTGTTTGATGATATCTGCAATGCGATCATGCTCGGCCTTTTGTTTTAGTTGTTTGATGGTTTTTAGGTTAGGAAATTTGGCTAAAATTGCTTAAAATTGCGAAATTTTAGGTTAACAGCACTTGGAGCGCCGCTCCAGACCATTGAGCGTTGCTCAATATGTACGTATCTGATGTGCCAGATTTTTAAAAACCCTCGACATGAATTTTATGCCTAATGGAGCGCCGCGCATCATTTCTGAGCGTCGCTCCCCTTATTGAAGCGCTGCGCGACTCCATTGAGCGCCGCTCCAATTGTGCTGTTGGGCCTGTCCGGTTTTTAATTAAAAAAAACAAACTTTTATCACAACCACTCAATAGGCGACGGTACCAGCTGTTATTTTACTCCAACCCTTTCAACCCTTCCATTCTATCTAACTTTCTTACACCTACAAACCCTTAGATCTAAAAACACTGATTTCCTAAACTTCAATTTCTTGTTCAAATTACTTCCAAATCTTGCAAGAATGGCTCCCACTAAGGTTCGAATTTGTTTTCTATCTTGCTAATTTCATCTAATTATGTGTAATTACTTGCTTATTCTTTGATTTACATGATGAATTAGTGTGGGGTTTGTTTAATTGGGGTTTTGTGTTCTAATTAGTAATGGGTTTTGTTAGATTATGATTGTATGCTTTGAATTCATTATTAATTTTGTGTTTTTAGAAGTTTCACTTGAACCTAGGGTTTGTGTGTTTGAGAATCTGAATTTGTATGTGATAGAAGAGTTACTTGCTTGAAATTGTTCTTGTTCTTGAGTTGTTGATATTATTTTGAACTAGTGTGGGGTTGTGTTTATATGGGCGGGTCATGTTGGTTTGAATGACTTGTGCTATATTTGGTTTATTTATGTATGATGCCATACTAGAGAGGATATAACATGTGTTTTTGAGATGTGATGAGTATTTTGTTAGTAGTAATTTGAATTGGTAAAAGTTAGCAAACATGATGAACTTTATTAGATTTGTGGAAGTTAAAAGAGTTATGTGTAATCATGTTTGTCATGTTTTGGTTGTGTTGTTATGAGAGTATGGTTGTTATGTGCTTTATTTTAAGAGATAATGCGATATGCGTAGATTTGAGGTCTTGGCATGTTTTATATGTGTTACTTGTTTAACTTGGACATTGTTTTTAAGATGGATTAACATGCAACATGTTTAGTTGTGATGGGTATTTGGAGCTTATTATTTTGACTAACACTAACTTTTGAGTTTGGTGTTTTGTTTTCTTTATTTATTTCATGTGTGTAGAGATCGCGAAGCAACCCGGAACAACCACGACAACCACCAAACAACCCGGAACTTTGGTTGTCCCAAATCGCTAATGATGAGGATTTTGAAGAACGATTTACAATAAATAGCGCCCGTCCAATTGAACGAACATTTCATTTGGATTGGACGCAACTTACAGCGTTGGGTAATAATATTGTTAGAAAGTTGCGTGGTTATTTGTGGGTACCATATGCGGGTCAAGAGTTGATTCCATACGAAAGGTTATTTGAAATTCGTGAAGATATTTTTGAGCAATTGACTATAGAGTTCTTTTCGACGGTTAATTATCGACGCGAGCCTCTCTGACCGAGGAGAATTTCTTGACATTTAGGTTAGGCGGGTTAGAGCGTAGTATGAGTAAGATTGGGGAAGCTCGGGCATTGGATTTGTATCTCGAGTTGAATGACAATGATTTGAAGTGGTATTTGGTTCAATGCAAAGTGTTCGGGCAAGAAGCCTTTAGTGAGAGTGAGTATTGGCCGACTGTGGCGAAAGAGATCGCGGGTGCTTTTAGTTCAAGTAGAAGTGTTCAGTCAATGTTTCGACTTCTGGAGGACCGAATGATTTTCAAGATGATTGCTCATATGTTCATGGCACGAGGAAATGCGAATAAAGTGCAGTGAAGGGATCCTTGGATTCTACAGCAAATTAAATTGAGCGAGCGAATTGATGTGTGACGACCCGGAAATTTCCGACCAAATTTAAACTTAATCTTCATATGATTTCGATACGATAAGCAAAGTCTGTAATGTTGAGTCTCGAAAATTTTAAAACTATGTTTATATATTCAATTGACCTTCGACTGTTTCCAACGATTCACGAACAACTATTTGTAAATAGATTCATATATATTTAAGTATGTATATATATATATGTACATGAATATTACTTGTAAATATATAATATTATATTTAGTTGTTTAAAAGAATATAATTAATATATTTATTTACTTAAACTTGTTAATTAAGATTATATATATATATATATATATATATATATATATATATGTATATATATATATATATATATAATGTGTATATTGAAAATGAATGATTTCGAGCCTAATTAGTAAACGTCAGTAACACTCGGTTGACGTTTCGTTAGTTTTAATATAGATATAGTACATGTTCATGAAGGATTGAAATAAAAGTTGGACTGTAAATTGATTACGAAGATTTTAGATTTGTTAAAAATATTTTTACCTTTTTAAATTTAAATATTAGCACTCCGTACATATTATTTGGAACAGAAAATAAATAATTACCAAACCTTTTTAATCAGGTTTCAAACAGTTAATGACTGAAATAATTAAATATACTTAAACTAAAAATTTGGGATTTTTAGGAATACTTTTATACTTAACTGTTTAGCAATGGTCACGATATACCCAATAGTGATAGATTGTCGGCAGAATAAATACAATTTTGAGGGCTGCCAACTGTGTGCATGATTGTGTACATCATTCAACTAATTATTACTGTGCGTTATTATTATTATATTATTATTAATTATTAAATTAATTCATGGTTATATATAAATATATATGTTATGGAGTGATGCAGAGCCACACTTAAGAAATATATACATATACATCCTTCATGCATCCATCGACCAAAGAAATCACCATCACCACCGGACACCTTCCACAACACAACCGATCACCACTTCACCACCATGGATCACCACCTTCACCCTACAACACAAACCCACTTGCCTATCCATTTATAATATTTCTGTTTCTCTAGCCATCTTAACCCACCTTCCTAATTTATCATCATTTACAAACCACACATATATATACCTTCAAATGATATTACCACTGCTCGTCCCTTGCAAATACTCCAACCGTATTTGCAGTTAATATTCGGACTAAACCTAATCTAAAATCACCCAAGTCATCACCACTCTCGACAATCATAACCATCCATCACAACTACCACCCTTCTCGACCATCATACAACCATCATCTTTAAAACCCATCAAAACCGTATGAGTGCAAGACTCCAACACCATCTTCTTTGATGAAACCCACCACTAACACAATAAACCCGCCACCTTATCATCATCTTCACCACCATTTCATGTTTTCTATATTATTGTACTTTTTTTTCTTTTCGTTTAACTTCTTTTTCCTTCGATCACCATAACCGCGACCACCACCACTAAACCATCTCCACCACTATTTGTTTTCGTCTTCTTTCTGTTTTCGATTCACACACACCACCTCGTACCAACAAACAACCATCACTGTTGTAACCGTCAAACCTACTCAACCCATCACCAAAACCATGATTAGTTGCGACTGTAAATGAAACACACGAATCCCACCAAAAGAAACCTGCAACTGTTTTCATATATGTTTCGATCAAACTACTGTTACAACTCATGTATCTGCTGGCATGATAATACAGTAGATTGATGCACGAGTTAATTATTATGATGAACAATAGAAGATGATGATACGTGATGATGATGATGAATCTGTCGATTCTCTTCCTATTCAAAGAAAACCCAATCTAAACCCTACGGTATACCTTCGACTGTTAATACAGACCTATCATTTATTTTTTTCTTCTCTCTCGTTTTCTATTCCTAACAAAACCAAAGAAAACAGCATAAATGAAAAGCTACCCTGATCAATATTTTGTTGATTTAATCATGTTAATCACCACCTTCAACTTCTCTCTCTCTCTCTCCAAATTGAAATCGTGAAACACCATGTATTAATTCTGTTTATATACCAAACGAACCACCATCTCTAAACTTCTGTTAATTGCTTACTGATTTCTGTTCTAATCGAACTGCAACTGCTACTGTTCGCTGCTACAACCCGCCTTGAACCACCATTAAAACACTGTGTAAGATGGTGGTGATATTTACGCGAAGAAGACGATGAATAGTATTATTGATGATGGTGATATGATGCACGATACATGATTCTATGAAGAGAGTGAAGGAACGATGGAATGATGAAGAAGAATGACGGCTGTAAAATCCTTGTCCAGGAATTATTTTTGGGTCAGGTTATAAACTACATCAGTGGACCGAATTGTTTTTGGAATTGATTTATTTGTGTTGGGTTGTAGATCCAAATTTGGATTCCATTTTTATTGGGCCAGTTTAATCATGCGTATCATATAAAATAATTAAACGGACGAGTAACTGCAAGGAGGTGTCGAGCGGTTTGATGGTTTATGGGTGTGTTTGATTAACGAGAGGTCTTGGGTTCGAGTCCTGGCAAGGGCGTTCTTTTTTTTTTTGGGAGCATATTCTATTGAGGTAGTATTTTCATTAATATTATTTCTACTACTACTACTACTATTATTATTATTATTATTATTATTATTATTATTATTATTATTATTATTATTATTATATTATTATTATTATTATTATTATTATTATTATTATTATTATTATTATTATTATTATTATTATTATTATTATTATTATTATTATTATTATTATTATTATTATTATTATTATTAGGATATAAAAGAAAATATAAATTAAGAAATATTAAAGATGAAAGTAATATGGCTATGATTACGATTAATGACATAATTAAGACATTAAGTATTAAGAATGATGTTATTATTATATAGACATGATAAAAAGGAATGTTACAAGTTATAATCATAAAATTTAGTCAAGTATTATTTTTATTATTATTAACATTATTATTATTAATACAAATAATGACTAACGATATTAACAAAATTATTATTTTCAATGCCAGTACTAAATATAATTATTATTATTAATATTATTATTTTAGTATTATTATAATTATAAATTTTTACAAACAAAAGATTTACATAAAAACGTAGTTATTACATGGCAACTATATTAGTATTTTAATAATTATTTATTTAAAGTATATAAAATAAATATAGATAATTAAGTTATTAATGAAACATATATTTTACTAAAATAACAATTAATAAGAATATATAAAGTTGCTCGATTACCATGTGTTAATATATATACTTGATATAGGTTCGTGAATCAGAGGCCAACCCTGCATTGTTCAGTTTCATCGTATGAATATTTTTACTACAAAATATCGTATAGTGAGTTCATTTGCTCCCTTTTACTCTTTACGTTTTTGGGCAGAGAATACATGCAAATGCTTTATTAACTGTTCTACAATATTTATATGCGTGAGTTTCATTTGATTCCCTTTTACTCTTTACATTTTTGGGACTGAGAATACATGCGCTATTTTTACAACTACTTTATTAAATGCTTTTGAAATATATTTTGAACTGCGAATACATGAAATGCTTTTATAAATGTTTGACGAGATAGACACAAGCAAAACATTCCTCGAATGAATTATTATGCAGACAGAAGTTCTGCGGATTATTATTGAATTATGTGGACATGATAATTGCCACCATTGAATTATGTGGACATGATAATTGCCACCATTGAATTATGTGGACATGATAATTGCCACCATTGAATTATGTGGACATGATATTTACCACCAATTGATGTGAATGTTATGTATCGAGAGAATGATTTTTATACACAGATTATGTGTATTATATTTTGTACACGAGATATGTGTACGGTTACTAAGATTTATGAAAAAGGATTTCGTACACGAGAAAGGTGTACTGTATTTAAAAGATATAGCATGTACATTACAGGTGGGTATAGGATTCGGGCCCATTTGTACCATGCAGCATTTAAATCTTGTGGTCTATCAAAATGATGAATTTTTTTGTTTTATGATAAACTTATGAACTCACCAACCTTTTGGTTGACACTTGAAAGCATGTTTATTCTCAGGTATGAAAGAGACCTTCCGCTGTGCATTAGCTCATTTTAAAGACATTATTTGGAGTCAATCATCGCAATGGGACTAGATGTTGGTGACTTCGTCCAGATGGATTAGGACGGGGTATGACATGTGGTATCAGAGCGATGGTCTTAGCAAACCAGGTCTTGCATTAGTATGTCTAACTGATAGTCGTTAGGATGCATTAGTGAGTCTGGACTTCGACCGTGTCAGCATGTCAAAAGTTTTGCTTATCATTTCTAGTCAGAAATCATCTGTTTATCATCCTTAGGAAATTATCTACTTATCATTCTTAGTCTGGACATGTCTTACTGCCTCTATTGCATAGACAGTGTATAGATAAATTCATGTCTTAGCGTATCTGTTAGTGTTACCTTTGCTTGACAGATTCCGTAGATTCCTCTGTAACTTATGGGATTTAGTATTATATATGCATATGTAAATTATGTATTACAGGGTACTAATCTACATCTTATAATCTATTTCTTATCAAAAATCCTTCATCTGATCGTACGAGATGAATCCCTCCACCAGTTCGAGTCCCTCAGATTTCGATAGCTATTCCAATAGTTATTCCGACATGGATATTCACCTAAGCTCCGAAAGCAGTGTCACTAGAATGTATCAACCAATCAGCCATCCCCAATTCATCTGATGGGTTCGTAGTCGACTTAATCAATGGAGACGTGAAAACGGCGATCCTTTCCACCAACCGAATTGCCCTCTTGGCGAAGAACCTGAAGTACTTACCGGCGAACCTTATTGATGTCAAAGCAGAGGGGTATAAAATACTATTAAATTTTAGCAGAAAAACACTATTAAATACGATACAATTTTACACAAGATATTTATTTATTTATAGAATGGATATACTTAAACCTTGCTACAACACTTATAGGCAGTGTACCTAATCGTACAGTAGTGTAGTTTTTAGTAAGTCCGGTTCGTTCCACAGGGAAATCTTTAAACAAAGCTCAACGCTATATTAGTTTATTTTTATAAAAATA